>NW_027185786.1:924811-927769 GCF_028583685.1 Petaurus breviceps papuanus
TCCTTCCTTCCTTCCTTCCTTCCTTCCTTCCTTCCTTCCTTCCTTCCCTCCAAGTTGGAAAGTAAAAAGTGTCAAAACACATTGATAAAAGGAAATGTTCCTTACTGAGAATTCCACATACCAATTGAAATCACGGTTTTGTGGTTTAAATTTTTAAAGAAGGAGGCCTCTGAGTGCACTAAGTGCCTTGAAGGACTCTGGAGAAATCCCTTTCCCTCTCTGGGCGCCAGTCTCTTCATCTATAAAGTGAGGGAGGCAATAAGTCTAGATTGTAGGATCCCGTAAAGCCTTTTGCAAGATTTAAAGCACTGTATAAATACTAGTTATTGTTATTATATCAATGATGCCTAAAATTCTGGGTTTCTTTGAAATGCCCAGAAGACTCACCTATTTTCCTCAGGAATCTTTCAACATAGTCGGGGGCAAATAAAGTTCATTTTCCTCAATAATCTTAGGACATAGTGGGGGGCCAGTAAAGGGGTAAAAAGAAGAGGATGAGGAGGAGAAAACCAGCATTTATATAGACCTACTATGTTCCAGACACTGTGCTAGGCACTTTTTTTTTATTAATATTATTTCATTTGTTCCTCACAATGACTCTACAAGGCAGGCGCTATTATGACCCCCATTTTATAACTGAGGAAACAGAATCAATAAAGAGTAAATGGCTTGCCCAGGGTCACACAGCCAGTAAATGTTTGAGGCTAGATTTGATCTCAGATCTCCTTGACTCAAGGCCCCACACTCTACCCACCACACCACCCACTGCCTCTCTAGGCAGCCAGCACCCTATTTCTCAGAAGCCTCTTTTACTTATGGTGCACCATGGCACTATAACCACAGGGGACCATCCAAGGAGCTCGCTGCACAGCGGGCTTACTTACCCAGAGACAGCCATCTTCCAAATGGTGCCCAAGTGTCCTGACAGCGTTAATGCAGCTTCCTCCCATGCCCGCCTCTCACCCAGTAGGGTGTGTATCCATACACTGTATAGTCAGTTTTCCATTAACCACATGTTGACTGTCTGCTTGGAGGATCGTCCACAGACAAATGAGAATCCTGAGCTGCTTGCCTCCCATCTCCTCCTGGAGTTCTCCTCACACGCAAATCAGCTCTGGGAATGCAGGAAGATTTTAAGACCAAGCGAAGCAAGGGTAATTAGGTAGGAAAAATCTACAATCTCTCCTTCCCCCTTTGAAAAATTTCCTAATGCCATCTCAAATCAAATAGTGGAGGTTTATTCTGTTCAATTCAATTTGACTTAGTTCAACAAGCATTTATTAAATTACTGTGTGTTAGAAAGCCAGCTGTGTCTGGATAGAGTGCTGACCCTGAAGACAGGAAGGCCCGGATTCAGATCCTGTCTCAGACCCTTATCAGCCATGTGACCCTTGGCAAAGCCTTTTAAACTTCTCCAGACCTCTGTCTTCATTGGTAAAATGAGAGGGTTGGGTATAAGTCTATGATCCACTGTGTTAGACTTGGAGCTAGAGAGACAGAAGTCAACAATCTTGACCCTCAAAAAGCTTACACAGAGAAATAAATTTAAGACAGCTGTGGAGTGGGGATCTGAACAGGTAGAAGAGAGAGGGCATACCAGGCATTGGCACAGCCTGGGCAAAGGTGGGGCATTCCTCATTGGTCTGATTGTTAGATATTTGATCAGGACTGTGTGTCAGCAGAGGGGAACATCCACAAGTGTTTGTGCTGTGTTGATCAGGGGCAGTGAGGCTGTGGGAGAGCCTTGGACTTGTAGTCATAGGACCTGAATTTGAATTTTGGCTTCCAGTTCCATTTCCTGGTGGGAGGAAAGAACATGAATAATTGAAAACACTTGATAACCCAAATGTCACTTATGAGGTTTTCTAAAAGTTTATGAGGCATCCTTTCAAAAGCCGACTTTTCTGGGCCTTGGTTTCCTCATCTGTAAAATCAAGGAGCTGGACTAGATGATCTGTTCTAGATCCATGAATGTGTGAATCTAAAAACAAGCTTAGAGGTATTTTGTGATGTCATAGAAAAAACTGTCCCCACTAAAGTCCCACTCTGATGTCTCATCATGACATTCATGAAGATTCTATCAGAAAAATACAAACCTTGGCAGGTTGTCAAAAACTGGTGAAGCTTCGACAACAGACCTAGCAATAGGCTGTAATTCTGCCATCTGAGTCTAGTCAAGCCCACAAAAATGTATGAAGTTCCTACTGTGTTCCAGGTTAAGAGTTAGAGGTACAAAGAGAGCCAGCTGATCTAAGCACCAGCTTAGCTAAATGTCGAAAGGCTCGGCACCAGGTTGGCTGCTATATTCCTTGCATAGTACAGTGGAAGGAGAAACGGATTTAGAAGCAGAGGTCTTGGGTTCAAATCTGGATTCTGTCACTCTTGTTTAGTCTTGCCTCAGTTTCCCCAACTGTAGTTTGAGGAAGTTGGACAAAATAGCCTTAAACATCCCTTCCAACTCCAAATCTACGGTCTAATTATCCACCTAAATCACAGAGAAATTGTAGCCTGTTCTGGTGAAGGGATCGTCCACACAGAGGGAATCACAGAGACTTGAAGGATTGGAGGAGAAAGAGCTCTCAATTTGGAAATACAGGACCTGGTTCCAATCCTGGCTCTGCTTCTTGCTACCTGGGACTAGGGCTTGACTCTCCCTCATATCCCCTTGGAAAACAGAGTGGAATATCAGGAAGTGGATGAAGAGTCAGGAAGATCTGAGTTCAAATTCAGCCTCACACACTTTCTGGCTGTATGATCCTGGGCAAATCACTTAATCCCCGTTTGTCTGGGTTTTTTCATTTCTAAAATGGAGATCATGATGACACCCACTTCACATGGCTGCTGTGAGGATCCAATGAGATTATAATTGTAATGTGCTTAATACCATGCCTGGCATATAATAAATGCTTATTTCCTTCCTTCCTTCCTTCCTTCCTTCCTTCCTTCCTTCCTTCCTTC
>NW_027185786.1:927779-942896 GCF_028583685.1 Petaurus breviceps papuanus
TTCCTTCCTTCCTTCCTTCCTTCCTTCCTTCCTTCCTTCCTTCCTTCTTCTCTGAGTCTTAGGTTTCCATGCATAAATATAGGGGTAAAATGCCTATTCTTTCTCCTCAGCACCAAATTTTTTTTTTTTTGCTTTTTGGAGGTCAATTGAGGTTAAGTGACTTGCCCAAGGTCACATGGCTAGTTTTTGTGTTACGTGTCTGAGACCAGCTTGAACTCAGGTCCTCCTGACTCCAGGACTGGTGCTCTATTCACTGTACCACCTAGCCACCCCTCCTCAGCACCATTTTTATGAGGACCAAATGAGAAATAGAATATAAAAGAGTTTGATTTTAAGGAAAAACATCCTGACATTGTGAGTTCCCCCCAGGTGGAATGGGCTGCTTTGGGGTGAGCAGGGCATCCATTACCTCTCACTTCAGTTCTCCCATCAAAAGGTGGAAGACCATTTAGGGAATGTGTGGTGGTGGGAACTCTTGATCAGTTATAGGTTGAAGCGCATGACCCTCTGTGGTCCCTTCCCAAATTAAGATTCTATGATTCTACTGTATAAACAGTGAAACCTTAGGTAAAGATGAGGAATTGTAGATTGTTCTCATCTGGACCTAGGATTTCATCTTGATGTACTCCTGATATGAACTTACCCTTTACCAGTACAAATTGGTAACTCATCTTCAACTTGAGACCACTAAATTGTGTGGTGGATAGAGTATCAGAGCTCTGAAAAAACACACCCAAAATGTTTTGTAAACTTCAGAGAGTCATATAAACTCCAATTCCTTTCCCAGCCAACTGTATGTCCTACCCCGACAGATCAGCATTTTTCATCCACTTTGTTTGTCCTCTGTGGATTGTTAGGCTGACCTCTTTTTGAATCATCATAGATCTCACTGAGGAGACATTGTGATGTTCTAGGGCTTGAATACAGAAAATTTATTGCATAGAGTAGGTGCTCAATGAAGACTGGAGGAATGAATGTCTTCATCTTCTACTTTGTGTAGGCTCCCTGGCATCCTGCCTGTCATTGTAGAATTCGATCCAACATTTGCACGGACTTTGCCACTTGACAACTTTCTTGTCCTAAGCATCAGCACAAGTGGACAGCAGATTTCTGCAGCTGACATGCTTTTTGAGTTTCCAAATTGAATCACAGTAGACACTTCGTTTAGGGATCATGTGTATGAGAGGGGAGGCACTAGGACTCAGAACAACCTTCGATCTGCTCTGATAACTAGTTCTGTGACCATGGGCAAGTCATATAACTTAAAAACTTTGTCTCGTTTGATCCTCACAATAAGTTTTGGAGGTTGGTGATCTTGACCGAACTGTTATATTTCTCTAAGCCTCAGTTTCCTCATCTGTAAAGTGAGGGGTTCACTATAAAGTGAACTAGGTAAACTCTCATCTTCCAGCTTCCAACCTCTGGCAGAAGGCACCCAGTGACAGCCTCCTCCCCTGTCCTGAGAAGAGCCGATGATTTTGTCACATGTTCTCTGTTCTGTTTTCCAAACGTTTGGTAAGTTTTATCTCGTTGAGAAGTTGCCCCCAGAGGCCCCAGAGCTTCTCGTTGCTGAATGTAGACCATCAATCAGCAGGTGCTCCTGTTTTCAGGAACATGTAGCAGGCGGCACCTCTGAGGTCCCGAGGGGAGGACCGCTGTGATGGAGCAGAAAGAACATCGGACTCGCTTCAGGTCCTGACGTGGCCCCTCGTTAGCCTGGGTGACATCTGGCTACTTCAGGCCAGGGACTAGGTCACTTCTGTGTCAATGTTCCCAGCGCCTCACATATGTTATAGAACCTCATGGGTGGCTTGGTCTCAAGAAGACTGAGTCCAAATCTCCTCCCTGGCACTGTCTGTGTAACCATGGGCAGGGGATTTAACCGCTCTGGGGGCTGGGTGGCTCTCTAAGACCCAAGTTACAAATGAGTCACCAATCTGCAATGGTAGGAGGGGTCCCCCCTCCCCCTCCCCTTCCCCTCCTCCCCACCCTCACCATTACATCCCACATGTAATAATTGTGGGATGCTGGGCAGGTCAACTGATGCAGAATGGGAATAGTAATAGCACCCAATTCACAGGATTGGATCCAGTGAAATATATGTAAGACACTTTGTATACTTTAAGTATTGTAGAAATTCATCTGTTGTTTTGGTTTTTTGGTGAGGAAGGTTCCGGTGGGTAGCTGCCTGGCTGGCTTCTGTGGTACTTGGCTGAAGGCATCAGAGGTGGATCATTTATTTCTTTTCTGCCTGGAATATTATCCTGAAATCCTCACATTGGGCTTCCAGCCATGAGGCTCTGGCTGCTCTTCCACTGTATCATTGGCAGCCCTGCCTGGGAAGCGGTTCCTGCCATGTCCCACTGACTGTGCCCAGCTTAGCCCTGCCTGAAGGGGATCTCTGGGAGCCCTCCGGGGGGATGGTTTGGGCAAAGGCCAGATCCCCATCATCATGGAGCCAGAATGAGGAAGGTGAGGACAAGGCAAGTGAAGGGAGGGCCCAGGGGCAACTAGTGCCCACGTGATTAGTATAGCTCAATCACCCAAGAGGCCGTCCCACTGACGAGCTGCTCGGGGGCCAGGCTTGTCCCTTAATCCACTGAGTCACCCCTGAGAGCCTCCAGTACTCTCTTTGTACTCTCTTTCTGACCACCTTGTTCTGTGATTCATTAAACTCCAGGGGTCTCCTATTACCTCCAGGATCAAAGAAAATCCTGTTTGACTTTGGAAGCCCTTCACAGCCTGGCCCCCTCATGTTTCCAGCCTTCCTATACTTTATTTCTCACCACATACTCATTGTTCCTTGAATGTGACATTCTAATTTTCAGTTTCATATCTTTATACTGGCTGTCCCCAGGTCCGGAATCATCTTCTATTTCACCTCCTCCTCTTGGCCTCTCTGACTTCCTTCAAAACTCAGCTCAAAACCCACCTTCTCCCCAGCTCCCCCTGACCTCAGTGCCTTTTCTCTGAGATCACCTTCTCCCTCTGGATGTATGGGCGCTATCTTCTCCATTAGAATGAGAACTCCTTGAGAGCTGGGACTGGATTTGCCTTTCTTTGTACCCCTAGCACATAGTATGGTGCCTGGTATACAGTAAGTACTTCATAAGTACTTTTTGACTCACTGACTGACTTCCTCTGGCCTTGAGAGAGATCAGAGGTAAGCTCATCTTTTGGGAAATCCACTTTTCTTTTTCTTTTTGGAGGGGAGAGGGCAGGGCAAGTGGGGTTAAGTGACTTGCCCAAGGTCACATGGGTAGTAAGTGTTAAGTGTCTGAGGCTGGATTTGAACTCAGGTCCTCCTGACTCTGGGTCCCATGCTCTATTCACGGCACCACCTAGCTGCCCCAAGGAAACCTACTTTTCTCTGGGGTTGACAACTGGACCTCTCGGTTGTTCAGGAACACCCCTAAAGGTTTCCCTTTCAGTCTTTCTGTCACTCAGTTCTCCTCCCAGGCATTGCCCTGGATATGGACAGCTGGAAAAGAGCTCCCAGCTTCATGAGCCACTCAGTTCAAAGAAAGACAGCAAATGAGTGTGATTTGAACTGTGCCAAAAGATATCCACCAAAAAAATGTTTCTCTCATGAGATTTTTGCACTTCCTACCATTAAAATATGCCACCTAAGAGGAGTAACCCATTTCCTATTGCTGCCTTAGTAGATAGCCAAGAAGACCTGAGAGCAAATCCTGTTCCAGACATATTCTGATTGTGTGACCCTGGGTCAGTCACTTGACTTCTTCCTTATCTAGGCACCTCTCTAAGACCAGAGGTTGCAGAAAAATACTGTCTTGAATTGAGAAAGGAAGCTTCCTCACCCAGGGAGTCCTTTATATCAATGAAATCACAGGTCTTCTCTTCATGCCTGTCTTTACATTAGTGCCATTGATGGTCTTTCCCAGTCCCCTGCCCTCATCCCTCTTCCCCTCTTGCCCAATTGACAATTCTAAGAATTAGAATTTAGACGTGGAAGAGACTTTGGAGATTGTTATTTAGTAGTTTTTAAGTTGTGATCCTTTGGGGGTTTTCTTGGCAAAGATAGTGGAATAGTTCACCATTTCCTTCTCCAGCTCATTTTACAGATAAGGAAACTGGAGCAAACAGGGTGAAGTGACTTGCCCAGGGTCACACAGCTAGTAAGTGTCTGAAGCTGGATTTGAACTCAGGTCTTCCTGACTCTGTGCACTATGGCACCACCTAGTGGCCTCTCATTACTTGGTTCCTCTTCCCTAATTCCCATTTTAGAGGTATAGAAGCCGAGACAAGGCAGGATAAGTAATTTATCCAAGAAGTTGCTGGCGAAAAGGAAAGACTTGAATGGAACCCTCACTGAGGCTTCTCTTTTTTAGGTTGACTTTCCAATTTCCCTCTATGGCATGGACCAGACATCCTTCATCCTTCTGGGCACCTTCCTGATACTCTGCAGCTTATCAGTTTTTGGACCAGACCTCTGATTCCATTGGTGAAGACAAATCTTGCAAAGGAACTCTGTCTATCCACTGGAATTAGCTTCTGCTCTGTCCCTTAGACTTTTAGGCAATTGCCTAGCCAGTGAGCTAGAAGCAAAGTGACTTTTCTAGGTCACATACTGGGATGTGTCAGAGGCAGGATTTGAACCTGGAGTCTTCCTGACTTTGAGGCCAGCTCTCTTCACTAAGGCCCACTGCTTCAGCTTATCAAGGTCCTCTCAGAAGTACACACGACTCTCCATGTGGGGTCTGATCCCAGCAGGTTGATTCTGTAGGGAAAAGGTAGAATTCTGGTCCTTAAACATCCCATCCTCTCATGCTCCATTAAACTCTGGGATGTTGGATTGGTTCTTTAGGGATAACAGGCTTCCCATTCTTCCAGGGAGAATAAGCATGACATCTCTAAATTGGTTGGATTTAGAAATGGCAGGCAAGAATGATAATATCTGACATTTACATGACATTTTAAGGTTTGCAAAGCTTTCTGTGAATATTATCATTATCCTTTGTTCCTTCCAACATCCCCATGAGGAAGACGCTATCATCTGCATTTTACAGATGAGGAAACTGAGGCACAGAGAGGTTAGGTGGCTCGCCCTGGGTAACACTGCTAGCAAGCATCAGAGGCATTGCTTTAACTCAGCCCTTCCTGACTCCAAGTCCAGATCTCTGCCCTGTACTTAGCACAGCATGGGGCATATAGTAGGCATGTAATACATGCTGGTTGATAGGCTTTGACTTGTATCATCTAGCTGCTGCATTTCATCCTGGCAAGCTGGTCATGGCTGAGACATCTGGAGCCCACAGATAGACAGGAGCCCCCAGCCTTGTCCTGCAGGACCTGACATTTCCAGGGCTCTCCACAGGAGCTAGGCTGAGCTGCTACCGGGGATTCTGTCCAAACACACACTTAATGATACACAGGATGGGTTTTCTTGGGACTTTGCCTAGGATACTCTTCCTCCCTCTCTACTCATCCTTCCAGACCCAGTGCAAATATTTTGTCCCCCATGAAGGCTTTTGTGACTGTGCTGTTTTAGGAGGATTTCTTTCTTCCTTAAGCCCTTATCCCCATCCTGCTTAAATTGGCCTTTTGGCAATGAAGCATCTGATGACTCTGGCACCCCTTTCTTCTACTGAATAATTATCTTCTGTTGAATAATTTTTTCGTGGTTTTATGTCTCATCTAGGCAACTAGGGGATGGAGTGAATAGAGCACTGGTCCTCTCATCAGAAAGAACTAAGTTCAAATCCAGTCTCAGACATGAACTAGCTGTATGATCCTGGATAAGTCACTTAACCTCTGCCTCATTTTCCTCACTTATAAATGCATATAATAATAGTACCTGCCTCCTATAATTGTTATGAGGATCAAATGAGATAAATTTGGAAAGTACTTATCACAATGCCTGGCATATAGTAGGTGCTTAATAAATGCATATTTCCTTCCTTCCTTTCTGCAGGAGGCCTTTCCCATCTTTCCTACTCCCCCAACCACTAGTGCTTTCTTCTCTAAGGTTGCCTCTCATCTAATTTGTGCATACATTGTATATACCAACATTTATACAGGACTTCCCCATTAGATGGTAAGCTTCTTGAGGACAGGAATTGGCTTTGCTTTTGTTTTTGTGGTTGGTGATCAGCATTATGCCTGATACATTGTGAGTGCTTAATAATTTCTTGCTGATTGATTAATTTCCTCAAGAAGACTGTGGACTCCTTAAAGGCAGGGCCTGTGTCTTAGACTTTCTTTGCATCTACCATAGTAGATTCGATTGGAATAAATTGGGTTAGATTTACACACCCCAGGATGTTTACTGTTTAATAACACATGAACCTGTGAGCTGAAGGACCTTTGCCACATCATTAGATTCCAATGGCTATGTGTGAATGCTTCTGATAATATCCTGAGTCTCAGAAATGCCATTTCTGCGCATGGTTGGGAGGGTACAGTCCATTGGCACAGACATGTCCTGAATAAGAATGTCCTAGAAAGGCATCTTTATCAGCATAATTTTGTATTAAACCCTCACTTTGTGTGTGTGTGTGTGTGGGGGGGTGCTCCTGTATAGTTGGGATCATCCGGGCATGGAGAGGATATCTAGTCCATTGGCATATGGACATTTATAGGTCAATATTGGTTTTGGTGAAAGATTTAAAATTAAAAGCAAAGCACACCTTCATTGTCACCTCCCCAACACTCAATCAGCCAATCCATGTGCATTTATTAACCTCTTCCTACATGTATGGACAGTGCCAAGTGATAGGAACACAAAAACAAACAAATAAAAAAAAAAAAGATTGTCCTTGTCCTCAGGGAGCCCACGTGCTAATGAGAGAAGACCAAATGGAAAGAAAACAAAGGCATGTACAAAACACACAGAGAGTGGTTAGGCAGTTGGTAACCTTAGAGCAGAAATCACCAATATAATGGCCTTTTAGAAATCATTATATAGACAATGAGAAAATATGTTTTGCTTGATCATACATATTTGTAACATGGCTTTCGTTTTTCTTTCATTCTTAGTTGGGGTGGAAAGCTAGTGTGAAAAGAAAAGAAAGTGGATTTTTGCTGATTGAAAAAGAGAAAACATAATTAAAAAGAGAAAACCCCCAAACAGGCCAAAAATACATTATTTTTTTTTTACATTGAAAAGAATTGTAACATAAACTTCATTCAAAAGAGCTGTAATGGCCGTAAGAGTTTAAAAGAACTTTCAAGTAATTATGGTAATATTCAGTTTGGACCATGCCAGCATATGAGAAGACTGAAAGGGCCTCCTAGATGGACTATTTATTATGATAACTCCCTGTTTAATGGTGCTGCCTCCGTTATCTTTTCTCCTTTTCAAATCCACCCAGCACACTGACATGACTCCCTTCAATGGTTTCCCCATTGCCTACAGGATCATAGGATTAGAGATATTTAGTGCAAGCCATCTTGTCAAACTCCCTCATTTGGCAGATGAAGAAATCAAGGCAGAGAGGTCGAGTGATTTGTCCAAGATTATACAGGGAGTAATTGGCAGAGTTGAGTTTTAAGCTCAGAGCCTCTTGGTTCAAAACCCAGTGGCCTCAAGAGAAAATCTAAACCGTTACTCAGCATGGCATATGAATACTTCCATAATCCTTCCATGTCTGACTTGGGAATTTTTCCCACTTTTCTCTGATCCAAACTCAGCTCTCTATCTACTATACCATGCTTCCTGTAGGGTAGTGGGGTGGGGGAGGAGGAGAAAAAGAGGCCTCAAAAACATAATCTAGTCTCTGCCCTCTAATATTTCTAATTCATAGGTCTGTGTCTTTGAAAGGAAGTATAAAACTCCTTGGGGATACAGACATCTTTCTTATGCAGGGTCCTCCAAAAGTCTCAGTCTAAGCTATTAAAGCTTAAAACAGCACTAAGGTTTTTGGGACACCTTGTATTTCTCGGGGCATGGCTCTATCCTATTTGACAAGCATTTCCTAAGCTCTTACTGTGGTAACAAAGACAAGAATAAAATGTACTCTGAAGGAACCTTCATTCTCCTTGTAGGGTAGAGGTAGGAGGCAAGAGACATTAGGGATACTGATAAATTTTATACAAAATATAGAGAGAGCAATTGTAATTTGGAGGAGAGTAGAGCATGGGTAGCTGGGAGGGACCCAGAAAGGCTGCCTGGAGAAGGGGAAGCCTAAGCTGGGCTTTGAGGGATGGGAGGGACTGGAGCAGGGGAGGCAGGGGGAGAAGCATCTCAAGCATGGGGCATAGAATGCAGATGGGGAGTAATGTGTGAATCGTGTGGAAAGATGGGCTGGGGTCAGACTGTGAAGGGCTTTAAATGACAAGCACAGAAGTTTGATCAAATAAGATAATATCAATAAAGTGTTTAGCACTGTGCTTGGCATATAGGAGGTGTGAAAAAAATTCTTCTTCCCTTCCCTAATGAAATGAATTGAATGAGATTTAGGGCTCCTCCTACTCTTACCTCTGTCGTCAGGAGAAGAGACCATACGGTCGACCATTGAGATGAGTCCTGTGGTCAGTGAGATCCAAGGTGTTCATGTAATCATAGACTGTCAGAGTTGGAAGGGACTTTGAGACCATAAACTCATAGGAGAGACCTCATAGTGTGGTGGAAAGAATGATGAGATTGAAGACAGGACACCTGGGGGCAATTGTGAGACTCTTTCAGCCTCAGTTTCCTCTTTTGTAAAATGGAGTCATAAAAGTTGCACTCTATATTGTAGGTTGTGGTGAGGAAGGAGCTCTGTGAATTTTAAAGAATTTGTATAAATGTAGGTCATGATGATGATGATGATGATGATGATGATGATGATGGTGATGGTGATGATGGTGGTGATGGTGTCCTAAGAGACAACCTGACCTAGTGTATGTAGAATTGGCTTCTTCATTGGTAAGACCTGAGTTCAGATTCTACCTTTAAACACACAGTCTGTGTGATCTTGGGAAAGTTCATTTAACTTTTCAGTGTCCCAGCCAATTAACACTATAATTTGTAGGACAATTGGTGATCTATGGTGGTAGGACTTTACTGGGAGGTCCCTGATACAAATGAAGGGCAGCTAGGTGGCTTCATAGTTCACAGAGCGCCAGATTTGAAGTCAGGAAGACTCCTCTTCCCAAGTTCAAATCTGGCCTCAGACACTTCTAGCTGTGTGACCCTGGGCAAGTCACTCAACTCTGTTTACTTCAATTTCCTCATCTGTAAAATGAGTTGGAGAAGGAAAGGGCAAGCCATTCCAATATTTTTGCCAAGAAGACGCCAAATGGGGCCACAAAGAGTTGGACACAGCTGAAAAGACTGAATAACGACAAAATACAGATGAAATCACAGGTTTGGAGGAAAATCAATGTTGATTGTTTAGGCATCATAATTCATTGGATTGACCAGTGAACTCAGAGGTCAGTGACTCGAATTCAGATCCTGGCTTGGACACTTAGTTGTATAATTTTGGACAAATCACTTAAATTCTTTGAAACTCTGTTTCCCTATTATATCACCTATTTTCCGGGTTGTTAGAAGAAAGTTCTTTGATTATAAAAAGAATCAAAGTGTTTAGAGAAAGGGGTTCTTTACTTTTTAGGGTCCTGGAGCCCTTGGGCAGTCTGGCAAAACCTCAGGACCTTTTCTTAGAATAATATTTTTAAAATATATAGGATCTCAAAGGAAAACCAATTATGTTGCAATACTATTATTTACATTTTTTAAAGCAACCAAGTTCATGCTTCTCAAGTTAAGAATCCTTGATTTAGAGTTAGAAGGAACCTGGATGATCAACTCCCTTGATGAGGAAACTGAGAGAATGGGATGGGACTGGTAAGATTTTATGGAGGAAATTTAGGGATGGAAAGAAAATGGAATCAATTGGAACTCTGAGAGTCAGGGGATGGCAGGACCCCAGGCTGGGCATCCCTAGGGGCATGATGAGAGCTGAGGTGGCAGTGTCATTAAACAAATCACTGGCCCCACCATTTTGTTGGCCAACAATTTTCTCTTCTTGGCTTCCTTGTGATCAAAAGGCTCTTTCCTCTGGGTAGCTCAGGTGACATCCTGCCCCCTCCCAAAAACCAGGAACTGGGGAAAGGCAGCCTGGGGAGTGAGGAGGAGCAGGAACTGGGCGCAGTTCAGAGGGCAGTGAGGCATGACCAGGCTCCACTTTGGACAGGCCCCAGGATCCGAATGGTAGGGCCTCCACTTATAAAAGAGAAACACCAGGGGAGAGATCACCACAGGGACAGGACCTTGGGGTCAGGGAGGATTTGTTTGACCAAGGAATTAGAGAAATCATTCGGGGGAGACATAAGAGAAGGTGCATTTTCCACTTTTCCCCTGAGGAAATTGAGATAGAGTGAGTGGAGGGCCCTCCTGTGTAAATCAGCAGGGGAGCCACAAAAACAAGCTGGCTGCCCAGCCCTGCCCTTTCCTGAGACCAAGTGGATGCTTATGTGGGGCCAGGTCTCAGGAGAAAATGTGGAGAGGTCTTAGAAGAGGCCACAAAGATGACAGTGGGGAGAGAGAGACCCTTAAACCTGACTCTGGTGACGGGCAGACAAAGGACTGGGCTGGTTTTGCTTTAGAGAACCCAAGGTGTTCATGAATCCCAGATGGGATGCTTGGCTGGATAACCCCAGGCACTTCACAGCCCCCTCTCACCTCAGCTCAGGTTCCTCGTCTGAAAAATGGGGTGGGGGTGGGGCTGAAGGGCTGGATGAGCTAACGCCTAATGTCCCTTCCAGCTCCTGCATGTCTCTGTGAGCCTGAGGAAAGGGGTAGCAGTGACACAGGGAGGCAGAAGACGGGGGTGGGGAGGGGTGGGAATTGTGATTTCATTGTCTCTGTTTGCCAGGAGCTCCTGGCAAAGAAACTCTCTCTGCTAATGCTGGCCAGCACCTGTGCTCCATAGTCTGAGAGATTTGCCCAGGGCATTGAGGAGTTAGGTGACTTGTCCAGGGTCTGTGAGGAGATGCACTATGGATGTGTCTGTCTGTCTATACATGTACGTATACACACAAAAAAATATCCCAAAAATGTATCTAATGGGACTGACATAAATGTGTATATATGTGTACATTCGTATGTATATTACCATGTATGTTTATATGTTAGTTAAGCCAGAATGACCTGGTTTCAAGTCCCATGTCTGACACATATTGGTTGTGTGACCGGGTGAATCATTCAGCCTCTCAGTATGCCCATTCAGCATTCTAAGATGATCCTGATCTGAATTGGTAAAGAAAGTTCCTCATTGGAGCTCCTTACAGTGAAGAATCACATGGCTGGTATATGTATGTGTGTATGTATATGTATATGTGTATGTGTATTGTATGTATGAGTACTGTATATGCATGTGTATTGTATGTCTATGTGTGTATGTTTATTGTGTGTACATGTATGTATATTGGATTGTGGTGTGTGTATGTGTACATATATGTGTCTATCTGTGTCCATGTCTATGTGTACTATAAGTGTATGTGTATGTGTGTATGTATGTATGTACATGCATATATGTGTCTGTATACGTGTCTGTATATGTGCACGTGTATATATGTATGTGTAGATGTAGATATATTATGTTTATGTGCATACACATAGTTATAAGTATATATGTGTTTGTGTATCAGTGTGCATATGTATGTCTATGCGTATATGTAGATGTGCATATATGCATAGTTATAGGTATGTATATATGTGTGCATGTTTTGTAGAAGTATGTATATGTGTGTCTATGTGTGTATGGGTATAGGTATATGTATGTACAGGTACAGGTATGTATGAGGTATAGGTCTATGTATGTATGTGCATTTATATACATGCATATATCTATTTCTAGGTCTGCGTGAGCATGTGTAGATGTGCTGTATCTGTGGACGCGCACTTGTACACACAGAGGAGACATATAAATGCATAAACAAGCATTTCTGAATGCTCCAGGATCTCTATCAGTCACTGGGGTACAAAGACAAAACTAAAATGAAGCAATCTCTGCCTTCAAGAAAGGAAGAAAACAGGCATTTACTACTATGTCCCAGGCACGTTTCTAAGAGTTTTTTAAAATGGCATCTAATTGATCTTTACAACAACCTTATTCTTGTTTGTTGTTCAGTCATTTTTCAGTCATGTCTGACTCTTCTCGACCCCACAATTGGGATTTTCTTGGCGAAGATACTGGAGTGGTTTTCCATTTCCTTCTCCAGCTCATTTGACAGATGAGGAAACTGAGGCAAACAGGGTGAAGTGACTTGTCCAGGGTCACATGCCTAGTGAGTGCCTGAGGCCACATTTGAACTCATGAAGACAAGTCTTATTGACCCGAGTCTAGTGCTCTGTCCACCATGCCATCTAGCTGTCCCAATAGGTACTGTTACTATCTGCATTTTATAGATGAGGAAACAGAATCAGACAGAAGTTACATGTCTTGCTCAGGGTCACACAGCTAGTGAGTATCTGAGATTGGATTTGAATTCAGGTCTTCCTGACTGCAGGCCCCACAATTTCTCCAATGCATCAATTGGCTGGGAAAATCACAGCATCCGTATAGATAAGATATATACAAAGTAAATACATAGTAAATTTTGTATGTGTGTACACACACACACACACACACACACACACACACACAGTATTTTCCATGGTGATGATAGCTAGCATTTATAGGAACTTTAAGCATCACAAATGTCTCATTTGATCTTTACAAGAACCCTGGGAGGTAAGTGCTATTAATATTCCCATTTTATACTTGAGGAAACTGAGGCAGACAAAGGTAAGTGACTTGCCCAAAGTGTCACAACTTTAAAGTATCTGAGGCCAGATTTGAATAGGTCTATCTTTACTCCATGACCAGGGCTTTTTCCATTGCACCAATTAGTTGTTCCCCCAAGATTAGGGACCAAAAAACCAAAGCAAACCAAAACAAAAAAACAACAGAAAATGAGTGAATTAAAGCCCAATTTAGAGATCAAGTTTTATATAAATTTTTTCTTGGGGGATCATCAGTCTCAAGGAACTTGACAGCGATTAAGCTGTTATACACAAAGTTATTGTGTTAAGATGTTAATCAATGTTAAGATGAAAATCAATGCATGTCCTACCCTCACGGAGTTTACAATCTGCTATGTGGCGGAGGAGAAGACACAGAAGGGCTGGATATACCATGTGCCCCTATAAATAATGTGAAAGGAGAAATGCATTGGGACAAAAGAGAGATCTAGAAAAAGCTCTTTATAAAAATCTAAGGAGGGAGAAATCATTTACAGTTGTTAGGATTAGGGACAGTTCCATGGGAGACATGGCACCTAATCTGGGCAATAAAGGAAGAGAAGGATGTCAACAGGTGGAAATGAGGATGGAATGGAGATACTGAGTGAGCAAAGGCTGGGAGGAAGGAGATGACATTCAAAGTTCAGGGAGCAGAAAATATTCCAGCTTGGCTGGAACATTAAATAGTGAAAGAAGAAATATGAAATGAAACCAGAAAGGAAGGCTGGAGAAAGTGGAAGGGTCTTAAAGCCAAGCTAAGACATTTCTATTTGTTTCTATAGGCAGTAGGTAATGGTTTATTAGCAAGAGAGTGAGTGACTGACCAGACCAAGGCATTAAAAAGATTATCTTGTAAGCTGTGACAAGAAGGGCTGGAGAAGGGAGAGGATGGAGGCAGGAACAATATCTAGGAGGCTGGTCTAAGTCCAGGTGAAAGTGATCAGAGCCTGGACTGAGGAAGTTAGACTCCTGCTTTAGGGAAGCGGTTCTCCCTGGTTGGTCTGATCTCATCGATTAGACCAACAAATCTTTATCGAGTGACTTTCATGTGCCGATCTCTGTGCCTTATAAGGTCACAAGAGAACAGCAACAACAGCAACAGCAGTAATGATACTAACTCTTACATAATGCCATGTGCCAGGCACTGTGCTAAAAGCCTTACAATTATTATCTCATTTAATACTTACAACAACTCTGGGAGGTAGGTGTTATTGTTATCCCCATAATTTCCCCAGCGGAAACTGAGGCAAATAGGGTCACACAGCTAGTGTCTGAGGCTGGATTTGAACTCAGGTATTTTCTCAGTACTCTATTCACTGGATCTGCTAGCTGCCCCCAGTAACACATGACCTTCACTCTCAAGGAGTTTATAAGCTAGTTAGGAAAATAACATACACACACACACACACACACACACACACACACACACAGAGTAGCTCTAGTCACATGAAATTCTGGCCAGAAGTGACCATCTTCTCATTAGTAGCCCCATTCATGTCATCACCAGCATCATTTGACTCACTCTCCTTTTTTTTTAATAAGCAATCGGGGTTAAGTAACTTATTCAAGTTTACACAGCCAGGTGTTTCTGGGTGGGTGCTAAGTGTCTGAGACAGGATTCGATCCCCAGGTCATCCCGACACTGGAGCCGGTGCTCTTACTCACTGTGCTACCTGGCCTCAATCTCCTTTCTTACTGCTTGAGGAAGCTTAAAATTTTTTTTTTATTTTAAACATTCTTTTATTTTTAAACTTAGCGTTCCAAATTTTCTCCCTCCTTCTCACTGCTCCCCCCCTCACTGAGAAGGCAAACAAAGTGATATGAACTATCTATATGAAATTATGCAAAACATATTGTCATATTAGCCATGTTGCCAAAAAAAAAATAAGGTGAGAAACAATTCAGCAGTTCTCTCTCTGGAGGTAGATAGTGTGTGTGTGTGTGTGTGTGTGTGTGTGTGTGTGTGTGTGTGTGTTTTTTCATTTTGAGTCCTTTGGAATTGTCTTAGATCATTGTATTGATGAAAGGCTAAGTCTTTCACAGTTGATCATCACTGATTCTTCTGTTAATGTGCACAATGATCTCCTGGTTCTTCTCTCTTCACTTTGCATCAGTTCATAGAGGTCTTGCCATGTTTTTCTGAAACCACCCACCTTCTCATCATTTCCCACAGCACAATAGTACTCCATCACAGTCATATGCCACAACTTGTTCAGCCATTCTCCAACTGATGGGCATCCCTTGATTTCCAATTCTTTGCTACAAAAAGAGCTGCCATAAATATTCTTGTACATATATAGTCTTTTCCTTTTCCTTTGATTGGATATAGACCTAGTAGAGATTTTGCTAGGTAAATTCATCTCATTCATATCCAATTATGATTA
>NW_027185786.1:947896-970732 GCF_028583685.1 Petaurus breviceps papuanus
ATCATTTCTTTCTTTCTTTCTTTCTTTCTTTCTTTCTTTCTTTCTTTCTTTCTTTCTTTCTTTCTTTCTTTCTTTCTTTCTTTCTTTCTTTCTTTCTTTCTTTCTTTTCTTTTCTTTTCTTTTCGCTTTTTGAAGGGCAATTGGGGTTAAGTGATTTGCCCAAGATCGCAAGGCTAGTTTTTGTGTTAAGTGTCAGAGTCTGGATTTGAACTCAGGTCCTCCTGACTCCAGGGACAGTGCTCTATTCACTATGCCACCTAGCTGCCTGCTCCATCCGATTTTCTAAGGTGTATCCTTTTCTCTCTCCTTTGATCCTGCTCCTCCTTGAAAATTTATTTTGCTTGTGACTTTTTTTTCCAGTAATTTTTTGTGCTTCTTTTTACCAGTAGGACAATTCTTCTTTTTAAGGTGTTATTTTTTTCAGTATTTTTGTGCCTCTTTTACCAAGCTGTTAATTCTCTTTTCATAATTTTCTTGCATCATTTTCATTTCTTTCCACAATTTTCCCTCCACCACTTTTATCTCTTTCTTTTAACTTCCAGGAATTTTTGTTGAACTTGGGTTTAATTAACATTTTTCTTTGAAGCTTTGGTTGCAGCTGTTTTTACACTGTTGTCTTCTGATTTTGTGCTTGGTCTTCCCTTTTATAGTCAAGTTCTTTTTTAATTTTAATTTTTTTAGCTGCTTGCTATTCCCAGAAGGGCCCCTGCTCCCCTCATCCACAAGAGCTAGTGTTCCTCTTGGGCCTGGAACTGTGACCAGGTCCCCTGTTCCCTTGTGACTGACCACACTTGCTCCTCTTCATCCTGGAACTGCTTATGGACAATAGAGTTGCCAATCAGTGCCAGCAAAGGGTCCCCTGGAATTTCTTCTGGCCATTTGTCTGACTGCTTTACTCTCTGGGCTGTGAATTCCAGAAGCTGCTCCCACTGCCACTGCCAACAGTGCTGTGCTGCATGTGTTTGCTCTGGACACAGCTCCACACTGCTATCACTGACCTCTCCTGCTGGCCTCGTAAATTGTCTTATGCTGGAAAAATGTCTCGCCCTGACCTTCTGTTGGATCTGCCACTCTGAAATTTGATTTGAGGTGTTATTCTACAAGTTGTTTGGAGGAGAATGTTCAGAGAGTTCAGCTGGGTTGCTGCCTTTATTCCACCATCTTGGCTCTTCCTCCTCAAGAAAACATTTAAATTTCTGTTGCTAAATCCAAGATGATGACATCTGATAAGAGTAAATGTGAAATCTCACTCACACTTGGTTAACAAATTGACTTACAGGATCATAGGTTTACAGCTGGAAGGAGACTTAGGGGTTATCAAGCCCAAGTTATCATTTTACAGATGTGGAAACTGAGGCACAGAAAAACTAAGTCACTTGTTAGGGTCATACATAAGTGAATGGGGTAGGATGTTCTTGTAGGTCTTCTTGATTCCAAGTCTAATGACCTACCCATGCCACCATTCTGACACTCTTCTATTTACAAGATAGAGGAGGCACAGTTGGACAGCAATTTGTACCAAAAAAAAGATCTGGGGGTTTTAATGGGTCACAAGCTCAACATGTGTCGATGGCAACCAAAAAAGCTAATGGAATTTTGGGCTACATTGAAAGATCTAGGTCCTGTGAATAAAGAGGCATAATATATTCTGCCCTGGTCAGACCCCATCTGCAATGTTATCTTTAATTTTGAACCGAATAGTTTAGCAAGGATGTTGAGAGGCAGGAAAACATTCAGAAAAAAAGGCAACCAGGATGTAAAGGGTCTTGAATGCATACTATATAAAGATCAATGCAAGGAACTGGGGATAGTTGATCTGGAGAAGAGAAGACACATGCAATAGCTGTCTTCAACTGTTTTCTGGGCTATCACATGGAAACGATCAGACTTACTCTGTCTGATCCCTGAAGGCAGGACTGGGGGCAGTGGGTAGAAATTGCAAAGAGGCCAATTTAGGCTTGATATTGAACAACTTCCTAACAATTAGAATGGTTCAAAACAGAATCAGGTGATTGGGTTTCTTCTTCAATGGAGACTTCCAAGCAGAAGTTAAATGACATCTTATCAGTTATGTTGTAATGGGAAATTTACCCTCAAATGTAGGTTAAACCAGGTCATTGTTGAAGTCCCTTTTCAACCCTTAAATTCTGAATCTGTAAAGTATAGTGTCCAAGTTACTGCCATCACCAATTCTTCCATCATCTGAATGACCTGCATCATCTCTGACTGTCACATCTGTCAAATGAGGGGGTAGGACCAGACTAGATGATCTTTCAGACCCTTCTACCTCTAACATTCTGTTCCTCCTTGACTCATTCCCCTTGGAATATATAGAATCAGAAGATGGGCCCCATTGGCATGGGGACGTCAATCTGGGTATGATGCTCATGGGCAGCGGTGGCAGGCCTTCCTTGGCCAGTCAGAGGGTGCAGGTCCCCAGATCATCCACAGAAAGAGAAGCCACCATGAGTGATGGGAATAATTCAGCTCCAGGAGGTGAGGACACGTCCCCCCATGCCCAGCCCTGTTTCCCCTCCTCCTTTGCCAGGGCAACGTAGGATGTCAGACAACACTGTGGCTGCCTCATTATTAAGCTGCTCGGCCATTGTCCCCTGGACAATAGTTTCCGGCCATGGCTTTGTGTGGGGTTGCCAGCCGAAGTTATTAACCAGGGGAGCAGCCTTTGAGGGACTTCCAAGGGAGGGGTGAAAGGTCACTGGGAGCAGCGAGGGGAGCGGAAATGGGAGGGGGAGAGCAGACAAAGGAAAGGGATGAGCCCCTCTCCCCTCCCCCTCCTTCTGAGGGAACCCCAAACAGAAGTAAACCTGGAGGGGGTCAATCTAGAGAGATTCAAGAGAAGAGTAGGGACGTTCTCTAAGTTGCTGCCATCACTATGTGTCATAAGGAGAGAAACGTGGGGGGCTGACCAAGGAGAACTACTTCCAAGGAGCAGGGGACAGATTTCTTCATAGGCTCATAGAATGTCAGAGATCAAAAGCAGTTTAGGGATCCTCCCAAAGGGCTCTAAACCAGAGCCTGGGGGCCTTGTTTTTAATTTAAAATGTTTTTCTTTTGATAGCTGTATTTCCTATCGTAGATTTTCTTGTAAACCTATGCATTTTACTTTATCCATTTAAAGCATTATTCTGAGGAGAAGGGGTCTATAGCTTTCACCACGTGGCCAAAGGTGTCCATTGATAGATTAAAGGTCCAGAGCTCCTGCTCTCGTTACTCCTTCCTTATTTGACTCGAGGAAATTCAGGCCCAGAGTTAGGAAGTGATCTGTCCAAGGTAGCGCAGCTGGGACCAGAGTTCCGACCTTCCTACTCTTAGACCGGTCCTCTTCCTACTTTTCTTCCTCAGTGATACCTCCTAGCATTCATAACTTCCTTCCACTCCAGCTGATTCCACTGAATACTAGTCCCTCTCCTCTGATGATTATCTCCAGTTTTTCCTGCCTGTTACTTTTACATTGTCTCCCTCATTAGACTGTCAGCTTCTTGAGAGCATGGACTGTCTTTTGCCTTTCTTTCTGCCCACAGGGCTTAACACAGTGCCTGGAACATAGTAATAAATACTTGTTGGCTGACTCTGTGTGTGTGTATGTATGTTGGGGCTTGAGAGGGGGATGAACTCAGTGGGAGTGAGGAAGAAGGTGGCATGTGGGACTGGAAAAGCAGCTGGGATCATTAAGGGCCAGGGTCTGTAATGTACTCTCTTCCCCTTTACCATTCCTTGTAGAATATACATTCCTCACCCCAAATATGCCAGCTATAGGATGCTCCAAGCCAAAGAAATCTAACCCCTCTTGCTTATATATGCAGAACTTCAAATTCATTCTACCCCCTTGCCTCAGGTCTTTTCTTCTCCCAGTTAAATATTCCCATTTCCTTCATCTGATCCCAGTATGGTGTGGTTTCAAGTTTCCAGTGTCCTTTCAAACATGTAGAACCTTGGAATGAAAACCATATTTCTAGACATAGTCTGTCCAGGACAGAGTGGCAGTGACTACCAAGGGTCCATTCTGGACCTTATTCCCCTCTTAATGCAAGTCAATATCCCATTGGCTTGTTTGATCTGCCAGGTTATGCTGTTTATAGATAGTAAGTTTGCAGTCCACAAAAATCTCCCCATCTTTTTCAAAGAATCTGCTATCTATTCAAATGTCCTCCATCTTGTACATGTTGATTTATTTAGCCCAGATTTGGAATTTTACATTTGTTCCTATTAAAAAAACCCATCTTTCTGAGCACCTCAGTGATCTCAGTAGTCACAGACTGGAAACCACCTCCATTTCCTCTGAAGGAAGATCTCCAATCCTAATAAGGTCAGTAAATTATCTCTCTGTAAGCTTGTATCCCAGCTTTGGTCCTACTTGACAAGGGGCTTCTCTTCAGTTACACACTCTCACTCATATGTTACAGAAACCCAAGGTTAGATTCTTTAAAGTGCTACCTGGAGGCATCTCCCATGGGATGATCTGAACCAGTCATGGTGGCTGGAGTAGCCCCTGAGCTCGGACTCTGCCTCTGCAGATCTCATAGGGTGAGTGCAAATGGGGAGAGTAGAAGGTGAAGGAGGCATCATAGATTTAAGGCTGGAATAGACTTTAGAGGTCATGCAGGTGCTGTTGTTGTTAGCCCTTTGTTCAGGGTCGTCTTGCTCAACTTTCCTAATTTTATAGAGGAAACAGGCCCAGAGGGAACTTGTCCAGTATCAGGCAGATAGTAAAGCCTGGCTTTGAACCTGGCTTCTACCCTGCTGTACCACCTTGTTCTCCCAATGATCTAGGAACACAAGTAACAACACTGCCACTGTCCAGGGAAAGAGCTGGACAGATGGGAAGACCACAGCACCATGCCTCATTTCTGTTGGGTTATCCACCCTCCCCTCCCCTATTCCATTCACAGAATCCAGGAATCCCAATAACTCCTAAAATCTCAGAAACAGAAAGGTCTACAGAGGGAGTCATATCCAAATCCTACTTGTAAAAGTCATGTTTGAGTGGAAAGAATACTGAATTTGGAGCTAGAGAAGTTGCATTTAGATCTGGACTCTACTGCCTAATGTTTGTGTGATGTTGGGGAAGTTGCCTCACCATTCTGGCCTCAGTTTCCTCATCTGTAAAATGAGGGGATTGGACCAGATGGTTTTAAGGCTATGATCCTGTGACCTCCGTCTGGTTTGGAGTAGTGGAAGGGGCTGTGCATTCAGAGCCAGAGGAATGGGATGGATCCCAGCTCTGCCACTTACTATCTGCCAGAATCTGCCTCCCTTTAACTCCCACCTACTCACGCTAACTCCTCGTTCCTGAACTGGTGCAAACCAAGACCAGGCCCTCTTCCAAGAGACAGTCCTCCAAATATTTGAAGACAAGATTCACATCTCTAGGAAGTTGTTTCTTTGGTTTGTTTTTATTGTTTAGTCATTTCCAGTTGTGCCTGACTCTTTGTGACCCCATTTGGGATTTTCTTGGGAAAGA
This sequence comes from Petaurus breviceps papuanus, assembly GCF_028583685.1. Classification (NCBI taxonomy): domain Eukaryota; kingdom Metazoa; phylum Chordata; class Mammalia; order Diprotodontia; family Petauridae; genus Petaurus; species Petaurus breviceps. The sequence continues at coordinate 953,379 of NW_027185786.1, forward strand.
CACTGGAGGGGTTTGCCATTTCCTTCTTCAACTCATTTTACAGATGAGGAAACTGAGGCAAATGGGGTTAAGTGACTTGTCCAGGGTCACACAACTAGTGCTGGAGGCCAGATTTGAACTTAGTCCTCCTGACTCCAGGGCTGGTACTCTATCTACTTCACTGCCTAAATACCCCCCAAAAGGTTTATTTTTCAAGCACTAACACTCCATTTATTGTCAAAAAAAAGTGCTAGACTCCTCTTTGATGGTAGATATACTATTAGTATCTGTAGACTAGAATGATCCAGATTACAATGATCTATGTGGTTTCAGCAATGTTTTAAAATAATAATAGCTTTAAGGCTTGCCAAATGCCTTACATATGTTCTCTCATTTGATCTTCACAACAACCCCGGGAAGGTAGGTGCTAGTATTTCAATTTTGCAGCTGAGGAAACTGAGGGTTAAATGGTTGCCCAGGGTCACACAGCTATAAATGTCTGGGACTGAATTTGAACTCAGGTCTTTCTGACTCCAGGTCTAACACTCTATCTGTTGGGCTACCTAGCTGACATTCTATTTTATTTATTATAATAGCTTCTACATACATTTGAAAAATGGCCATAAACATGTGAGATGTTATTTATTCAGCCTCCAGAAAGGATGGTTGCTTATTTATTAGACTGAGACATTTAAAGATGTGGACTTTTTTAGACGACTTTGTGGTTCCCCCCAGGGAGTCTACAGCCCACAGGTTGGGAACCATTGGCATAAAATTTTATTCAATGAATACATCTAAAAATAGAAATGCCTCTGTTCCAAGGTAAGGGAGAGAGAATGAACTATAGGAAAGGAAAGAGAATAAGATGGAGGGAGGGGAAAGAACATGATAAAGGGAGAATCACAGAGATCTATGGAGGAGGGAGACTGAGAAGGACAAAGAGACTGAGGGAAAGGTCAAAGCCTAGCCTACCCTGACCCCCTCCAGGACTGCCTTTATTCCAGTGCCCTGGCTATTTCTCTCCCAAATGACCAGTTGGTTCCTCTAATTATTCTGTGTCTACTCCGACAAGTTTGATCCCCCCACCCTCTCAGATCTCTATATTTTCCAGTCTGTATTCCATTAAAATGGTGCTCCTAATTTCAACATGTTTCCTTGAGGTCCCAACCTTTCTTCTCATCTTTCCTCCAACTCTTTAACTGACCTGGATTTTAACACTTGACTTTTCTCCCTGCCCCAGAACTGGTCTCTACCCTTATTGGACAGCCCTCCCATTGAAGTGAACCTGAATCCCGACTCCCAATTAATGTATTATTCTCTCCCCCTACTAACGCAGATTTTGTCTATGTAAACAGCTGTTGGGTGGATGACAAGATGTCCCAAAATGGCTGGGGTTGATGGATGTAAAGAGTGTTTTGGGGGCCTGTTATATGTACTCTATCCGGTAAGCTTGTACTCAACAGTTGAGCTCAATTCCAGCAAGGAAGGGAGGCACAGGTCTCTGGGCTAGCAGGAAGGAGGGTACAGGAACAAGGCACGTGGCAAGAGGTTCCAAGATGTTTCCCTCCTAGAAAATCTGCTTTGTTCTTCATCATCTTTTTCCTTAACCTGTAGGTATCATTCAGAACCTCTGTGAACAATTGTATTTGTTGATCCCACTTACTGGGGGTTGGGAAAGATGTTTAAGTTTCTGGAAAAAAAAAATTGCTAATGAACCAGTGAAATTACACCAAGGATTGGATTCAGACTGTTATTTGGGATTTTCCAACCTCTGCCTGAGACCAGGCTACCTTCCATCATGGATAGTTGTTACCTACAGGTTTTTCTGGTCTTTCCTATCTTGCTTCAGCAGGGAAGCCTTTCCGAGGGAAAAGTGCCCTCTGGGGCTTCTTCCACAAGTCAACCTCCCCATCCCCAGTCCTGCCGTTGCCCCAATTGATCTGATGTTAGACCTCTTCTCAGCCCTGTATACCTGATCCCTAGAATGCCCCAACCCAGCAAGCCCACCCTGTGCGCCTTCCTTGTCCCACATGAGACCAATGTATTTTTGGTGGAGGGAGAGGGAGATTCCATCTGGTCCCCATGGCAGACATAGCACTGCTCACATGGACAATTAATTATGCAAGTCCAACTCAGTTCTGGAGGACAATGAAACTAGCACCATCCTCACTTTGAACTGGAGAGACTTGGCTTCAAGTGTCCTGGCCCTGATACCCAGAAGATGGACAGCCAGTCACCAGGCCGGACCTCAGTTTTCTCATCCACGAAATGGCTCCAATCTCAGAGTGGGACCCAGTCTCAGAGAGGCTCTCTGATTCAGAACAGACCACAACAAGGATCTCTTCCACTGTCTGGCCAGGCAGAGGCCATCCTGCCTCTACTTGGAAACCTCCAGAGCATGGTGTACATGTGTCTTGTGTGTGTAATACTTGTGTTGTATGTGTGTGCTGCGTGTATACGGCATGTATATTGTGGTTTGTATGTGTATGTATGCATGTATTGTGTGTATTTGTGTAGTGTAGATGCTGGGTTTGTGTATATGCATGTGTGTTGTATTACTAGTGTGTGTTGTATGAGTATACATGCCCATTTGTGTGTTGTGCATGCATATTTGTGTGGGGTATGTATGTGTGTATGTATGTGTTGTGTATATGTGTGTTATGTATATATGTGTATATGTATGGCATGTGGTGTGTATGTGTATTGTCATTTATATATGCACCGTGCTGAATACTGTGCGTGGTGTGTATTTATGTATCTTGTACTTGTATGCATGTGTTGTATGTATCTCTGTGTATCTCTGTGTGTGTGCACCTGTGTTATGGGGGGCCCAGGCTGGTAGGGCAGATGGGAAATCCTCTAAGTCCTGAGGCAGCTCATTCCATTTTTGGAAAGCGGAAATTGTTAGGAAGTCTCTGCTTACAATCTACCTATCTGCAACTTCCCCTTCTTCCTCCTAATCCGGCCCTGAGGGCCTGAGCCAAGAAGAAAGAATGTAATCCCTCTTCCACTTGACAGCCAGGTCAGGTCTTCCTTCACACGCTGGAAAGCAGCTGCACTGTCTCCCCTAAATCTTCTCTTCTCCAGCCTTAAACATCCCCATTTCCTTTCATCCGTCCCCCATCTCTGGTAATAAAACTTATGAAAGTCGTGAAGGAAGCATTTTGCAAATGCTAAATTGCCACTGCAATGAGAATGGGGATTATTAATGACAGCAGCTCTTTCCTGGTGTGCTCATGGGGGTCAGGGGAGGTGAGGAGGCAACAACAGTAGCTCTGGAGAAGTTGGGGGGAAGGTATGCTCATTCGGAGGACTCATGGTGGAATCTTCCCAAAGGCCAGTGTCCCTACTGCCCAAAGCTCTGGCCCTCAAATATGGTGGGCCAGGAAGAGCATCATTGAATGAAAAGAGCAAATTGGAAAGCATCAAGGGGCCTTGGTTTCCATTTCTGCTCTGACCCTCCCTAAGAGAATTTGGGCAAGTCATTTCCATTTTTGGTAGCTCAGTTTCCCCAACTGAAATAGCAGTTGGACTTCATGATGCCTAAGGTCTTGTTAAGAACAATGTTAAGTGTAAAATGCAGTGATTGGACCAGGCAACCTCTCCTAGAGTCTCTTCCAATTCTAAAGCTAAGATCCCAGGGTCCCAGGCTTCTGATTCCTTCTGTCTTTTCTTCTTCATGCTAAACACCTCCTACTTTCTTCAGCTGGCTTTCCTAAGTCCTTATGACTTAGACCATTTGAAGCCCTGAACCCTATATGTCTCAGTCCATCAAGGACCTTCAGTGGACATTCCTGGTCCAGTCCAAGGAGGTCCTTGTTCCTACCATCCAATTATTCACAAAGAATGGTGGAGTACATTGGAAAGAATGCTGGCTTGGGAGATCATGTCCCTGGGCCTCAGTTTCTCATCTGCAAAATTAGAGCATTGGACTAATGATCTCTAAAATCCCTACCAGCCATCAATCTGATAATGACAGGGCTGCCTCCGAGTGAGGTCTATGGGAAATGTACTGTGGGATTCTGGCTCGGTTTTATGACCTGACCAATCAATCAAACAAACATTTATTGAGTGTGAAAGAAACTTCAGCCCAGAAAAGTAAGTCAAATGACTTTCTTATGGTCATGTAGCTAATTTGTAACTGAAATTAGAAGCCAAACTCTCATCATTCCCAAGGCAGCAAAAGTCTCCCTGCTCCCCAAGGTTGTGCCAGCCACATGGAAACATCCCTGGAGAATTCTCCTAAGGCAGTAGCAGAAGCAGGAAGGACTGGTGCTGCTTCTACTGATCAGCTTGGCTTAGGACCATCATAGAAACGTGGTTCAGAACTGGAAAGGACCTTGGAAGTCATCTCTTTCAAGCTCTATTTTTTCATATGGGGAAACTGAGGCCTAGTGAGTTTATGTGACTTATTTAAGGTCACAAATAGCTAATGAGAATAGCTAATTGAACCCAGGTCCTATGACTTCAAATCCAGCATTTTTTTTGAGGTCACATAGATGATAAAAGGCAGAATGGTGATTCAAATACATGTCTCTTGCCTCCAAATGGGAGAGAGTCAACATAGTACATGAAATGATACTTTGTCTTTTGAAACAAATTGGTGTTTCTGTGATTGGACAGAATACATGTTGATGGGTCTCAGAATGCCAACATTAGAAATGATCTTAACACATCTTCTACCGCCATCTTCTGATGGCTCATCCTGGTGTGGAAGTGACCACATGTTCTGAGGGCTACAGCACTTCTTGGAAGACTAGCCTGGGGCACAAGATAATCCTACTTAGCAGCAGAGCCTTTCAGGTCTTTTTTGGACCACCAACTCTCACTCTTCCACCTCTTTCCCTTCCTTCTCTTAGTCCTTTTCCCACTGTCTTCAGACTCTACAAAACACCAGATTCGGGGCTTCCTCCCCAAAACTCGGCTTTGCTGTTTGCTCCCAGGCTTTTGACATAGGGTTGCTTCGGCTTCCTACAGTGTCCTATGATTTTTAGTTGGCAAGAATCTTAGAAATCATCTCCAAGTTCCATATTTTATAGACAAGGAAGCTGAGGTCAAGAGAGGAGAAGGTCATAAAGATACTTAAGCAATAGAACTGGAATTCACACCCAAGTCCCATGAGTGCTAAGCTACTACTCTTTACTCCATGCTAGGGCTCCTCTTGTTAGTGTTTAGGCATTTTTCAGTCATGGTTGACTCTTGGTGACCCAATTTGGGGTTTTATTGGCAAACATACTGCAGCGGTTTGCCATTTCCTTCTCCAGTTCATTTTACAGATGAGAAAACTGAGGTAGATAGGGCTATGTGACTTGCCCAGGGTCACATAGTTTTTAAGTGTCTGAGGATGGATTTGAACTCAGGTCTTCCTGACTCCAGTTCCAGGCCTCTATCTACTATACCACCTACCTGCTCCATGATGCCTCTTGTACATGGGCCCTAATTGGTTAATACCTTCTGAAAGAAGAACAGGGAAGGACCAAGTTAAGTCAAATCAAGGCAAGAAGCATTGATTAAGCTGGGATAGGACGTCAGGCCTGGAGTCAGGAAAAACTAGGTTGTTCCTCAGCCTCAGACTCTTGGCAGCTGTGTGACCCTGGGCAAGTCACTTAATCTCTGTTTGCTTCAGTTTTCTTACCTATAAAATGAGGATAATAATAGCACCAGGGTTATTGTGAGGATCAAATGAGATTAAGCACTTAATACAGTTGTAAGTGTTACATATGTTATCTATCATTATTATTAATTATTATTGTAGCACTCACGTACCATGCACGGAATACAAAGCAGTTCTTACTCTCAAGGACCTCATAGTCTAATGGGGAGATAACCTCCAAACAATTATGTGTGTTCAGGGAGCAGCACAGGAAAGATAGAACACTGGGCCTGGAGTCAAGAAGACCTGAGTTCAAATCCAGCCTCAGACACTTAAAAGCTGTATTATCCTGGGCAAGTCACTTAACCCTGTTAGCCTCAGTTTCCTCATCTGTCAAATGAACTGGAGAAGGAAATGGCAAACCATTGCAGTGTCTGCCAAGAAAACCCCAAATGGGATCATGGAGAGTCAGACACGACTGAAAAAGACTGAACAATAATAAATGTACATTCAAGATAAATACATGATGAACTGGAGATAATCTCAGACTATTAAGGGGGTCTGGGAAAGACTTCTTGCACAGGGTGAGTTCACCTGAGCCTTGAAGAAACCAGAGAGGCAGGGACAGGGAGAAAAGAAAGGAAAATATTCCAGGCATGGGGGATGGCCAGAAAATGCACTGAAATGTAATTTCTTAATGGATCTCAGGGTAAGTGGAGGGAATAAGGTATAAAAAAGCCAAACAGAGGAATTTATATTTAATACTGGAGGTGATGGGGAGCCCCTGGAGTTTATTGAAGCTGCAGAGTCACTTTGCATGGAAAGAGAAGGGGGGAGTTAGCTCTGCCTATGGGAATCTCCTGATTCTCCTCTTCCCACCAATGGACCCTGTACTCTACAGTCGATTGACATAGGTAGCCCTTCCTATTGCAGCTTCTCCTACCACAAATAATAGAATCCAAAGTTCTGCTCTCTTCTTATTTTGGGGCAAGGCTGATCTTATTGGGAATCCCAGCCAGTTATATATATATATATATAAGGAATTTAGCCACAGATTACAAATGGACAGGGCTATCGTAGCATCAGGTTTTTGCTGCTCACATCCAATGGCTTTCTTTCCCCTAGGAAGCCCCCAGGTGACAGGGAGAGGGATTCTGCTCTTTTTTTTGGGTACTCTGGAAACTGACCACACACACTACCAGAAGGAATGGGAGAGGGGAAGCTATTATTTTAGGTGCCATAGCTCACCTTTCAGGAAGGTTATAACAACTTCAGAAACCAAGGTTTTTGCCAGATGTTAGAGGATGAGTCTCAGGAAGTTCTCAGAGATACTATAGTCACTGTCCATGCTCAAGTTCAGATTGGAGTAGATGACCTCTGTGCTCCCTGCCAATGGAAGCCCTTTGGTTCTGTGATCCCAGGGGACAAAGTAGAGTAATGTGGGCTAGGTGACGGATAGTCCAGTTAAGTCAATTCCCAGTTGATTTCACCACTATCCTAAAACAGGGTTATTGAATTGATGTCAACCTGTAAAGAGTTCTCCAGAGCTTAGGCCTCAACTTTGTCCCATATAACTGAAAGTAACAATACCAATGACGATCATTGAATGGAGACTTGAATGGAGACACCAAGGATGTGTTTATCACATTTTCAGATGACAGTTGCAACCATACTAGTTTGCTAGCTCTTTGCCAATCTCCTAATGAAAAAAAGTTTTATTTTAAAGTTATAAATAGAAATCATTGTTTGTAAAACTTTCCACTTTCCCCTTCCCTATCACTTCATTGAACCCTTCCTTGTAGCTATAACCCCAAACCCTGTAATTCTGATGTAGTGAAAAGGTACCCTCTACCCCTAATCTGTATGACCTTGGCAAGCCACTTAAGAAACTTCTTTTACTTCAATTTCCTCATCAGTTAAATGAGAGAGATTGGACAAATTGGTTTCTTTCAACTCTCACTCTTAAAACTCCAGATCCTATTCCTCTCCCCTCCCACATGGATAAACAAAGCAAATGGACAGAGTAACCCATCTGACCATTTACATTGCAGTTACCGCATCTGTAGTCCACACCTATTAATTTGGGAGGTGGGAGATAAGTTTCCACATCACTTCTCCAGGACTGAGATGACTGAGATTATTCATTACAATTCATCATCATTCAATTGCTTTTTAGTGGTGTTAGTCTTTGTATTGTTTTTGTCATTGTGTAAATTGTTCTGTTTTCTTCACTCTTAATCACTTCATGCACATCTGATTTTTCTCACATTGTGAGTTCCTTGCATTCATCATTAACAGCTGTAGAATTTCATTGCCAGAGTCAGAGTTGATAGTTATTAAGCACTCACTATATGCCATGCACTGTGCCAAGTGTTGTGGATACAAAGAACAGGATTAAGTCAGTCCCTGCCCTCAAGAAGTTCACAATCTAATGGGGTAAGAAAACATGAGGAACCTAAAAATCTGGGAGAAAGAAGGACACCAGACACAGGGGCATGATGGATTCCTGCAGTTGGTGTGGGAAATGAAGTGAATGCCCTCCTCATATCTCTGTCCATCCAGAAGAGAAAGAGACCTCAGGGGTCTCTCCAACCCACTGCCACTCTCCAGTCAAGGGAAGGAAGAGAGACCTCAAGGTCAGGAGGTACTGAGGAGGCATGAGTTTCAGAGTTGACATCATCTTGAGTTTCTAGAGATCCAGAAGCCTAGGAAAGTAGCTGTGGCACATTCATATGCTACAATTTTCGCTGCCAATCTTTAGTCAGTGGGCATTAACTTTGTTTACAATTGTTTTTACTACCACCAAAAATGATGCTACAAATGTTTGGGGACATAGGTGTATGTATGCCCAGTGGTGGGATTGACAGATCAATGAGAATGTACTTTGCTGACTTTTTAGTTATTCCCAATTGTTTTCCCAAATGACCATACCAATTCACATACCAAGTCTTGCTTAAGCTATGACCCAAAAGGGAAGTTTCCAGTCCAATTGACAGAAGAAGAAACTGAGTCCAATCCAATTGACAGAAGAAGAAACTGAGACCAGGAGATGTTAAGTGACTTTGTCAGGGCAAAATTTAACAGGGGTATAAATGCACTTGTGTGTGTGTGTATGAGAGAGAGTGTGTGTGTGAGTATGTGTGTGAATGTGTCTGTGTCAGTGTGTGTGAGAGATATGTGGTCATGGAATCTGACTGTTCAACATCCCTAGGATGGTGTCTTCCCCAAGCCTGCCTTTCCAGGAAATCCTTAATACTTCAAAATTTTTCACTCTCCTCTTCCCAATCCATGTCTCCCTCCCCCCAACCCCAACCCCATTCAAAACTGTCATTCCCTCGGCATAGGTGATAGAAGAAAGCCCTATGTTTTTTCATCTATGCTTGGGGACATTTTAGAGAATGTAGGAGGCATATTGAGTCTTGCAGAAAAGAGGGAAAGCTGGGCTAACCAGATCCCCTCCCTAAAAAGATGGAAGATTCTTCAGAGAAACCAAAACAGTTCTCCCTGGCCTGCCTTGCCCAGGCCTCTCTCCCTTTCTTATAGATATCTCTAGAATGGTCTCCAGAGTCAGGCTACTGTAACCAGCACCCGACTCCCCCTTCCTTTCCTCCCTCCCTTTCTTTGTTCTCCCAGGGCTGGGGCATTGACTAACTGGTTGGCCTTGGCCCCAGGTCTCTCTCTCCCCAGGCTACTGCTGGCCTCATCCCCACCCTGGCAGGGCCCCACCTATCTTGGGAGTTGGAATCAGATCAGAGAAACTAGGCTGGGCTGTCAGCACAGGAGAAGCTATGTTGACAAGCCATTCACCAAACTCCGAGTCTGCTCCCAGCTCCTAGCTTATTGTCCCTGTGACAGTTCTGTCGGCTAGAGCAGATAAGAGTCCTCTGCTTCCAAAGAGAGGGCATTTATGGACCATCAGAGTTAGAACACACTCTATGAAATGAACTCATCCACCCAACTCAGATTCTGAATGAGGAAACTGAGACCAGAGAGGATGAGGAAGGGTGGGATTTATTTATGGCCACACAGGGAGTAAGGAATAGAGGAGGGATGCATCTTTGTATCCCAACTGCCTGGAACACAGGAAGGAAGAAAGAAAACAAGCATTTATCAGACATCTGCCATGTGTCAGGAACTGTGCTAAACACTTTACAAATATTATCACATCATCTGATGCTCACAACAGCTCTGGAGTTATATGCTAATATTACAGCCACTTGGAGGAAACTGAGGCAAAGATTCAATGACTTGGCCAGGATCACACAGGTAGGATGTGTCTGAGGTTGGATTTGAACTCAGGTCTTCCAGACCCCATAGGGCAGCTAGACGGCTCAGTGTATAGTGTGTTGGCCCTAGAGTCAGGAGGATCTGAGTTCAAATCCTGATTATGTGCAAGTGACTTTATCTTTTGCAGTGGTGTTGGCCACCAAACTTTTGAGTAAGTGAGGTTTGTCTTTGGGCTTCTTCCAATGAGCCCTCTTGCTTCTGATTTGGAAATGGCTACATTTTTTTTTTCAGAAATTGGGGCCCAAGGAATAAGGGGACCTCCAAGCCCCCCTGCTCCTGCCATCATACTACCAAATCTTGGGGTGTCACTTCCAAAGGGGGAAGAGAGGGAAGAGAGCAGGTTTTTCCTCCATTTCCAGGAGGCTCTCCTCTGCTGCAGGGCAGGGGCCCAACCTGCCTTATGACCTTAAGACGTTCTCTCCTCATTCTCTATCTTTCCTCCATCTGCCCAAGGGAGGTAATTCCTTTGTCAGGGTAGTCATCATCAGGAGTAGCAAGTAAAAGGTCTAAATAGCACATGAGAAATGCTGATGGGTCTATGATTTCCTCGACTTTATCAATTCAGGTCACTTGGGCCCGCCCATCCTGTGAGATTATTGTGCAAGTCCTCTCATAAAGATAAAGACACCTGAAGTTGGAGGGCCTTCTCCTTCTGTCCTGGCATCCTCAGGATGCCAATCACCATTTATTCCGCACTTCTGTCTCATGATCAATCCAACTTCTTTTCACTCAAATATTCCCTGATGATATCCTTTCTTTAAAAAAAGACTACCTTTTGTTTTTGCATTCATTTCCAAACTTATTTCTCCTTCTTTCCTAACCATAAAGCCATCACTAGGAACAAAGAATAAAAGAGAAAGGGGAGGGGAGGAATTCAGCAAAACTAACCTACACGCCATAATTATGTTAATATAGTAAAATGCAATATAATGTAACATAATATGATATAACATAATGCAATATGATATATATGACAAAATACAATATAATATGATACGATACAATATGGTATGATAGAATAGAATATATAATATGCATTCCCATTGTCTCCCAACTCTATGAAGAAGAGAAGGAAGCACATTTCCTCACCTTTTCTCTGGGGCCGAGATTGGGATAACTATTCTATAATTCATTCACTTACTTGACATGATGGATGGAGAACTGTCCCCAGAGAGGGGAAGGCCTCCCTCTGACATATACTGACCTGTATGAGCCCAGACAAGTCACTTAGCTTCTCAGTGCTCTAGGCAATGTTCTAAGACTTGCGGTCTCAGAGATGCCCACCTGAGTTGGAAGATGGAGTTTCCTTATTTGGGAACCGTGTGCCAATGGAATCATAAGTTGAGCCCCCTACTCTATCATTCACATGTTAACTCACTCACTTTATTCATTCATTGAATGCACAGGTCTATTTTTTGGACTATATTTAAATATCAGGACCCAAGATTAAACAAGATTCAGTCCTTGCCCTCAAAGCACATACAGTCTAGTAGGGAGCATAAACCATATATTCAAAACCTTTGGTAACTTGACCCCCTCTTCCCTTTCCAGTCATTTTATACCTTACCCCTCTCCATGTACTTTTACAATCCAATGACACTGGTCACTTTGTTCCTCACTCAAGACAAAAAACCTGTGATGTATAGAATACTCACATTTCATTACTTCCATTTTACAGATAAGAACATCAAGGTTCAGAGAGAAAATAAGTGACAGAGCTAATAACTGAACTGACATCATTTACCACTAAGTCCAGTATTCTTAAGTCCCTTAGACCTATTTGACTGTCCATGTTCACTACCTTGCCCAAGAGGGCCCCCTTCCAATAGAAGAGGATCAAAAGTGGCTGTAGGAAATTGTGGCCCTGGAGAATGGGGATTCTAAGGGCTCTGGATGGTCCAATGGAGAAAGCATTCAAAATCTGCCTCAAGACACTTTTCAGCTGTGGGACCCTGGGCAAGTCACTTTGCTTCCTTTTGCCTCAGTTTCCTTCTCTGTAAAATGGGGGTAATGATAGCCTCTACCTGCCAGGGTTGTTATGCTACATAAACCTTAAAGTGTTATATAAATGCTAGTTGTCCGATGATGGGGTGAAGATCCTTGGGGATTGATATCTAGGAGTGAAATAAAGCTCATCGGCAGACTGAAATGATAGGTTACTGGAGAATTGAGAGAGAAAGAACACGTGTAGGTAGATAGGGTTAAATCTTGAGGGACAGGGATTAAAATGACTAAAATGAAACAAAATGGAGGTCTCAGGGAATGGGACTCTTGGATGGAATTAGGCAATGGAAGATGAAGATTATAGAGAGTCAGAAGGGTTTCGATCTTGAGTGGTAGAAAATGAGGGAGAATGTCTTGGGAAAGAGAAAATTGATGGTAGATTCCTGCTGGAGACTGTACTAGGAAAAGGAGACAAGATTTAGGGATGAAGTTTGGTAGAGTGGTTACAGTGCTGGTATTAGGGTTAGGAAGCAGGTTTGAATTCTACCTCATGTACCCAGGAACCCTGGGTAAACCATTTAACTTCTCTGGGGCTCAGTTTTCTTAACACTAAAATAAAGAGGTTAGACTGAATGGCCTTCTGAGGTCCCCTCAAACACAATTCTTAATCTATGATCCTGTGTTAAGAAATCAGACTCATGTCCCTTCCTAAAACCATATCTCTTCCAGACACCCTTATTTCTGTCATTATGTTGGGTAGAGTGGATAAAAGATGCCTTTGCCACATCTGCCTCTACCACATACTAGCTGTGTGGCTCTGGGTAAGTCACAACCTCCCAGGGCTCTAGGCAGATCTCCAAGGCTATTGGTTTCAAAGAAGGTACCAACATGTATTGGAAGAGGGAGTCTCTTCATCTGAGAATTCTCTATACTAATGAAATCACAGATCCTGTCCCTGGTCCCTATCCCTAGACTCGATGACCTCTACAATCCTTTCCAGCTCTAAAATCTCTGATCCTGGTCTAAGAAAAAATAAAAGAAAATGCTATAAAATGAAATGTTTATGTGTGGTGATGGAGGTGATGGGGGGGGCATTTTTGGTTGCTGGGGTTGTAGCAAAAAGAACATGTGGCATTAAGAGATTTGTGTCTTGGCTCCATCCCTGGCTAAACAACTTTGCCCAAAGCAAATGGATTCTTTGAGCTAGTTTTCCCTTTTAGAACCAAAAACTCATATAACTTCTGAGTGGGTATGAGACCTTAGAGATCATATAATCCACCCCCTGCCCAAGACACAAATCCCATCATGCTTTGGGCCACATGTAAAATGAGGATAATAATACCTGGTCTACTGACCTCACAAAGAATATTGTGAGCATAGTAGGAGATAATGGATAATTTTTTTTTCCCGAGTCATGGAAACTGCAGAGTTCGATATAGCACAGGCAATTATTGTTTTTATGATTCTGATTCAAATCTTCTTTCTTCATTCTGGAGTAGTAACCTCTCCAAATTTGCCAGTGGGGATTTCAAGGAATTTTGGGTTTGAGTTCTGCTTGATCCTACCCTCTGAGAGCCCCAGGCCCAAAGTGCTTTGAAATCGATGAATGAGATGTGTGGTGGTGAGAGGCATTCTTAGCTTGACTGCAGCTGGGTTTGGTTTTGTTTTTCATCTCCATAGTCCCAGGCTGACTTGGGTGGTGTCCCTCCCTCCACTACTTACCCCTCCCCCAACTCATCATAGTTACTGGGAATCATATAGAGGAGGGTGAACATGGGAACATGGATGATGAGAGGTCTGGAAACTACCCTCTCTAAAAGGGAAGCAGTTTGGTGCTCCAGAAAGAGTGGCATCTTTGAAGCCAGAAATCTGATAATCTGGTTCTCTCTCTCTCTCTCTCTCTCTCTCTCTCTCTCTCTCTCTCTCTCTCTCTCTCTCTCTCTCTCTCCTCGTTCTCTCTCTCCGTCTCTCTTTGTCTCTGTCTCTGTCTTGCTCTCTGACTCTCTCTCTGTGTCTCTCTGTCTCTCTCTCTTTGTCTCCATCTCCCCTCTCTGCCTCTCTGTCTGTCTATCTCTGTCTCTGTCTCTCTCCTTGTCTCTGTCTCTCTTCCTTTCTCTCTGTCTCTCTCTCTGTCTCTCTTCCTTTCTCTCTGTCTCTCTCTGTCTCTCTCTCTGTCTCTCTCTGTCTCTCTGTCTCTCTCTCTCTCTGTCTCTCTGTCTCTCTCTCTCTCCTCATTCTCTCTCTCCGTCTCTCTTTGTCTCTGTCTCTCTCTGTCTCTCTCTCTCTCTGTCTCTCTCTCTGACTCTCTCTCTGTCTCTCTCTCTCTTTGTCTCGATCTCCCCTCTCTGCCTCTCTGTCTGTCTATCTCTGTCTCTCTCCTTGTCTCTGTCTCTCTCCCTTTCTCTCTGTCTCTATTTCTGTCTCTCTCTCTGTAGTTGCCAGGTATGGAGAAGCTAAACTAGATAATTTCTAAAGTCTCTTATAGCTCTAAATCTTTAAGGATCTATGTAAGGGCCTGGGGCTGGAGATGAGAAGACTAAGGGAGACACAATTAAGGTCTTCAAATATTTGAAGGTCTGTCATGTGGAAGAGGAATTCTATTTGTTGCAAGTGGATCCAATAAAGAAGCAAAGGGGAGAAGTTATCAGGAGATACGTTTTGCCTCCTACGGGGGAAGCTTCTTGACTCTTAGGTATCCAACAATGCAATGGGCTCCAGAGGTGCCAGGTTTCTGGGCACTGCAAGTCTTCCAATGGACTCTGGATCACGGGTGATAAGGATGAGACTAAGGTTTTAAGGGACCTTCAAAGTCTCGACTAAGTCCTCCTTTTACACGATGATGTTCCATGGCATTCTTTGGGTGGGGCTTGAACCAGCTGCTTGTACCTGGAAGTACCTCTTTGACACTGAGGTTGTTGTAGGCCTCAAGGAAGCTAAACTTCTCCGAGCTTTGCAACAGATTAGCATACAAACAAAAAACAACAGGAGGGAGGGGTTGGGGGTTGGTGGGGGGCATGGGGGGGAAGCAAATGAAATGTTAAAAAAAATTAAGCAATACTTGCATTCTCATTAGTAGGAACATGTGAGATGAAGCGCATTATGTTATTAGGCATTCTCTCGATTCAGTAAACACAAGCTGAATAAATTTATAAACATCAGCATTAAGTGAGATTTAACGGGAAGCTGTTTATCTTCTGGCTGTCAGGCAGGAGGAGAGTGTCTCCATGTATCACCCACCAGCCATGCAATCCTCCTGTGTACCCTCTCCTAGGTAGACTGGGGCAGGGCCTGGGTCTTGTTGGGACCCAGAACAGATCCAGCTTGGGCATTTTTAAAAAATGAGTAGTCTCACCTGTGCGATGACTTGTGTTCAATCAGGAAACATTTCACTGCTTAGTTAACACATTATGTCTACAGAGGCAGACCTATAGAGGAAAAAGAACCTTGAAGTGGAGTCAGGAAAGCCCTACATTTGAATACCAGTTGTGCTACTTATGGCTCTGTGTGGCCTTGCAGAAAGTCACTTCTTAGGCTCTGCAGTCAGAGGGTGAGGGTCCACATCCCACCTCTGATGCTTACTACCTCTGTGACCTTCAGTAAATTGCATTATCTCTGTGGACCTCAGTTTCCTCATCTGAAAAATGTGAGTTGAACCTGATGACGTCTGAGGTCCCTTCCAAGCCTAAATCTAGGAGCCTGTGATCGATCCTACAACATCTCTGGGCTGTGATTTCCTTTCTTGTTAAATGGAGAGAAAATCTCTATGGTCCTTTCCTGCTCTAAATCATATGAGCCCAAAATGTAATGACATCGTGACTACTATATCAATAACTCATTGTGTAGACTTGGTCAAGTCACTGTCCATTTCTGGGCCTCAGTTTCCTCATCTGTAAGCAGATATTCTTTAAAGTTCCTTCCAGAGCCAAAGTTCTGAGACTTGGGTCTTAGGTGCTTTTTTTTGGTGGGCAGGGATAGGAAGGAGGGATTGGGGTGCAGGGCTGGAAAGAACCTCAGAGGACATCTAATCCATCTTCCTCAATTTTCAATCAACCCACAAACATTTATTAACCACCTACTATGTGCTGGCCATAGTGTGCTATGGGCTGGGGATACAAGTGCAAAGAATGAAGCAATTCCTGTTTGCAAGAGCTTACATTCTAAAAAGGGAGATAGCAAACACATATTTAAGTATATACAGTATAAAGCATAAATATAAAGTGAATAAGTACAAAGCTATTAAATGTCAAGCAGTTTAGGAGGGCAGGCATCATTCATAGCTGGGGAGATAGAAAACGCTTTCTATAAAAGGCAGTATTTGAACTGAGTCCTGAAGGAAAACAGGGGGAATGACTTGCCCCAATTGGGCTAATTGTGGTAAGGCTGGTGATCCCAGGTCCTACCTAGAACACTAAATGTAGGGCCTTTTTCTCTGGGAGCAGATCCCATTCCTTGCCTTCAAAGATACTGCAATCTAGTTAAGGGGCAAGAAAGAAACATGAAAAAAATTAAGTAATAACCCAGAGACTTTTGTTGTCCAAAAGCAGTGGAGATCAATGTCCAAATGAAAGGGAGGAGATTTCATAAGATTTTCAATGCTTATTTTAAAGCACTGACACAAAGGCCAGCTACAAGCTGGTCCTGTCCATATTCATCCGAAATTCAACATGTCCCCAATAGAGCTCATGTGTATCCTCCACATCTACCCTCTACCAAAAATCCCTAGTTTCTGGGAAGGGTGTTACCATCTTTATAGTCATCTAGATGGGAAACCTCAAAGATGACTCGGTGGCACAGTGGACAGAGCACTGGATTTCAAGTCAAGAAGACCTGAGGTCAAATCTGGCCTCAGACATGTACCAGCTGTGTGACCTTGGGTAAGTCACTTGACATCTTTTTGTTTCAATTTCCTCATCTATAAAAACAACAGGATTGGACCCAATGAACTCTAAGGTCCCTTCATGTTCTAAATCTAGCATCCTTTCTTTCCCTTGCCCTCATTACCCCATATTCAATCATTTGCCTATTCTCTGTGATAGTACTTCTGCACCATCTTTCACATCTGCCCCTTTCCCTCCAGCTACACAGTCAACAATAGTAGTTCGTAGCCTCATGGACTGTCTCCTAGACTTTTGCAGCTGGTCTTTCTTTATCCTGTCTCACCTTCTCTTTGGTTCATCTTCACAGAACTATTACTACACTTTTCCAGAAGCCCAGGTCTGATGAGGCCATTTCCCTTTTTAGGGAATTCCAGTAGCTCCCACTTACCTTTAGAATATGGCACAAACTCCTCAGCCAAGCCTTTAAAGGTTTTGTAGTCTACTTCCAATCTATTACAAATATTTCATCTTGTTCCCTTTCAAACATCCTACTTGCCAGAGCGATCGTCTTTTTGCCTTCCTTCCTTCCTTCCTTCCTCCCTCCCTCCCTTCCTTCTTTCCTCCCTCCCTCCCTTCCTTCCTTCCTTCCTTCCTTCCTTCCTTCCTTCCTTCCTTCCTTCCTTCCTCCCTTCCCTCCTTCCTTCTCTCCTTCCCTCCTTCCTTTCTTCCTTCCT
>NW_027185786.1:971132-986997 GCF_028583685.1 Petaurus breviceps papuanus
TTTCTTTCTTTCTTTCTTTCTTTCTTTCTTTCTTTCTTTCTTTCTTTCTTTCTTTCTTTCTTTCTTTCTTTCTTTCTTTCTTTCTTTCTTTCTTTCTTTCTTTCTTTCTTTCTTTCTTCCTTTCTTTCCTCCCTTCCTTCCTTTTCTTTCTTCCTTTTCTTTAAATCCAGCATTACCTCCTTTGCCTGTTTCCCAAGCTTGAAATTACTCCCTTCTAACCCCAGACTCTCAGAATCTCTAATTTGCTTCAAAGCTCCACTGCAGGAAACCTTTCCCAATCCCATAAGTTTTTAATGTGCTATCACTCCTCAAATGATTTTTTATTTGCTTGTCTATGTACAGTAAGTACTCCATCAATGGAACTCCTTGAGATTTAGGGTCAGTACCTGGCACAAAGTAAGTAGATGCTTAGCAGATATTTGTTAAATTGAATACATAGATTACTAGTGTTCAAATAAACAGAATATGAGATGACCCACTTAACTAAAATATATGTGTGTGTGTATATATATATATATATATACATATACAAGTCAATGTCATCTAATTTTCCATGCCTCAGAATGCATTCTAGGATCTTTCAATCCCTCAGGGTCCATCATTAAGAATATCAGTGATTACTCTACTATAGATATGCAGAAATATTGGTTAATAGAGGAGATGATTAGGACCAGGACAGGAAATGGACCTGTGGTTTTATTGGCATGGGAAACCTCCATACTCTACTGTTATGTTTATACTTTCTTTGCAATTTAGAGCCCTAGAGATCTAGCTGCCTAGAACAATGAGAAATGAGTGACCTGCCCAGTGTCAAACCACCCAGGTCTTCCTGGCTTCAAAACCAGGTCTGGTTAATAGGATGCTGGATAACAATCAGTCAGTAAGCATTTATTAAGCACCAACTATGTACCAGATGCTGTGCTAAGCTCTGAGTATACAAAAACGAAAGATAGTCCCTGCTCTCCAGGAGTTCAAAGTCAGGGAGGCAGCACTCAGACAATGGGTGGACAAGTTACAGGCAGGATAAATTGGAGATAATCCCCAGAGCAAAGTCACTAGAATTATCAATATTGAGAAAGGCTTCTGGTAGAAGGTTGGACTTGAGCTGGGACTTGAAGGAAACCAGGGAAGCCAAGAGGCAGAGATGAGGAGGGAGAACAATCCAGGCATGGAGGACAGCGGGGGAGAGGAACTGAGAGAGATGTCGGGTCTTGATCCAGGATGTGCAAGGAGGTTGGTGTCACTGAATCACAGAGTTCAATGGGGAAAGTAAGGTGTAAGATCAGAAAAACAGGAGTGAGTCGGTCAGTGAAGGGCTTTTGGATGCCAAACAGAGGATTTTTAAAATGTCTATTTGATCCTGGAAGTGATTAAACGGGGTGGGGTGAGATGGTCAGACCTATGCTTGAAGAAGCTCAATGGGAGAGTTGAGTGGAGAATGTACTGGAGTTTAGATAGTTTAGATAGGACAGGGTCCCTGCCCTCAGGGGCTTACACTGTAGGAGTGAGGTAAGACACAAGCACATATAACCATAATGCATCATCATCATGGCATCAGACACATATAAGACACAGTGAGGGGGCACAGGACCTTAGACTTTAGGATGGAAGCAAGTTTACATGGGTCTTGGTAGGATCGGAATTTGACGGTCAAAGAGGAGAAAGGACATTTCAGGCGCTGGGAGCTCTATGAGTGAAGGCACAGAGATAAACATTGTGTGTCTTCAGGGGTTGTAGTTATTAATTTTGGTAAGGGCATAGAGGGAAGTCTCTCCATGGTGTAATCTATCATTCAAACAGCTGCCAAAGAGATATTCCTGAAACTGATGTCTGGTCTAACTGTGTCACTCCACTACTCAAGAAGCCTCAGTGGCTCCTAGGCACCTCTAGAAGCAAAATAAAACTCTTTTGCTAGAGATTTAAAATTTGCCGTACACTGGTTTAGTGGTTTACTGCACCTTATTCTCATTCACACACTTGTCATTGCTGCCTGTCTGTCGTATCTGATGACTCCATTATGAAGCATCTCCTGCCTTTAAACAGGTTGTACCCTCTGCCTGAAAAGTGCTTCCTCCTCACTTCTGCCTTAATGGAATCCTGAAGTTCTTTCAAGGCTTAGCTTAAGTTCTGTTTCCTAAATGAGGTCAATGCTGGTCCTTCCAGGTTCTAGTGCCCTCCTCTCCCCACTTCTTCAATTACTTCTTATTTGGTTTCTCCCAATAGAATGTAAGCCCTTTGAGGACAAGGACTATGTCATTTTTGTCTTTGTACCTGCCATGGACTAGTATAGCACCTGCACGTAGTAGGCACTCAATAAATGCTTATTGAATGAAAGGTTGGAAAGACATCGTGGTCCCAGACGGCAGGGGTCTTTACGTTGTGGAGAAAATTAAGGGGATTCATGTTTCAAGCAGCCTTGGTGGCTTCTAAGGGACTTGCCAATGCTGAAAGTCTGATTCTATAAATTCCCTTCACTAGGAAAGACTATTGGAGGATATGAGGAAAATCTTGCTGAAATTCCAACCTATTCAAAAGTGGATTAAGCTGAGGGTGAGAGTACCGAATTCTCCCTCACTAATGGTCTGTAAACAAATGTTAGGTGACCATTTGTTGGAGAGAAGATTCTTATTTAAGAATGGGTATGAGTAGATGGCTTCTCCAGTCCCTTCCAAGGCTGACATTCCAAGTCTGACATATATTGCATCAGGGGGATGTTTGCTATGATCCCCTCACAGTTAACCTACCTTCTCACTTTTGAGGAGGTAACTGATTGCTGGAGAGAACTTTGTATTGTTAGTTTATCATAGTGAGAATTAGGCATAGTGAGACAGAAATGTTAGCTTGTTTAATGTGCTAACGATCTCCTTAGGAGGCTCCATGGGCTTTGGGCCGGCAGAGTACAATTAAATCAGAGAGCTGATGCTTTCACTAGCAGCTCTGCCTGAGTGTGTAGGGGGAGCCTGGGAAGAAGTCTAGGGTGGTGTTTCTCAAACATTTTTGCTCTCGTGGCTCCTTTACACTCTTAAAAATTATTGAGGACTCCAAAGAGCTTTTGTTTATGTGGGTTATATTGCTATTTGCCATGTTAAAATGAAAACTAATAATTTTTAAAACATTAATTTTAACAAAATCATTGCAGATTAGTATATCATATTTTAATAAAAATAATATTTTCCAAAACAAAAAGATTTTAGTGAGGAGTGGCATTGTTTTTCTTTCTTTTTTTGTGCAAATCTCTTTAATGTCTGGTTTAATAGAAGACAGCTGGATTCTCATATCTGCTTCTGCATTCAATCTGTTGCAATCTGTTGTTTTCGTTGAGGTATATTTTTAAAAATCCAGTCTCACACAGATATGTAGTTGGAAAAGGGAATAATATTTTAGTAAGGCACATAGCATCTTAGCTTTATTATGAAAATAATTTTGGCCTCAAGGATCCCTTTAAAGAGTCTCAGGGACCCAAAGGGGTCCTTGGGCCACATTTTGAGAACTACTGCTCTGATGTATCTTGGATTAAACTAGCCTATGGTGAATGGAATGAACATGTGCTGAGAAGCAGTGAAGTAAATGCAAGGGAGGGATCAACTGAGGCTGAGAGGAATGTCTCCCCATTGTGGTGGTGCTGAAACTTTCTCCATTTTTATCATCCATGAAGCATGGAATACTATAACGTTTAAAAATTCAGAATTATAGTCTACCCAAAGTGTGATGAAGAAATGCATGGCAAGTGAATAGGCAGTAACATATTACCAATGCATTGCATGCATTAAATAGGGTAAATGACACCATTGGAGAAGCATATAACTGGAGAGAGACATGGGCAGATAATGTAGGGAGAGGAAGGGATAATATATGGACAGGTAGGGTTCTGTTTTAGAAGGTTCCTTGCACCTAAAAGATGTTAAGAACATGCTCTGTATTTTGGGTCACCCCTCCACCCACCCCTACCCCAGGGATTTATGGGACAAAAGTCACAAAGGTTGAGAAAATAATGGATGGGTTGCACTATGTACCATTGGAGGGAAGGAGTAATAATAAGTATTTATTAAGCACCTACTTGTACTTGGCAACTATGCTAACTAAGCACTTTACAAAATATTATCTCATTTGATTCTCACAACAACCATATGAAATAGGTGCCATGATTATTCCCATCCTACAGTTGAAGAAATGGAGGCAGATAGAGGTTAAGAGACAGTAAGTGTCTGAGGCCAAAATTGAATTTAGGATTTCCTGCCTCCAGGCCCAGTGTTCTATCTACTCTGCCATTTTGTTTCAGTGTCCATCGGAGGAACTATTCACATTCATGAGATCATCCATATGTTAAATATTCCATTAAAATTTTAAAGTGTTGAGACAAACCAGAAGATTTAATTAAACCTTTAATGTAAGTGGATCCTAAGAAAAGAAAAATGGAAAATTACTCTGGATGTAAGATAAATGGAGACGTAGAACTGATGATTTTAAATTTCAAAATTCCTTTTCAAGGGCCTTAGTGACTTTGAAAGGTGGTAGCGAGGGGACCATGGCACACATCCACACCTTGGATGACTTACCTAAAGAAAGTGTTTCATGACTATGAATCACATAAAGAAACCAACCTCTTGCATCCCA
Source organism: Petaurus breviceps papuanus (assembly GCF_028583685.1). Lineage (NCBI taxonomy): Eukaryota > Metazoa > Chordata > Mammalia > Diprotodontia > Petauridae > Petaurus > Petaurus breviceps. The sequence goes on from NW_027185786.1 coordinate 975,747, forward strand.
TAGAGAGAAATAAAAAAAAAAAGGAAGAATATTGGGAATCCGAAAGTCATAAGTCTGTCTCTGTTACTAGTGCGTGTCCTTAGAGGAGTCATTTCCAAACAATTAAAGTTAGAAGGAAGGCACTGAAACTAGATCTATGTGATTGTAGTCCTTAAATCTTGTTCCAAATCATGGATCATCTAGAACATTAGAGTTGGAAATTACCTTAGATATTATCCAGTCCACAGATAAAGTAGTGGAGGGTCAGAGAGAAGAACTTACTTCCCCATAGTCATATACTTGTTAGAGACAGAGCCGATTTTTAAAAATCTTGTAATTAGAGACTAGTTAATTGTTAGGTTTACTGTTTTAATGATAAGTTCCACTTTTCTTTTTTTTTTTAAAGCAATTGGGGTTAAGTAACTTGCTCAAGGTTACATGGCCAAGTGTTTCTGGGTGGGTGCTAAGTGTCTGAGCCGGGATTCGATCCCAGGTTATCCCAACTCTGGGGCTGGTGCTCTTACTTGCTGTGCTACCTGGCCGCCCTGAGTTCCACTTTTTTTTTTACAGAAAAAAAACCCCATAATTGACTGCATCATGTGCTGTAGTTTCTGGATCTAAGGTTTCCTTACATGAAAAGCCTTTCCATTTGACTGAATGATCAAGATAAAATGACAAGGTAAGCCACTAGACCTGTTCAACTTTTATCTCATCTATAAAATGGGGACAATATCACCTACTTCATAGGGTTGTTGTGAGGATTAAATGAAATGATCTTCCATAGAAGTGCTTAGTAAACTTGAAAACACCATACAGATATAAGGTAACAATATTAGTAACATTTATACTGCTATTGTTCCCCATCTGATTCTGCCCTTCCTCCATGATGATGTACCTATACTAATCCCCCAAATCCCTCGTCTCAGCTTTCCAAGGTGATAGTTAGGTAATGTAATTAACTCACTTATGCCAAGGTGTGCCTGCATCTACTCTTTCCAGTCTAACTAAACTAACTTGCTGTGTGATTGGGGGGTAATTTGGTCTTTCTAGGTCTCAGTTTTCTCACCAGTAAAATGAAAGGATTTAGACCATGATTTCCAATGTCCTTTCTAACCCACAATTTTTCCTCCCAACTAAACTATTCTAAGAAGAGCCTTTTGGAAAGTCAAATGCTCAAACCAAAGGAACCCGACCTGTAATGGTGGGAATTTCAGCTTCTTTGACAAAGATGATGGGGGATATAATTTGGGGTAGTCACCCCTCAACTCACATTATTTTGTGAACCACATATCCTGGAAATATTCTGGGCCAATCCTGCCCTTGCAAATGTTGCCTGAACACTCTTTTAGGCAAACCTGACATTTCTGTGATACACATGATTTCATTTGATCCTCATAACAACCCTGTGAATTAACTACTAAAGTTATCATAATTTCTAATGTTTTTGGAGGGATGATATGGAACTTCTAGTGTAGAAATTTCCTCCACTAATGCAGACCAATGACTCACTTGTAACTTTGCATGAAAGGACCTTCAGTAGACATTTAATCCAATCTTCACATTTTAGAAATGAGGAAACTGAGGCACAAAGAGACTAAGGGACTTTTCCATATGGAAATATCCTATACCAGTGCTGATCTCAGCCCCTACATGCCTTCTCATCCCATGTGATTTTCATCCATTTTCTCCAATCAGTTCTCCATAGAGGATCTGCCCAACGTGCTGAAGACCTTTGTCTGATTTTTTAAAAATGTTCTGTGGATTCCAAGGCTGCAATTTGACTCTCCATCTGTTATCTTTTGCTCTTTAAATAAAAAAAAAAACCTCTTTAGTTTCCAAATAATATAAACATTTTCGTACATAAGGTAGAATAGAGAAAAAGGACTGTACATAAAACAGCAAATCTCTCTTAAATACAGCTTGTTTTTTTCCTTTTAAGTATATAATAACTGCAACCTGTAACTTTAAAGCTATCACACTTAACTGTGTTTCCTTCTGGCTTTCCTTCTGTTGTCATTTGTGCAGTTAAAAATTTTTAATGCAATGATATATCTTTCTTCCTTCCTTCCTTCCTTCCTTCCTTTCTTTCTTTCTTTCTTTCTTTCTTTCTTTCTTTCTTTCTTTCTTCCTTCCTTCCTTCCTTCCTTCCTTCCTTCCTTCCTTCCTTCCTTCCTTCCTTCCTTCTTTCTTTCTTTCTTTCTTTCTTTCTTTCTTTCTTTCTTTCTTTCTTTCTTTCTTTCTTTCTTTCTTTCTTTCTTTCTTTCTTTCTTTCTTTCTTTCTTTCTTTCTTTCTTCCTTCCTTCCTTTCTTCCTTCCTTTCTTCCTTCCTTTCTTCCTTCCTTTCTCTCTTTCCTTCAATCACTCCTTCCATCCCTCCATCCCTCCTTTCTTTCTTTCATTATTTTCTTTTTCTATTGCAGGCCCCCCCTTTTCCTTTCACCCATCTACAATTTTAAAAAAAGAAAAATAAAGCCCTGGAAATAAATCTGTCTAGTAAAGTAAACAATTTTCCACTCTGACCATATCCAAAAACATATGCCTTCTTCTGCACCTCTGTTAGTCAATAACCTCTGTTAGAAAGTTTCATCATTAGTCTTCTTGGAGAGTGGTTGGTAATTGCATTCATTGATCAGAAGTCTTAAGTCTTCCAAGGTTATTTTCTTTACAATGCTATTTATTGTCTAAATTGTCCTCTTTGTTCTGCTACCTTCACTTTGCTTCAGTTCATAGATGGTTTTCAGGGTTTTTTCTGAAAGATTCCCCTTGGCCAGGGGTGGGAACCTGTGGCCTTGAGGTCACATGTGACCCTCTAGGTCCACAAATGTGGCCCTAGCACTGGATTCAGTCAAATTGCCACACTTGAGGACCTAGAGGGCACACATGGCCTCGAGGCAGCAGGCTCCCCACCTCTGCCCTTGGCTGTTCCTTATGGCACAATAATATTCCATTACATAACTATAGTATGACTTCTGCCGTTTTCCAATTGGCGGGCACCCCCTCAATTTCCAGGGTTTTTTGCCACTACAAGAAAAAGAGATGATAAAATAGTTTTGTACCATGGGTCCTTTTCCTCCTTCTTTGAATACTTGGGAGGCATAGGTCTAGTAGTGGTGTCTCTGGGCCAAAGGGTATGCATAGTTTAGGGATCTTTGGGGCACAGGGGCAAATTGCTTCCCAGAATTGTATCCCTCATTCTTGATCCCTGCCTGGCCCTCCTCTTTGGTCCTTCCTGATCCTCCATCATCACATGTGCTCTTTTGATATTTTTCAATTACTTGTGCAATGGCCATCATTGGTAGTATACTATAGTCAGCTGGATATTGGAACTATTCCTCACTGATTGTTAAATTTTCATTGTGAGCATTTATACCCTGGAAATCGGTGAACCCTATAAATCAAGGGTTATTTTTTTGTTTTTGTTACTTTATTGTTTTGCTGATAGTTTAAATTTAAGAAATTGGTGGAGGAAATGTTAATAATGTGGATTAAATTTTAAAGTGAGTAATTGGTTTTCAGAGAACTGATCATTAGATATTTAGCAACATACCACTGATCTACCTTGTTATTCTCCACTGTCTTTTGGATCATCTGCAAATTTGAGCCTGGAGATTTCGATATGCCGCGATACACAGTCACATGTTACCAAAAATCAGATAATCTAGAAATGCTTGATAAGTGCCTACTATGTGCCAGCACTCTGCTAAGCACTAGGGATATAAAAGGAGGCAAAAGACAGTCCCTACCCTCAGGGAGTTTACAATCTAATAACTATTAATGTTGAAAAGATATAATTTTCCAGTAGGAACTTGAAATTTTAAAAAATGCCATATGGTCTCACGTACATGATCTGTGTATTCTATGTGGTACAAATAGTCCACTGAGCTCATGCATATGGATAAAATGAATTCATTGTTCAATTGGCTTTTCCCATTCAGATTTTTTGGTTGATCTCTCTTTTTTTTTTTTTTTAAAGCAACTGGGGTTAAGTAACTTGCTCAAGGTTACATAGCCAGTTGTGTGTGTGTGTGTGTGTGTTAAGTATTTGAGGCTCAGTTTCTCCCGACTCTGGTGCCTGTGCTCTTACTCACTGCACTACCTAGCCACCCCTGGTTCATCTCTTTTGATCAGTCATTCCATGGATCTATCTAAAATGGTCCTGGAGCATTCTGGGGTTTGCTGAAATCAATACAATAGCATCCCAAATTAGGAGCATCTGGAGAACCTTGCTAATGATGAGTAATCTTAGATATTTGGTCTTTGTGCAGAATGTCCTCCATGATGGTGACAACATCTTCATTGAGTTTTTCAACACTCCCACTGGTTCCGTGCTCTTGTGGATTCAGATGTTCCCCCCACCAATGCATATCACAACCCATCCATGCCCCAACTCACCCTGTGCAATTTTTGTCCATGTCTTCCCATGAGTTCACCCCTGGGGGATCCATCAATGTGCTAGGGGCCTCACTTTCTCCTAAGATCCTGAAGGTATCATTATATCACTGGATGTCCACCTGTCATCCCTTGCCCCCACCACATAACCAACCCATCTTTTCTCCCTGCCATACATTTATCTAATGACATCCTTTGCTCCTTTTCTACTTTGAAGCTCCCCATTGGTTTCACATTGTAGCCTGCTTACCCCACCAAACACTGCTTCCTCATGCTATGGCTGATATTTCTTTGCAATTCTTTGGAAATAGTTGTGCTATCTCCAATCTATAACACTCAAACTTACATGTTTTGTATCTTGACAGATCTTGACAAAATAAAGTATTTTACATGCATTATCTCATTTGATCTTCACAATCTGGGGAGGTTGGTGCAAGTATAATTCCCACTTCATAGATGACAAAAAATGAGTCTCAGAGAGGGTATGTGATCAGCTTAGAGTCTTGGAGGCTTGTTAAACAAAATTTTCATGAAGGTTGAATCGGTAGTGGGATTTCATATAATACTAATATATGCGTGGGGGTAACGCTGCATTTTGCTCTGCTGTCTCATACTGTTTAGAACAAAAGGAAAGAGCAGCAAAAGCAACAAAAATAATTCCATCAATAACACAATCATTAAATCCTATGTTGTGATGAATAGAGAGCCTACCTTGGAGCCAGGAAGACATGAATGCAAGTCTTACTTCTGACCTCTACTGGCTTTCTGACCCCGGACAAATCCTTCACCCTCCACTTGTCTAGGCAACCCTCTAAGACGTAAGTTCTTTTAAAAAAAGAAAATGACAACCTGCAATGGGAAAAGGGAGTTTCCTCACTAGGGAGTTCCCTCAGTGGTCTAAGCCTTATCCTTATCTTCATATACAAGATAATACATTACCCTGAGCACCCCTGAAGGTATCCCAAAATAGAGGAGTCAGTCACAGACCTCTAGGATATGCTGATAAGACTATGGGGAGATAAGAAATGTACACAAATGAAGGGAATAAAATGAATGCATCAGAGGCATTCAGTGATTTTACTGTGAGGCAAAATGGTGTAGCCAGGCAGTCAATAAACATGTATTAAGGGACTATTATGTGCCAGGCACTGTGCTAAGAGCAGAAGATACAAAGAGGCAAGTCTTTATTCTCAAGTAGCTCACAGTCTAATGGGGAAACAAGATAGAAACAACTATGTACAAAGAAGGTATATAGAGGAAAAATTGGAAATAATCAATAGAGAAAAGGTGCTAAAATTAGATTGGAAAAGGCTTCGTGTAGAAGGCGGAATTTTAATCTAGGGACAGTCAGACAAAATGGTCAGAACTAGGAGATAGAATATCTGGTTGAAGGAACAGAAAGAAGGCCAGTGTCACTGGATCCCAGAGTACATGGGAGAGGGGCAGTGTAAAATTTAAGAAGAGTGGAAAGTGGAGGGCTTAAAAGAAGGGCTTTGAATGCTGGAGGATTTTGTATGTGATCCTAGAGGTGATAGGGAGCCATAGGGATTTATTGAATAAGGGAGTGACATGGTCAGAAGTGTACTTTAGGAAGATCACTTTGATAGTAGAGTGGATGGTGGAGATGGATTGGAGAGGGGAGGGCCTTGTGGAAGGGAGACCAACCAGGGTACTCAACATGAAGTCAGAAAGAGCTGGGTTCAAATTCCAACAGACATTTACTGTGTGACTTTAGGCTGGTGGCTTAACCTCTCAGTCTCAATTTCTTTATCCATAAAATGGGAATAGAGATGATCATATCATAGTACTGTGAGAATCAAATCAAATCAAATCAAAACCAAATCAAACATCTGTGGAAGGTTTTGTAAGCCTTAAAGTACTATATGAATGTCTCTTGATGACAATTATGAGAAGGTTGAGGGTAAAGATTCACTTCTGGCTTTGAGGCCAGGAAGACACGGGGTGTGGGGCAAGGGATGGTCCAAGACGTTATGTAGTACATATAGTGGAAAACAGGCTGGGGCTGAAATCAGTTGAGAACACTGAATTCTGCCTCCCAGTTAGGACCATAAGGAGAGTTCAAAGGGATTCATCATCTAGTTCTATTCTGTGTTCTTTGTTCAGAAAATTGGACCCAATAGAGGGAAAGTGACTTTTTTTTTTTTTTTAACAATTGGGGTTAAGTAACTTGTTCAAGGTTACATGGACAGTTATTTTTTGTGCGGGTGCCGAGTACCTGAGGCCGGAAGCGATAGCGACCCCGGGTTTCCCGCCTCTGTGGCCGGCGCTCTTACTCACTGCGCCACCTGGCCCCCCGAAAGTGGCTTATTTTAAGGTCACAGGGAGAGTAAGTAGCAGAATGGGTGTCTACATCCAGCTCCTCCGACTCCAAACCCAGCCCTTTCCACACCATATTGCCTTCTCAAAAAGGGCTTTTTTAAACCTCAGCTTTCTCGTCTGTAAAATAGGCATGAGGATAATTCTGTAGGTCCTACCGACCAGCATGATTGTGAGGCTTGAATGAGTTAATTTATATAAATGAGAGTATCATAGTATCATTTAGAGGGACTTTAGGGAATATGAAGTCCAATCCCCTCGTTTGTGGATGGGGAAATTGAGGCAAAAAGAAGTTAAGTGACTTGTCCAGTATCACTCAACTAATAAATGTCTGAGAAGAGAGTCGAACTTAGGTCCTTCTGATTTCACTTTCCCTTGTCCTCTGTAGCACTACATAACTTTGGTGATGACGACGATTAGTCATGGAGACATGGTGCTTCTCCAGCCTTACTGGCTGTGACGACTTCAAGCACTTTGTCTCTCCCTACCTCCCTTCTCTGGGTCTCAGTTTCTCCATCTGTAAACTAGGCCAGTCCCCACTTTGCATTTCTTCTCGCCGAAGCCCAGGGCTTCCTCCCACCCGCTTCCCAATCCGTCCCGGTTTCCTCCTTCGGAGGGGGCTGCCGAGGCTGGCTTCTCGCCCGGCGCGCTCTGTTTGCTGCTGCTCGCGCTCCCTGTCCCGTGGGGAAGCACCGTGACGCCGGAGCTGGCCAGGCTGCCGCGCCTCGCGGAGCCCGGGGGAGAGAGTGCACGCAGCGCGCAGCCCCCATGGCCCCGGACTCGGCTCCAGGACGCTCCGTTAACCTCCTGGATTGTTCTGATAATGAGGCTGCATAAAGGGAAGGATTCCATGCAAATGAGGGCCAATGTAGCGGAAGGCTAAATACTTTTAATTAAAAGAAGACACCTGGAGGCCCAGGCAGCGGGAGGGGGTGGGGGGGCTGGAGCGAGGCAGCCGCAGTTCCTGGGAGGGGAAGGGGGATGGGGAGTACGGGGAAGGGAAGGGGAAGCAGGGGGGAGAGGAAGTCCGGGAGCCCTGGGCTGAGGCAGTCTCCCTACATGCTCCCCCCCCCCCCCAATCTTTGCCCTGAGAAAGTGAGGAAATAGGAGCCCTTCCTGCTTGTAACGGGTCCCGTAGAAGTTCTTAAACCTTTTTGGTCTCACTGACCCCTTTAACAGCCAGTCCAGGGAAGCCTATGGACCCTTCCTCAGAATAAGTTTTTCTTTTTAATTTTAATTGAAAGAAACGCTAAATTTCAGTTAGAAGTTAGTGAAAACAAAAATGTCATTTTTTTTTCCTTATCCAAATTCATGAAACCCTCTGAAATGTGTCCCAGGTTCCCAGGTAAACCCTTGAGCTACAGCATCATAGATCCAGAGCTATGAGGGATGTTAGAAATCAGGTGGAGAAACTGAGGCCAGAGAGGGAAGGCATTTGACCAAAGTCTTAGAGTGAAAGAATTGAGATGGATTAAAAAAAAAAACAACAACAAATCAAAACCAGGCCCTCCGACTCTTTGCAACGAACTTCGAAGCCAGCTCATTTTACAGATGAGGGACCTGAGACTCAAGGAGGGTGAATCGCTTGCTCAAGGTCACAAGCTTGTCCTCCAGTTTCTGCTTCCTGTACTAAAAACAACTGGGACTGGCACAGCCAGTAAATAGTACAGCTGAGATTTTTGTTGTTGTTGAATCATTTTTTGTATCCACCCTTCACAACCCCATTTGGAGTTTTCTTGGCAGAGATAGGGATGTGGTTCACTATTTCCTTCTCCAGCTCATTTTACAGATGAGGAAACTGAGGCAAACAGGGTTAAGTGACTTGACAGGGTCTAATAAGCTAGTAAGTTTCTGAGGTCAGATTTTTTTTTTTTACTAGAAAACTTTTTTATAGGTGGAATGGGACAGCTGGACACAGTTTAGATGATTCCAATTTTGTTGGCAACATGTAACGCATCTTAATCTGGGGCAAGTTGGATGTCGGCCTTCTTCTCTCCATCGAGCCGGATCAGTGTGTTGGCCTTGGCCACGTTGGTGTCATACAGCTTCTTTACGGCCTGCTTGATCTCATGCTTGCTGGCCTTGACGTCCACAATGAAGACCAGGGTGTTGTTGTTCTTAGTCTTCTTCATGCAGACTCAGTGGTCAACAGGAACTTGATGATGGCATAGTGATCGAGCTTGTTTCTCGAGGGGCACTTTTCCAAGGGTATTTGGGCTGCCATCAAAGTCTTAGTGTCTAGGGTTTCTGGAAGGTGGGGGATGTTCAGATCTTTCTTTTGTGGCTATGTGCACCCTTAAACACTGCCTTCTTGGCCTTTGAGGCCTTCTGTCTTGAGGGGAGACAACAGCTTCCTTTGCCTTCTGAGCCATCTTGGGGAAAAGGCCCGAGGCCAGATTTGAACTCAGAAAGATGAGTCTTCCTTATTGTAGACCTGCACTCTGCCCACTGTGCCGCCTAATTGCTCACAGCTGAGACTAGTCTTTAGGTTTTCAGATTCCAAGTCCAGGGCTCTCCACGGAAAGGAGATACCCTGGAGAAAGGAAATGACAGGACCATGGGAGATAGGGGAGGCTGTGGTAGCTAGGCTGAAGTGAGTGTGGGTGGCGTGTCATGTTAGTAAGTCAGTCAACTAGCATTTCTTTTTTCTTTTTTCCCCATTTATTTATTTAGTTTTACTTTTCAACATTCATTTCCACAAGATTTTGAGTTCCAAATTTTCACCCCATCCCTCCCCTCCCCCACCCCAAGGTGGCATGCGTTCTGATGACCCCTTCCCCCAATCTTCCCTCCCTTTTATCATGCCCCACCTCCTCTTATCCCCTCCCCTGTCATTTTCTTGTAGGGAAAAATAGATTTCTCTACCCCATTTCCTGTATATCTTATTTCCCAGTTGCATGTAAAAGACAATTTTTTTTTTTTTACATTTTCAACTCCCATTTAGTAAGTACCTCCTATGCTCTGGGCCATGCACTGAGTGCTGGGATAGGTACTAACCCTGTGGTTTCATTAGTATAGGAAATTTCCTGGTGATAAAAACTCCCTGTACAACTCAAAATCTTAGGGGTTAATTTTCACCTACTTGATCATGCTAAAACTACAGCATTTCACAATGAAGTAAGAAGGAGGAAACAGGGCATAATGAATACTCCATATAACTGTTCTGTGCCTCTTTCTTCATCTGTCAAATGAGAAGAATAATTTGTGGAATTTGTGGAACAGTTTCAATGAAAATATCTTGTGAAGTATTGGATAAAATGGTAGCTGTTTTATTATCCCTATTTGACAGATACGTAGACTGGGGCCAAAAGAAGCCCTCTGAGGTCACATTGTTGCTCATCCATTTTCAGAAAGGACTGGTGACATCCCAGGTGATGTGTTGATGAGCATGAACTGGATTTAAGTGAGTTGCACAAGTCCTCGGCCCCACTCTCTCTTTTCCAGAGTTGTCAGAGACCAGGGTTAAGACAAGAGTCAAGATGGCTGGTGATGGCTTGGGATGTAGTGATTCCCTTGGCGTCCTAGATGTCTGACTGAGCTCTAAGTGCTCCCCTGTGACTACTTCAGCTGCCTTTGTGGCTGTTGGAATGGATTGGCCTCATCTACCCATTCTGGTGGGGGAATGGTTGAGGGAGACATCCCCTATCTCCCTCCTGAGTTTGAGACCTGTCAGCTACCAGCAACCTGCTTTTAGCCCAGTCTGTTGATATATTTACCAGAGTGTGGCTGCTGCACACGCTGCAGCTTTTTGAAGCCAGTCCTTTGCCAGGTAGATACAAAAAGTGAAGGAGTAGCCCTGAAAAAGGCTGACCAAACCTTCATGCCAGAGGTGCTAGTCCTGCTGAGCACACCCTCCTCCCCAATATGCCCCTGAGGTCCCATAGGCAGTCTGTGTCAAGTTTCCAGACTTCAGACAAGGGCTCTTTCCATTACACCCATGTTCTCCATGTGAAGATAGAGAGGTATAGTAGAAGAACAATGGGTAACGGAATCAGGAGACCAGAATTTTAAGAAAAAATCAATTCCTAGGTCACTAGACTTGAAGTCAGGGGGATATAGGTTCAAATCCTGCTTCAGACACTTAACTAGCTGTGAAACCCTGAGCAAGTAGCTAGACTGCTCCATGCCTCAGTTTCCTCACCTGTAAAATGAGGGAGCTGGACTTGATGTCCTCTAAGCTTCCTTCCAACTCTAAGGAAGAGAGGGAAGGAGGTAGGGACAAAGAAGGGAAGAGTATAAGAGGAAGATAGGAAGGAAGGAAAAGAGGAAAAAGGAAGGAGAGAAAGAAACAATAGCTAGCATTTCTACAATGTTTTAAGATTAAAAAAAAACAGTACATACCTTGTTTCATTTAATCCTCATAACAGTCCTGGGGGCTAAATAAATATCCTTATGTTGTTGAGGCTGAGAGAGTTTAAGTGGCTTGCCAGGGTCATTTCTAGTAAATATCTGAGGAGGTGGGATTTGATCCCAGCTCTTCCTGATTTCAAGTCTAGTGTTAGAGAGAGAGAGAGAGAGAGAGAGAGAGAGAGAGAGAGAGAGAGAG
>NW_027185786.1:987097-1000426 GCF_028583685.1 Petaurus breviceps papuanus
AAGGAAAGGGAAGGAAAGGAAAGGAAGGAATGGTGGAAAGAAAGGGAAGGAAGGAAGAGGGAAGAGGAAGAAAGTAAAAGGAGAGGGAAAGAAAAGAAAGGAGAGAAAGGAAGAAAAAAGAGAAGGGAGAGAGGGGTAAATAAAGAAAAAAGAAGAAGGAAAGGGAGAGGGAGGGGGAGGGAGGGAAGGAAGGAAGGAAGGAAGGAAAAATACTTCAATATCTTCCCAAGGTATAAGCAGGACCCACCTTCCTCAGAAAGCAACCAGACATTCACAAAGTAGTATGGATTGTGACTCAGTCATTTAGTCAGTAAGCATTTAAGTTTCTATTGAGTATATTGCTCTGTCCTAGGCCTAATGGGATGAGGGGGATGCAAAGAGAAAATGATTCCTACCATCAAGTAGTTTACCACCTAATTGGGAGGAAAAAGAATCACAATAGCCAGCCCCTATGCTCTGACTTGGGCCTGGCATTGTTAGAGGGATGTGGCCTGCCCCGTGGCAAGGAGTCCACTTAGTGGTGGACTGTGGATTAGTGGGAAGGCTTGAACTTGAAATGGATCATGAGAAGAACCTTTGTACTTTTGAGAAATCCAAGTTAGGAACCAGATCTTTTTCCTACATGATGGAACGCTGGAGGACAGTGGCTAATGGAGAAACATCATCCAAAGTTAAACAGTAAGGGGAATACTGATACGTGTTTGTGTGGGTGCTCTGGTACTTGGAGCAGCCTCACTCCTCAGTCCTTTGCAAGACAGAACCCAGAATCAGGCTAGGCTGGAGAGAGATTGTGTTAGGGCAGGAAACATATGTAGGAGCTTCAGAAGTGATTATGAGAGCTCTGGGTCGCTCCCATGCCCTCCAGGGGCCATCTGTGCCAATTCTCCCCAGCTCTGGGATTTTGAAGAGTGGGCCCTTTAAAGGGCCTGGCATCACCTGGAATGGGGCGTGGCTTGGCAAGCAACCGCCATATTTAGCACAATGACCTGATTGTGCTGGTTGTTCCAACCCAGTGACTCCAGTGGTCACATGTTCCTTGGAGGAGGTGAGGGGGGGGAGGTACCATGACCTTTGTCCAGAGATATGGAACCCACAGGGAAAGCTGAGTGCCAAGGGGCTGTTGGTATTTAAGAGTGGAGAGCACCCCCAGTCAGGGGCAGAAGTAATTTAGTTTCCTTCCATTGCTCTTCAGAATGGGGCAGCTCCCTCCTTCTACTGACCAAGCCCAGGGCCCAGATGTCAATGGAAGGTCCTAGCTGGAAAATCATGTCATAGGGAGCTGAGCTTTAAGACTCAGATTTTCCCTAGAAACCATGGAAATTTTGGCCTCCGGAAGCAGCAGAGGAAGAAAGGCATCATGGGGGAATATGATGATGTGGTCCTACCCTTGAGCCGAATCTCTTCAGTTTCCTCACCTGTACATTCAGACAGTTGAGAGAAGGCAGCAAAGCATTGTAGATAGAATGCTGATATTTGTCTCTAGCTGTGAGATCCCGGATCAAGTCACTTAACTTTCCCAGCCTGAGTTTTCTTATCTGCAAAATGCTTTACTGATAGTGTCTACCTCCCAGGGCTGTTGTAAGCATCAAATAAAATCATAGAAAGTGCTTTGCAAACCTTGAAATGCTATATGATTGTCAGTTACCATTATTATTATTGTTGTTGTTGTTTGACAATCTCTTAAGATTTCTTTGGGTCTATGAATCCATGAATCAATGCCCACCAATGATGACGAAGGAAATGGGCCTGTCATGATCTTAGAGCAGTGGTGTCAAACTCCCATAGAAATTGGGGGTAGCTAATCTGAACATAAGGATGGCCTAAATACTGACTTGGGTTTGAGTAATGCTCTCTGTTTCATCGAATTATTATTTATTTTGTTAAATGCTTCCCAATTACTTTTAATCTGGTACAACACAGCTGGGAGGGGCCACATGTTGGACATTTCTGTTCTGGAGGAGTGGGGTAGGTTAGAGGCATCCTCTAAGGCCAGAGGCAAAGTTGTGTGAGGGCAAGGCCCAGAACAAAAGGTTGGGAAGAAACTTCCAATGACTCTTCTCTCTGGTGACTCTGCCACCAAAGCCAATGAGGACCCTGCAGCAGCAGTCAAACAAGAATCCTTCTATCATGGGTCCTACCTTAGCTTAGGCCAAGGAGGTATGGGAAGCAGGTTCTGCAGAGACTTATGGATAAAGCCATCAAAATTTTGGAGTTGGGAACCAGTAATGTGGTTAATATGCATATTTTACTTAAAAATCTCCTATCAAGTATACTCCTTATATAGAATTTGGCACTGAACCTGCCATTGCCTTGGAAGAAAGCTCTACTGATGAGAAACCTGCCTGTCCTAATGCAAGTCTGTAGTCTAGCCACCAGCTCTCTCTCCGTTACATCTCCAAATATAGGATTTTTCTTTTAAAGTACCTAATAGTATACTTGCGATCATAAATAAGTCAATTCTAGGTGAAGAGACCTTTAGAGATCATAATAATAATAGCTAAAATTTGTAATGCATTGTTATTTTTAAAGTGTTTTCACTTTCAGAATCTCATGAGATCTTCAAAATAACCCCGAGATGCAAGCAGAACAGATATTTAACCCCACTCTTTCCACATTACAGATTAAGAAAATGAGGCTCAGAAGGTTGTGAATTTCCCGTTACACAGATAGGAAGCAGCAGGGCCCAAAGTAGAATCCAGGCCTCTGACCTGCCAGCCCAGTACCCTTTTCACTCCGCCGTATTATAGGAGGAAAAAAACGAAGGCTAAAGAAGTTAACTGATTTGGCCAAGGCCACACAGCTACCTAGTGAACCTTGACATGCTAAATAAATGTGAGTAACTATTATTGTTTTGCTCATGGTAGAACTCCAGGTCTCCTGATTTTCAGTTCAGTACACCTCCTACCATATTATCACGCAATGATCTACAACCCCAGTTGAAGGCCAGATCATACCAAATGGCACTGGTGCCTAGGATGAGGTCTCTCCGAGAGTGAGTGGAATCCCAGGTGGAGAAGGAGCAGGAAGAGCAAATAGGAGATATCTGTGAATTCTCTTGACTGGCCTTTCAGGGGCAGCGAGGTGCTTTGTTGACGGCTGTTTGCCTCACTGGCTTCTCTGACAGATCCCTAGACCCCACTTCAAATCCTCTCTCTGCTCCTTACTACCATGTACCCTTCCGTCAACTTAGTTTCTCTGGGCATCAGTTTCCCCAAATGTAAAATGAAGAAAGCATGATTTCAAGGGTCTCTTCTACTTCTGAGTCTTATGAACCTGGAGCTTGGGCCCTGGACCAATGATCCCTTCTCTTGCTCTCCTGCCTGGTATCTCTGCAGATACAAACTTGTCCATAACTCTAGTAGACACCAGCCCTCATGCTCAGGCAAATGAAGCACTTTAATTTATTTTTTAAAGTTTTTTTTTTTATTTTTATGTTCCAACATTTGCTTCCATAAGTTTTAAACTTTCTCCCTCTTCCTTCCCTCTTCCCTCTCCAAAATGGTATGCAGTAGCACTTTCATTTAGACTGGAAAGGAGGACTGTTCTTGGTGACTACAAGGGCTGAAGATCTCACGGGGCCATCACCCTAGTTCAGGTTCTGATCATCCCTTTTGTGGACAATTACAGTAGCCTCGGAACTGGTCTTCCTGCCAATCCATCTAACACAGCCATCAAAATCATCTAAGCAGGTCACTTCCCTGCTCAATGAACTCCAGTGGCCCCCTCCTCCAATCCCTTTATAATCAAATTTAAACTGTTGGTCACTTGGCTGTTTCCTACCTTTTTACCTTTATCATATAGGATACAGTCACACTGGCCTCATTGTTCTGCACATATGACTCTCCACCTCCCATTTCTGTGTCTTTGTTCCAAAGAGTTTTTTTTTTACTTTTGTCTCTTGAATTCCATGGTTTCAATGTTCAGCTTGAATGATGGAAAGCCTTTCCTGATCACTCTTGCCTCTAGGGCCTTCCTTTTTCTCCTGGTTATCTGCTGTGTGTGTGATAGAATGTAAGTCCCTTGAGGGTAGAGATTGTTTCATTTTTGCCTTTATATTGAATACATTAAGTGCCTAATAAATGCTTGTTGATGAAGTTAGCAGGCTCCCAGGCTGTAGTAGCTAAAACGGCAGGGGCTGATACAGCTGCCCAGGGTGATGGGGGAAGGGTAGGGGGGAAGGAAAGGGAAAGGGACAAGCATCTATATAGTGCTTGTCATGTTGGGTGTACGTTCTTTACAAACATAGTCTCATTGAATTCCTGGGAGTTAAGTGCTATTATCATCTCCATTTTACAATTGAAAAAAACAGGCAGAGGGGTGGCTAGGTGGCACAATGAATAGAGCACCAGCCCTGGAGTCAGAAGGACCTGAGTTCAAATCTGGCCGCAGGCACTTGACACACGTAATAGTTGTGTGACCTTGTGCAAGTCACTTAACACCAATTGCCCTGCCTTCCACCCTCCAAAAACCAAACCAAACCAAACAAAAAAGCAGGCAGAGCTTAAGTGACTCAGCTAGGGTCACATGACTGATAAGCACCTGAGGCCAAATTTGAACTCAGGTCCTTCTTATTCCAGGCCCAAGGATCTACCCACAGTGTCACCAGCTGCCTGATAAAAGAGTTCCAGACCAACCTTCTACCTCTCCCTCCACACCTATACCCACAAACACATACAGGGGCAACTTTTTCTCCCTTTGATTCCATGGGATCCATGGCCAGAGCTGGTAATTGAAAGTTCATTAAAAAAAGGGTCATTTCATCAACAATATGATGTTCTCATAGAGTCATGGACCAGTATAAACTCAAAAGGATCATTAAGTCTTACCCTCTCCCATGACATATACACATTTTATAGTCAAGGGAACTGAAGCCCAGAGAAATGAAGTAATTAGCCAGAGATTGCACAGCTAGCTAGGCAAAGCCAGGGATAGAATGAGGTCTTCTGACTTCTCATTCAGTACATCTTTCACTTTTCTTCCCCAGTCACCCTAGTGAGGGCAGCTGAGTTCTACCAAAGGGAGACAGAGGATCCCTGGTCTGGAGGAGACTAACCTATGCCCATTGAATTCACCATCACTCTGACTGTGAAAGCCCAAGAAAAGGAACCCTTTAGCAAATTCTTAAGAGGTGAAATCAGGATCTTGGAACAGGGACATTTCTCAGTTTAGATACTTGGTATGCTGAGGTAGAGGCTCCCCAGGGCTGGGAAAAACCCCTTTCCTACTTCTACCCCTTCCTTTCTCTGTCCTCTTTTCCTCTTCTTTGATCTTTAAATGAGGGTCTCTCTCTGATAGTCTAATAGTCAAAACACATTAACTAGTTTTCAGAAAAAGGTAAATGACAAATAACAATATGAAAAAAGTTCTCCAAGTCACAAAAAATAAGAGGAATAAAAAATTTTCAAACTCTGAGGTTTTACCTCATTCCCATAAAATGGGCAAAGATGATAAAAAAGCAGAAATAGTCAATGCTGGAGGGTCTGTAGGAAGACAGGCAAATGAACACTGTTGGTATTGATATGAGTTGGTTGAGTCCTTCTGTATCCAAGGCACAGGGTCTTTGGACTACTACCCACAATGATCTTCTTTGCTTTTGTATTTCCATTTCTTTACAATCCACTGATGACCCATTCTTGATTCATTCAAAAGTCTAGGGAGACTTTCTCCACCACTACATGCCCCATCTCCTCCTCCGGGCTGGGGGAGTAGAGATACAGAATGATTGGATGTTCAACTACCCCTCCCTCAGTATAACTGCCTCAGAATCTCTACCTTAAATGACAGCCCAAGTGTGTGTGTGTGTGGGGGGGGGTGTCATGGCCTTCTCACAGTCTAGGTAAACTCTCCCTTGGCTCGGTTCTACCCTATTCCTTCTTCTGCCAGGGTTCTTTCAAGCAGCAGCCTCTATGACTACACAGGATAGTCCTTGTAGATCTGTTTAGTCAGTCAACCAACAAATATTTATTATTAAAAAATATTTATTATACTTTGTATAACATAGTATAATATGGCCACTGTGCTAAGTCCTGGAGATATAAAGAAAGGCAAATGATAGAATCAGCTCTCAAGTCTAATGGAACTCTTTAGGACAAAGTAAAAAGAGTTTTATTTTACAGACAGAATGAGTAGATTAATTTATTACCCATTGATCCTCCCCCTCTACCCTATCAAAATCTGACTGAAGCTGAAAAATATGAAGTTTTTTTTTTTAAAGCAATTGGGGTTAAGTAACTTGCCCAAGGTTACACCGCCAGTTTTTTTTTGTGTAGGTGTTAAGTATCTGAGGCCAGAACCGGTCTGGGTCCTCCCGACTCCAGGGCCAGTGCTCTTACTCACTGCTCCACCTAGCTGCCCCTATAAAGAGTTGTTTTTAAAAGACTGAGATAAATTTAGGGAAGTCTGGTGCATAATGAGTTATTGAGGCAAATCAGGGCTGGTTGAGGAAATCTTTAACTTTTCAGATGAAAGTCAATAATGGAAAAAAATGACTAGATTTGGAGTCAGGGGACCTGGGTTCCATTCCAACCCCAGAGACTGACTAGCTGCATGACCTTGGGCAAGTCACTCAATCTCTCTCTGCTTCCATTTCCTCAACTGTAAAATGGGGGTCTTAATAGTACCTATCTGCCTGGCTCATAGTAGGTACTCAAGAAATGCTTAACTCCTTCTTCCTCCATTGCACTTCCTGGCCATCTCCACACCACACAGTTGTGTTCATATTTTCCCCAGCTCTAATTTCCCTTCATGGTTGATTTCTCCCATTAGAATGAAAGCTCCATGAGGGGAGGGAGTGTCTTGCTTGCTTGTATCTGTATTGTTAGTTCCTAGCCTGCTGGCTGGTATGGAGTAATTATTAGCATCATCTCCACCTTGGATTGGGGAAAAAAGACATTTTTATTTTCACTAATCTCTAATTGAAACTTAGCATTTCCTCTAATTATTTAAAAACAGTATTCTGAGAAGGGGCCCTTAGGTTTTGCCTCCCTTCCTCAGTAGAATGTAGGCATTCAAAGCAAAGGCTGAGTTTTGTTTTGGTTTTATTTTGCTCTGAATCCTCTCTCCAATGTCTAGCATGGTGCCTGAAATAGAGTAGGGGTCCAATAAATGCTTGTTGAATTTAATTGATGATTTCATGCCCCCAAGAGTCTTCTATCTAGCACTCTTGGGTCCTGCCCCTATACTGAAAGCCCAAACAAACTGCTCTTCCCTTTGGGGTAAAAGGTCCAGTTTCATCTCCTAGCCATGGATGACTTAGTTCACTGATTTATACCACCCAGTACAAGGCCTGTAGTCCTTTCCTAAGGAGTCTGGGGGAGTAAGGGGTTACATCCAGCTGTTCTGTAAAGCGAAGAACAGCAGGAACATCTGGAAATTGGAGGCCACGGAGGACAAAATGAATCTTGCCTCTGATAAAGGCTCTGGGCTTGGGTTTTTTCCTTTGGCTCCTACCCAAGAGTGGCTGTCTGTCAGGAGCGTTAGCACACTCCAGTGCCCTTGGTGTTAGCTAGGGAGGGAGGATTCCTGAGTTCTGAGTCCTGTTATTCTGGGGTTGGACTGGCAGGTGTTCTGTCAAGGGGGGAGAGGGAGTCAGTAGAACATTTGGGGGGAGGGCTGCTCTTTCATGTCAGGAGAATAAAGTTTTCCAGGCACTGGAGTCTGACATCTCCCTGGATACTCCTTATGTCCCAAAAGGATTCTACTCATGATGGGAGAAGGGTGGGATACATAAAATGGTAGGGAAGATACCTATAGGTACCTAGAGGTATAACCCAAATCAAGAGACAGAAAGGACCTTCAGGGATTTAGTCTGAACCCAAACATTTAACAGATAAGGAAACTAAGGATCAGAGATGTCAAGTGACCTGCCCAAAGCAACACAGGTAGCAGAGTAAAGTAGTACAGTGGAGCTTCAAGCTGGAGGTCCTCTGACTCCAAAGTTCCAATATATTTCCCACTGTACCCCACTGTCTTTCAAGTCTGTGTTCTAACATTTCACTTGCTTTTTAAAAAGGCTTTTGCTTTATAAATATAAAATCTATATAAAATGTTGCTTTCTTCTCCCTTTTCCACTTTTTGTTCCCCTCCCTCCCCTTCTGTCCATTCCTGCCTCCACTTTACTCACTTCCTGCTCCCCATCCATCCCCCCTTTCTCTTCTACTTCAGTGTCTACTTCCTGTTCAGGATGCCTCTCTAGTACTTTGAACTCCTTTGGACCAAACAGGGTCTCAAAAGTATCCAAAGTCCCTCTCTGCTTCTGTATCAGGGCAGGGAGAAAAGAGAAAGGAGAGGAAAGGAAAGGAAAGGCTTGGTTCCAAAGTCTGAGCTAGAGATTGCTCTCAGATCAGCCACAGTCTGAAAAATATGCCCATGGATGGCATTTTCCAATGGACTCCCTGGGGAGCAGTGCACCTTTCCTCTCACCTGCCAGGACCTGCCTCTCTCTTTCTGCCAGCTGCAACCCTGGGGGAGAAATTAATGATTGATCCCCACTGCCCTGGCAGCCTGGAGGCTCTGGGGAGGGCTGGCAGACATTGCCTAGGCTTTGGGCACACTGCAGGAATCCAGGGCATCCCTGCTGTGATGGTGAAAATCTGTCAAAAAAGACCCCAGTGGGAAATACTGCTGGGGTCTGAGTGTGTGTGTGTGTGTGTGTGTGTGTGTGTGTGTGTGTGTGTGTGTGTACTTATGCATGCATGCGAAGTCCCTGGGCAAAATAGGGAAAGTAGTATTTGTTCTTCAGCACCTATCCCCTTCCCCTTTGGGTACTGAGCCTTGGTTCCTCATTATCTGTGGTCAGCTCCTCCTGCTGAAGCCCAAATGTCTGTCTAGGTTTAGAACTCAAAGGGGTTACAGAGATCATTAAGTTCAACCCTCTCATTTTACAGGTAATGAAACCTAGGCCCAGACAGGTGAAATGACTTGCTTCCCACACCTGTAAAAGCCATGGCCAGGATTACTCAAACCAGTCCTTTGACCCCAAATTCAAGGGTTTTTCCATTCCAAGACACCAAGGATTCTTAACCTGGGGTCCTTGTAGCCTATTTGTGGATGAATTTCAAGGAGTCTCTAACCTGGGATGGGAGGAAGATACATCTTTATTTTTACTAACCTCTAATTGAAATGCAGTATTTCCTCTAATTATTTAAAAATATCATTCTGAGAAGGAACCCATTGGTTTCATCAGAATGATAAAGGGATCCAAGATACAAAAAAGGTTAGAAACACATATGCAAAGCTTCATATTTGTTGCACATCTTATTCCCTTAGGTCATCTCGGGCTTCCTTAATCTACAAGAGATTAACTAACTTTCCCTGATAAACTAATCCCTGCTAATTAGCTGATGAGAAAGGGCTAGTGCTAGCATTCTTCTCACTTCCCCTCTCTCAATCATATTCATTTCAAGGGAGACAAAGATTGCTGCAGCAGGAAGAAGGATGGAAGAGAGGGAAAGCATTTATTAAGTGCCTACTATGTACAAGGTACTGCTTTATAAATATTATTTCATTTGATCCTAATAACAACCCTACAGGGTAAATGCTGTTATTGTCGCCATTTTACAAATGGAAAAACTCAGGCAGGAAGAAGTTAAGTGACTTGCCCAGGGTGATGTAGCCAGTAAGTGTCTGTGGTTAGATGTAAACTCAGGTATTGGAGGCTCCAGACCCAGCACTCTATCCAGCAAATCACCTCGTTGCTTCTTTAAGGAAGAAACCTCAAAGACTATCTGGTTCTAATTTTCCTTAAAATTCTTTTTTTTTTTTACATTAGACACTGAGACCCAGAGAATTAAGTGTCTTGGGAGAGGCAGCACCTCTCTTGGTCTGACACAAAGCTAGTGTCAGAACCTGAACTAGAATCTGGGTCTCTTGATACACCCCTCTCCCAGTCCAAGGGTTTTCTGCAAGTCTTGGTCTGCCTTTATTATCTTAAGGCAGAGGAGAGAGGCTAAAGGTGGGAATATACGCCAGGTAGGAAGGGGGAGAGATGGTATAGTAAGTCAAAGACAGATTTGGGGTGCAGATTGGGTCCAACAGCACACTTCAGGTCATCACAATAGGTAAAGGACCAGTGAAATCTGCTGGTTTTGGTTTTCCAGACTCCTGGTAATTGAATTAGGTAAGGGGTGTGAATGATGCTTGAGTTGTCGCAGGCTAAGGGCCCCCAAAGGATGTTTGTTGGTGGAGAGATAGGCTTGGAAAGTAGGGGAAAGCATCTGAATGACTGAACAACCCTTATGTGAACCTGCATTAAATAAGTTTAAACATTTTGTAAAGCACCTTTGTTCTCATGAAGGTTCTTTTGTTCTGAAGCCTGCAGAGCTCTCTCCACTCCCCCCACCCCAATTACTTAGAACCCTAGTGTTAGAGTCCTCAGAGCTCCCACATTTTATGGTTGAGGAAACTGAGGCCCAGAAAGGGGAAGAAACTTGCCCAAGGTTACAAAGCAAGTTGGTGGCAGTCAGAACTAGACTTCAGGTCTTCTGACTCCCTGTTTATGTATTGTGGAGTGGAAGGATTCTTCATTCCTTGAGTAGTCACAGTGTATTGTTGGTGCTCAGCCTTGTGTTTTCATCAGAGTAGGGAAACTCCCTTTACAGATAGAGATCGACAGATTTTTTCCCCCTGTTTCCTCATAGAGAGTTTGTCTGGGGCATTGAGAGGGCACAATGACTTGTCCAGGGTCACATTGCCAGTGGAAAGTCGGAGACAGAACTTGAACTCAGGCAAACTTCTAAACACATTCTGTGGCTGCCTCTCACAAGTGTATTAGTTATCAGAAAGAGGGAAGAAGGAGCTCTCTAATCTGGAAAACCAGTCAAACTTGTCTTCTGTTCCTCATGTGTGATACTCTATATCCCTTCTCCATTCCTTTGCACTAGCTGCCCCCCCCCCCATGCCTGGTGTGCACTCCCTTGGAATCCCCAGTGTCCTTCAGAACTCAGTTAAAACCCAAGCTTCTATGTAAGTTTTTCTGGTGCCTCCCACCCCCCACCCCAGGGACTGCCATTCTCTTTCAAGTTATTACATATTTGTTTGGTATAAGTATCAGTCAGTCAATAAACATTTATTAAACACCTACTATGTGCCAGGTAGGGCCTCCCCTCAAGGACTTCACAATCTAACAATTTCATAATTCCTGCCATCAAGGAGCTTACAATCTAAATATGTGCATGTTGTATAAATGTGCATATACCGACATACATGCTTTGTGCATATACATATTGTACACCCAACACCCCTGACAGAATGTGAATTCCTTTAAGACACTGGGAGTGGTCCATGGGTAAGTGCTTAATAAATGCTTATTGACTTGATTTTCACTTTTATCTTTGAATCCCTGGCACATAGTACAGCATCTGGTACACAGTTGGTGCTTAATCAATATTTAATTGACCAATTGAAATTCTTGTCCACCTAGGACAGAACTCCAAATCTAGGTGTAATAAGACAAGTTGTAAGAAGCAAAAATATTAAGGATAATCATAAAGATATGGAAAGAGTATTGGTTTTTAGTATCTATGTGACCTTAGCCAATGATATAATCCCTCTGGCTTCACTTCCCTCATCTGTAAAATGGGTTGTACTCCTTGACTTCTGAGTTTTCATATAACTCTAAAAATGAGAAATTGTGATTTGGAGTCAAGAGAGCTGAGTTTGAATCCTGGGTGGACCACTTACCAGCTGTAGGACCATGGGCAAATATTTAAGTTTGCCTCTGAACTTCCTTCTACAGCAAGGTGGTACAATGAAGGGGGGACTATGCCTGGAGTCAGGAAGATCTGTGTTCAAATCCCACCCCAGGTACTTACTAGCTGTGTAACCCTGAGTACATCATCTAAACCTCTGTTTGCTTAAGGATAAAATTTGTTTATATTTGTTAAGTGCTTTGCAAACCTTTAGAGGTCACATGGAAATGCTAGCTATTATTGATATTAATGGACATCATGACATTTGCATCACTCACCTCAAAAAGAAAGCTATTTGTAAACTTAAAGGCCAAAAGAAATGTGAGTTGTCACTAAAAATGTAAATGTACTAAAATTTCACAAATTGAGGAGTGTCTGGATAACTGTCATTCCTACTGGTCCTGATCTGCCTACCCAAAGGGAGAAAGTGGAGGACTGAGACACACAGGACAACTTCCCATTAGCTCAAGAGTGTCTGTTGAGGCACAGAAAATCTATGTCTGAATTTTCTCTTGTTGATTATTGAACTTGGGGATTTGGGGACTTAGGAACTCATCCAGTCAATTGTACAACTTGTGCACAGAAAATTCCTTCATCAAATATATACCGGAGTCTAAATTAGGGATGTGAATCTTCTAGAAATATTGAATCTATGGAGGAAAAAATGGAATTAACACCAAAAGTACTGAAGTAGGAGTCATAAAGGGAAAAAAAATACTTTAAACGGAAATCTAGAGGAAGTAGGTACATACAAATCATTTTTAAAAATTAGATCTAATGTCTCTTTGTTGATTTAGTAATTCAAAATGCCAACTTGTCTTGATCATAAAACTATTATCCCATGTGGTATATTTAAAGAGGTGAGTTAAGGTTCAAGGCAAATGTTTTTGTTTTTTAGTTTTTAATAATGAACCAAAGAAGTCCTCTGGGAGGGGGAAACCTATCAAATTTTTTCCAATTTTCTTGAGGTCTTCACTTATCCCGCCCCCCCATCTCTGTTTCTATCTTTCTTCCTCCTCTTGTCTCTTTCTTTTTCCCTGTCTCTGTCTCTCTCTCCTATCTCTGTTCCTATCTTTTTTCTGCTTGTCTCTCTTTTTCTCTGTCTCTTATCTCTGTTTCTATCTTTCTTCTTCTGCTTGTCTCTCTTTTTCTATCTCTCTGTCTCTCCTATCTCTGTTTCTATCTTTCTGCTTTAGCTTCTCTCTCTCTCCTGTTTCTATCTTTTTTTCTTCTGCTTGTCTCTTTCTTTTTCTCTGTCTCTCTCTCCTCTCCAATGTCTACTCTCCTGCATTGCAGAGAGAGGAGCCAGTTGGAGCTAGCTGAGCCAGTCTGGGACCTGCTGTGTCATTCCTGCAGGTCTCTGGGTTCCCAGTGAAGCCTGGTGTTTCCTCTTTTATCAGGTCAGGGAGAGTTTGTGTCCTGTCTGAGTTTTGGGGGCACCTCCAGTACAGAGTTTCTGCCACCCTGTTCTTGTTGCAGACAATACATGTGCTAAGGCATTCGACTAAGGCATGAGAGACAACCAACTCTCCTTCCATTTCCATCCTGAGGTGTCACTTTCTCATTCTTTCTGAACATGGAAACCTCCTTATCACCTACACACACACACACACACACACACACACACACACACACACACACA
>NW_027185786.1:1000436-1023506 GCF_028583685.1 Petaurus breviceps papuanus
ACACACACACACACACACACACACACACACACACACACACACACATTGACCCCCTCAGCCTCCAATATTACCTCCATGCATAGTGCACACTCAATGTAATTTGTTTGGGGCAATGCTGGGGTGGGGTGGAGGAGGTACTAGCATTAGAAGAGGGAGGCAGCATTTATCACCATTTTGTCCTTTGTCCCTTTCTCTCATTTACATATAGATTTCCAGAATCTTGGGCATGGAAAAGTGCTTAGAAATTCTCTAGCTCAGGGGTTCTTAATCTGGGATCCACTGATGATTTCAAGGGGTCTGTACAATTGGATGGGGGGGGGAAAGTGCATCTTTATTTCTCTATCACTGATTTCCTTTGTTATTTTATGTGTCTAATTTTATGAGAAGACTCCACTAGACTACCAGAGGAGTCTGTGACACTGAAAATGTTAAGGATGCTTGCTCTAGTCCAACACTCTCATTTCACAGAAGAGAAGACTGAGTCTCAGAAATAAGTGACTTCCCTGATGTTTCACAGCTAGTTCAGTTGGCCTCAAGAATGCAGACAGGAACCCTGGCTTCTAGTCCAAGACTTCATTATATCAGATATTTCCTTCAAGTGAAAGATCTTTCTCTTTCCTTGCAATTACTCATTTCTCACCTATCGGCCGTATCTTCCCCCACCCTCAACACATTCCTCTAAGTGGAGTGTCTAGTAAGCCAATTCAATTACATTTTTTTTTTTAGGACTTTTCAAAATTCTTCCCCCTTGAACCTTGGAAGATATTTGAACTCCCTGCTTCCCCCCTTTACTGCTTGCTTGTTTCTGGGCTGAGTGTAATACTGGGGCTGGGTCCTCACTGGGTCCACACTGTTCCTCAAGGAGCAGAAACCAAGAATAGCCCCAACTGAGAGGCCTAAGCAGTTAACAGGTAGACCTCATGTATCCAATAGTTTGTTACTAGTAGTATTATTAATATTATCTGAATTATTCTTTAAATAATTATAGTGATCATCTAAGGATGTGTTTTGATAACACGAGAGTTTCCTGATTCTGTTCATCTGAGACTGGAGTAGGGAAGGTGGTGGGGGGGGGAAGGTGGGCATCCCAGCAGAGTGAGCCGTCTCACCTTCAGTCAGTTCCCTGGATTCATTTCTCTCTTCTTTTGTCCCTCTGAGAAGACTTCTGACTTAGAAATAAACATTAAAATGAAATCCTCAAAATTAGAATAGGAAAAAAAAAACCTTTACCCAGTGGGCAAAGGATGGGAGAGAAAGTAGCTAACCCTGGATTGAAGGAGAATTTGAGTCCACTTAGAGAGACAATTTGCCCCTTTCCTCCCAGAAGGAACTGGTCCTAGGGGGTCCTTCACTCTACTAGCCTCTGTTCTCCCCCATTCTGCCACCGTAGCCCCCTCCTCTGGGGACCAAGTGGTCCTGGACCTAGGCCTGCTGCAGTTGGGGGCTCAGCTGTCTCCTCCCTTCTCAGGCTGTAAACAGAAGCTCCCTCGAATGTCTCTAACTCCTGAGTCCACTCAGCCATGTCCCCCTTGCAAAATCCTCCCCTTCCCCGCGCCCCCCTGCACCCAGCCAGCCAATCCGCGGCCTGCGAGCCTCGCCAGACCCATCTCCCAGGGCCTCGGCGGGATAAAACCGGTCGGTGATGCCGGGTGGCTGGGAACAAACTTCCGAACCATTGAAGGTGCGGGGAGCCGGGTATTCTCCCAAGCGAACCGAAGCAGCCGAAGGCCTACAGCGGGTCAGGTACGAAAGGGCAGAAAGGAGGGAGAGAGTGGATATAGGGAACAGGGAGAGGTCCTGGGTAGCCTTTTGAGCCCCAAGTTAAAGGAGGTGGGAATGGAAGGGAGTGGAGGAAGGAGGGAAGAGGGAGCCAGGATTCGAAGGAGTCTTCAACGCACCAAATCCGCAGCTGGTCCAGCTCACGGTGGGGCACAGCAAGAAAGAGTGGTCCTGTTCAGACTCAAAACCCACCGTAGACTGCTTGTCTCCGGATTAGCTCCTGAGTAGGGCCAGGGAGCAGGGGGTCTAGGGGAAGGGGCTGCGGGGCTCATTGCCGGCCAATTGAATTTCTCCAGCAGAGTAGCACGAAGGCCGGTGCTGGCCGGACAAGGTGTCCAGGATCCCCGAACCCTCTGCGTGGGCCGTGATCGCTTCCCTCACCATGCCTCACAATTCCATCCGCTCGGGTAAGGTACGCGGCGGGGTCCGAGGCCCCGGGCACCAAGGCCCGGAGCACTCTCGGCGTGTGTGTGCTTGTGAGTCGGTCAATCAGTTCGTCCAACGGTCGGCCCGTCTGTCTGGGACTTCGCTTCCTCGCTTGCAGAGTCCGAGGAATAGGGTTTGGAGGATCCTAGTGCCCTCGGTCCAGGTGGGGCCCTTGACCTCTCCTCCACCGGCAGGTCCTGTGGCCCCTTGGTCCGGACCAAGCGGACGCAGCGGACTGAGGGGCTGCCTACACGGCAGGCCATGGTTCCTCTCGCCTCCGGCTCAACCTTAGGGCTTCGCCTCGACTAGGCTGCAAACCCTGGGTCCGAGTCAGACGGACTTCTATCGCTCAGGTCCCTTGGCTTGGTCCCTGACTCCTCCCGAGAGGGGTAGCGCGCACAGCTCGAGCCTGGTCCGAGGAGGAGACAGTTGCTTCCCCAGGTCAGGGCCAGAGGCTGTCCTTTGGAGGACAGGGAAAAAGGACGAGGGCGGCAGAGGTCCCAGGATGACGGGACAGGGGTCTAATGCAAACGAAACTTGGGGTTCTTCTCAGGTTCCTTATGCCCTGCCCTAAGTCCGGGGGAGCAAGGGGGTGGGGAGCTGGTCGCCCCTTGTGGAGTGACTGAACCGCACTTTCCATCCCTCCAGGCCCAGGTTCTCCTTTCCCCTATCCTCCCTAAATGCAGCTGGATCTGCTTTCCCCTCTCCTGACGGCCCCCTCCCCTCCCCAGTCTAGGGCTGGGCCCACAGAGCGGGAGCCGGCGTAGCGCAGGTGGTAGCGATGGGGGGAGTCAGTCGCTATCTCGTCGGGCTTTGCACCCTCAACCGTTGGGGGGGGGGCACAGAGGTGGGGGTGGGGCGCGTGCAGCAGTGCGGGGGGCTCACGGAGTGCCAGGGCGGTAGGGCCGGGAGCCCGCCCGCAGTGATAGATGGAGCCCACGCCCGCAGCAGCGAAGGCGATTTATGGGGCCAGGGCGCAGGGCTATCGATTTGGACCCGCAAAGTGAGAGGAAATCGATATTTCAGATTAATTCTGGGCGAATATGAAGTCCCGCTCTGTAAACGGAACATTTGTTATAATAAAGAGGCCGAGCGCCGTGGCTGCCCTGTACTAGAGATCTCTATTTATCCCCACCTCCGCTCCAGGCTCCCCTGGGCTGGGAGGCTGCTGCCTGCCGGCGCTCCCGGACTCTTCTCCCATACCCCGCGTACTGCGCTCAGACATCGAAAGTCACGCAGACAGACACTACAATCTTTCCAGTCTCGGGTAATCTTGCTCTCTTGGTTCGAGTGTCTGCCCGAGATCTCTCTGGGCAGCGTCCCGGACCCAGTCCAAACGAAAGCCGAATTGACCCTAAGCAAAGCGTTGCCCCCTCTCTCTCCTAGCGGAGGTCTCCCCTTGGCGTAATAGTGTCGGGGGCCGTTGGGCCTTCCGCACTGAGGGCTCAGATCTAGGAAGGAGTTTCTGCCGTGAGGAAGCAGGAGGGGACAAGGGAGCACCCACCCTCCCTAAAACCCTGGCTAGATAGAGGGAGCTTTGGGGAACAGGGTCATTCAGGTGGTTCGCACTCACGGTTAGAAAGAAGGTTAAGAACTCTGGGAAAAATAGGTCTCTTTTATTTCAGCAAGTCTTTTTAAAAAGTGATTTCAGTCTTATTATGATTAATTTGTATCATTTTGGAAACCTCCTTTTTTGATCTGGTTTTTACTTTTCCAGACATGGGGTGGGGGAAGAGGAATTTGCTGTCACCAGCCCCCAGGGGCAAATAGGACTCTTCCAGGCGCCGTTTCGCCCAAGCTGGGGTGGACTGATTGAGCCAAATCCTGGGGACAGCCAAATGATTTAGTGTTGCTGTGTTGTTGTCCATCGCTGGAACCTGGAAGCTGGGCATTGCCCTCAGGACTCCTGGTTCCCTTTCTCTCTCCTCTCTTGGCCTTTCCACCTGGACCATCTCATCCTGAGATGAGAGCAGGGACCTAGTCTGTTCTTTGTGTCTTTCCCCGGCGCCGCAGTTCTGGAAGCTTTAGGTCGGAAAGCCCCAGGCCCAGGTCGAGGAGCCGATCTTGCCCTCAAGCTTTAGCTATTTTAATTTTTCTCTAGTTTGATGTTTTCTCAAAGGCACTAATTAGGGAGACTACAAAACACTTAGGCGCGCGCGCACATACACACATACGCACGCACGCACACACACACACACACACACTCACACTATCCTTTTCACTTAAAAACACAATTAAATCGCAGGTCTGATGAATAAAATTGCAGTCTTCCTATCGAAGTAGATTTGGATGATCGTGTCTGATTAGGGAGATAAGCTCCCTTCCCAAACTTCCAACTGTGCCACAAATAGGACATATAGATGCACATTTTATTTATTTAATATGTGTTGCATATGTACACGCATAAGACAGAAAGACAGGAAGAAATAGCAACAGAGGGAGGAAGAGACAGGTGGGCAGACAGAGATAGAGGCAGACAGGCAGAGATTGAGAGACACGCCAAGATAGAGATACACACACACACACACACACACACACACACAGACCCAAGGGACAAATATTAACAGAAAAGAGAAGAGGGGGATAAATTGAAATATTGGGAAGAGAGGAGAGGAAGGAAGGAAGGAGAGAGTATTCTCTAGGAATTCTTTCTGAATTTCGTGAAAAGCTTAACAAAGCTGGACAGAACTGTGTCCAAGCATAGCAACCTAAAATCCAATGCGATTTGTATTAATCATGCTGGTTTCCCAGCTCTTTAATGGAGTTATTTCTTTTCGACATTCCCCAGACCTACAGCCCGGGGGGGCCCTTTCGTATTTGTGGTTAGATTCGTTGAACAGCTTTCTCAGTTTCTGGTCGGAGTTTAAAGCACACCACCCCATTTTTGTAGTTACAGATTCTCTCCTGTTTGCACTACTAGGGTGTTGTGCGTGAGAGAAAGTGGGGGACACGAATGCTTCCTTGTCACCGACCCAAGATACTTTCATTTCTAAGTATCTCAGATTCTTGGAGGAAAAGTAGAATTTCTTTCACTCGGAACGGGATAATTCGGCCTTAGCCTCTTTTCCAACGACCTCTCTGCAGCTCTGGACCCTGCCCTTGGGCCACCTGACAGATGGACAATCCCTGAAATGCAAGTCACTGAAAAAAGTTCCCAGCCGTCGTAAGCAGACGGCCTCTGTCCAGTCTGGTTAGATCTTGGGTCAGGATTTTTTCTTTTAAAAACCGGGATTCGTTTTTTGTCACCCGCCAACTGTTTTGCATTCTCACCCTTCTACTTATTCTGAGGGAACAATTTACAGCTTCTTTTTTTTTTTTTCCCCGGAGGGGACTCAACAGCTATATAGTTCGTTCTTTGGAACATCGAACAGTTTTTCGTTGTCTCCAATTTCCAAACACACAACGAAACCACCCCCTTTTTTCCCCAGAGAAAGAACAAAGGAAAACTGACAACTGTTCCAAGTATTTGGACAGGCACACACAGAAGCCCCCAATCTTCACCCAGAAATCTTCTCGCTGCAGGGGGCGGAGGGGCAAGATTTTGGAAGAAAGGGGGCTCAGCAACGCAGCGCAACTGATGAGACTTCCGTTAAAAGTTTGGTTACTTACGTCCTCAACTTTACCAAATCAATCAAAGTCTTCCGAACACAATTGCTTAGGCTCGGGAAAAGGAGAAGCAAAGTCCCAAACTTATCTAGGTTCTTTCTCTTTCGCTATACTTAGGGGAAGGAGAGAGGGCTGCTTTGGGCAAGAATTCCCCCCACCTTCTCCACCCCCCTTGCGGGGCTGGAAATGTAGCCTTGCTCCCCAGGAAGGATGGTGACCTAGCCTCGAGGAGCATAAAGCCCGTATTGGAGTTTTTCAATTCATCTTTGTTTTAGGCACAGACCATCCTCCCACCTTCATCAATGAAAGTTAATTAGGAGATAATTTAGCTACCTTGTGAATTAGTTTGAAGATAAGTATCTTTTGAGGCTTTGTCACTTTAATGGCCCTCCTTGATGGATAAGAAGTCATTATTTCTGAGTGACACTTTTTTTTGATGTCTATTGGACCCGTTCGTTGGGGAATTTTTTGGGGTGGGGAGGGAGATTAATTTATTTTAAGTTATCAGCAACTACCCGGAAGCCCCATACTTTTGTTGAGCAGCAAAGGAAGTTGGGGGGGGGGGAGAGAAAATTAAATAAAAGAATATAAATCCAAAGGAATTTTGATTAACCAAGAAGAGAGGTCTTTCATTAAAAGAACGTCAATTACTGTAATGAAATAGATAGAACGTTGTATTACACTGTCCCCCATTCATTACTTCCTTACAGCAGGTTATAGGTTTATGAAAGTCTGTATAGATAGAGACTGTGTCTAGGTACACCACTCTAGAGTAACTAAACAATTTTCCCCGGATAAAATGTGCAGAGGGCAGTCTCCAAACTAAGGGTTAGGTCAGGCATAAACAAATGAGTAGAAGTTTTTCTTTATTTGCAAAAGCCAATTATAAGACATATTCTCTAGTTACCATCCTGCTGTAATTATTGATAGAGCTAGGTATGAAGGTGAAATTTTCCTTACCGTGCGTGACAAGCCCTTTCGTGCCCAAACCTTGGAGTTTGTGGTTTAATCATTCACATCCCAGAAAGTTTTAGAGCAGAAGAGTTCAGAGGAAAAAAAGAGAGAGAAAAAGAGAAAAGAAATAAACTAAGAGACAACCATACATAGAACGAGGCAGAGAAGGAACAAGAGACAGGAAAGGTAGAGATGAGAGAGAAGTTTCATAAGCAAGGGGCATGAAGGAGTATGGAGTAAAGGGAAGAGAATTCAATAGGGTCTAGGGATGATTTTCTGTAGGTCAGAGTAAGAAAATCAGTCATGTTTTCGCCTCGTCAACCTTGGACCCACCAAATTCCTGCTTACGCTTCCATCTCTCTTATCCACAAATAAAGGCACATCCATGAGGAACTGAAACAGGCAGGATCTCAAATGTTTGCGATCCTTGTCCGTAACCCTGGAGAGAGGGAGCAGGGCAATGCAGCCCGGGTTTAAAGGGATTGGAGTCAGTGTTCCAGTTTTTATTTGTCTTTATCATTAATTGAGCTCCCGGTCAGGTTTGTATACATGCGTGCTCCTTTCTGATCATTCCAGCGTTTGGTGCTCTGGCGCTGGAAACCTTCACCCATTAACCAAAAGGAAAACACCCAGGAATGAGGGGAAAACCACCAGAAAAGATTCTCTTATTTCAGGTTAAGAGCAGCCAGCCTCTTTTCCAATCATTTATGCACAAAATCTTCTCTGCTTTTAATGAGACTTCTAAATTACACGAAGCTGCAAGAATGAGGAAACATTTTAAGGCGCACAAATGGCAGATAATATCGCATACCAACCGCACTATTGATGCAACTGAAAAAATATATAAATAATGCAAAAATTCAGCAAGGGAGAGTTTAGTAATGGAAAATTCCCCTGCAATTAAATCAAACAGTAATTTAATGGAGATATACCCGAATGAATTAGCATTTATTAATTGGTTCTCATAAAACAATTTGAATTTGTCTGGGTTTTTCTTTTCTTTCTTTTAAAGTTATTTATTTCAAGATGACAAAGTTCTTCCAATGTTTATTTCAAAATAAGCTGTGATCTCACAAATTTTTTGATGGAAATTTTTTATACACCTATTGGTGCATTTTTTTTCCTGTTAAAGGAGACCTTGGGAATAAGGGGAAAAGACCATCCATTTGCACAGCTTTGCCTCTTTTGCTGGCAAAAATGAAGCCTTGAATGCCTTTGTTTCAGGGTATTTTCAGATCTGCATGGGTGACCCAGCTCTCCCCATTTCATAGTGGTGGTGGTAGTGGTGGTGAGCCTCTGAACATAGACAAAATCACAGGCTAAAGATCTTCTTTGCCTGTGGAGAGAAATGAATTTAGAGACAATTGAAAAGAGGCCTGGACATTTGGGTTTTCCACCAGGCTACTCTAATCTTTCCCCTGAGCAGCTGAGAAATGAAATTCACACTAATTTTAGAATGAAGGGAGGCCTTATGGAGGATGTGTCTGGGAATGTGTAGCCCCAAGAAAAGAGGGTTCTGAATTTATTGAATTTCTGTTTCCCCAGATGGTCCATCTTGGGCACCTTATCTTTTAAGGGGATTCTATTTATCAATTAAGTGAGGTCCTAAGCTTTGAGTTGAGTAAGCTTCACTCTAGGGCTCCTGAGCACAGAAGATAAAAGGAACAGTATGGGTAAAAACAGGAAACCAATTCTGGCTCAACTCCTCACCCAAGACTTAGGGTTATTTGTGCATTTGCTTAAGTTCTGACATTAGGGGAAGATTAAAAAAATCTCTCCCCAAAGGCTGTTCCTCAGCCCCAGAATTGTCTCTGAGGCTGTGCTTGTGTGGGACAAGTCAAGAAGGACCAGAAGGGAAACCCTAGCTGGAGATAGCTGTGGGACAAAAGGATATGTCTCTCACTAGGGATGCAGGGAGTGTCTGTTCAGTGAAGAAAGCAGCTTGGAACACATCAGTTCATTTGACAAGTACCTACTATGTGCCAGGCCTTGGTTTATGACAAGTATACTGGAAGAAATAGTGCTAATTGCTCTCTTTAAGAGAATGATTGCCAAGTTTAGAAAGCATTTTATACACATTGTCTCAGTGGATTCACATAATAACAGCCCTTTGGCAAGTACTGCAAGGCATAGTGGAAAGCATGCTGGCCCCTGGAGTTAGAGGATTGGGGTCCAAATCCTGCTTCTCATGCTCTTTCCTTGGTATGCCCCTGGTCTTCAGTTTCCTCCTCTTTAAAGCAAGGCCATTAGATTAGATGGCTTCTAACACCCCTTTTGGATCTATTGTCACCATCTGCAGGTGAAGAATCTGAAGCCCAGAGAAATCAGGTGACTTGCTTAGAGTAGCAGGTGAGGAGTATCTAGGTGGGATTGCATCCTGGTGTTTCTAACTCCAAGCCTGACCCTCTGTCCACTGGGTCACGATGCCTCCCAAGTCCTTCCCGACAGTGGCCAATGCTCTCCTTGATTCTTAGACTGACAGCTGATCATCCAGCTCTTTTACCGGTGAACAAACAGAAGATCAGAGAGGTCACACTCCACCAAGGTCACATAGCAGAACTGGGTCTTAAACCCAGGCCTTCTGACGTCAGTCCAGTGGCCTTTCCCATGTGCCACGCAAAATTTGCAGCCTACTATCTCAGTAGAAAGAAAAATAGCCCAGCCTTGTCCCAAGGAAAAGTGTTGGGTTTTTTTTTTTTCCTCTTTAAAGTTCCCTGATCCTGGGGCTTTTGATCTTTCAGGGTCCTTAATTTATCTTGGTTTACTAGATAACTATATTTTAGGCAGTCCCACAGGGCTCAGGGTAGGGGAAGAGTTTTCCTTTGGCTTTTAAACAACTTACCAAATACTCACACCTGGTCTGGGGTAGGGGGTGGAGTTGCCTTCTGGGGTGGGTTCAGCCATGCCAGGCACATTCTTCTGGACGAATTGCTGTTCTTTAACTTTGAGTATCAGAAAAGACATTTTTAGGAAGTGTTACTTAAACTGAGCCTTGAAGGCGTTATGGTTTGGTTCTAAGATTTGGAACTGAGGAGGAAGAGAAGGGAAAACATTTCAACCTATGGGCACAAAGGTGGCAAATGGAATGACTTATGGTGGAAATAGCAAAGAGGCTAAAATTAACTGGGTTATTCATTGGTGTCCCTAACATTTCATGTCCACTCAGATCAACCTCCCTTTTTTCTATAAGCTATACAGCTTTTTTTACATCATCATCTCTCCCTATTTCTCCCTCTTCTGCCCTGCTCCCCATTATTCCTGATTTCCTTTCTGGTTCTGACATGAATTTGTGATCCCCAGTGGATGCTGAGACTTCAGAGATTCACAAGTCAGACACAACACCAGGACTCCCTCCCAGCACCGAATCTTGGTTGTCTAAGTTGCAGCCAGATGTGGCCTTGGCTGGGTTGTGATGAGTGGGGGAGACTTACTTCAGTGACCTTTGGTGGCATCACTGCTGCCTTCCTCATTAATGGGACCCAAACCCCGTTTGTGTCTCTGCACTGCACCTCCACACCTTCCCTCTCCACTAACCCACTTCCTCCATTGAATTGAAAAACCAGGCTGGCTTATTTTGTTCTTGTTTTCTTGCTAGGCAGTAGCTGCCTGGCTTCATGCATCTGGACACATGTCATATCTATCTCTACACATGTCATATGCCCCCCAGGAGGATGTAACGTCTAACGTCCTTGATGGTAGAAACTTCTTCATTTTGTCCCTAAATCCTCAGTGCTTAACATAGTGCCTGGCACATAGTAGGCAGTTAAATAATTGTTGAATCCAAATGTGGGAAATCCCTCCCCAAGGTGAGGTCAGCAGCCTGATTTGGGCCAAAAGAGAGAAGGGGACATCCTTTCTTCTTTCTCTTCTCCCTCTTCCCTTGCCTCCAACCACTTCACTCATTAGTTTTGTCTTTTCCCCTTGTTTTCCTTAAGTGACCTCTCAGTGACCTGAATAGTTAGTACTAATTAGCGCACAGCAGCATATTGTAGCTGTCCAGCCAACCTAGGGGAAAGGTCTGGGGACCTAGCAGGGTCTGGTGGCCCGTCTAAGGGTGGAAATGACTTAATCGGATCTCCTTCCAAGGCCTCAGCTTCTCTAGCCCTCCCTGATGATCTGTGCTCTGCTGAGTCAGGGG
Organism: Petaurus breviceps papuanus; assembly: GCF_028583685.1. Classification (NCBI taxonomy): domain Eukaryota; kingdom Metazoa; phylum Chordata; class Mammalia; order Diprotodontia; family Petauridae; genus Petaurus; species Petaurus breviceps. The sequence continues at coordinate 1,011,340 of NW_027185786.1, forward strand.
TGGCAGGGGGTCTCATTGAGGGGCCATGGGACTGTCCTTTTCACAATGGACACAAGGAGCCCTGGGCCATGAGAGGGCAAGGAAATAGTGCAGAGGAGTCTGGTGAAAAGTCACCAATGAAACCAGGGGTCACCCTACCCCACCCCAACAGCTTCCCTAGCTCAAAATCTCTTCCCTTGTCTGATTTCCAGCTTGTGAAAGGTCTTCAGTGTGAGGGTGTCAGTGTGGTCACGTGAAGGCAGCTCTCAGAACAATGGAATCCCAATTCACATAAACAGACTCACATCATTAATAGCCTTCATTGATTAGCACAGGGGTTTCCAACCTTTTTCTGTCCCTGTACCCATCTGCAAGCTCCCTATAGTTCTGTTCAACGTGAAATATGAAAGAAAACACAGTCTAGAGTTTACCAGGCATCTAGAGTGAAGAAGTAAGATGAAGACATTAATTTTTCATAAAGAATTTTATGTGGTACATAATGACATTTTTTTAGGATCATAAAGTTATTAAATGTAATTTTTTCACTAGCATGACTACTTTGGGGATGTTTCAGTAAGATAATGAAGTTATTTACCAAATATTCTCTGTTAATCCCTTGATGAGCTTCTCTTTGTCTTATAGGTTGCCCCCCCCCCCAGCTAAATATTTTAATGTTACAAACTACTCCACACACAATAATTCAAGTAATCCCACCTACGAAATGAGGAACTTGGATTGGGGGGCATCAAAGACAGCTTCAGGGTTTAGGGCAATGCTCTTTTGATGTAAGGTATTACAAATGTAGCCTCCACTCAATGACAGTCTTTCCCTCCCACCAAAGTATTAGCTCTATTTTACAGAAGAAGAAACTGAGGCTGAGGGCACTGATTATTCTCTAAACAATTCTCTAAATTATTATCTAAAATGATTAACTGGTCATGTAGCTAGGGAATGAAGGTGTCAGAATGAGAACCCAAACTCTTTCCTCCAAATCCATTGAGCCACTAGTCCCATCACAATGGACAAGTCACTAGCTTCAATTTCCCCTAAGGTACAATGAGAATAACAGTACCTTTTTCCTAGGGATATTGTGAGAATTAAATGAGACAATGTATTTAAGAGCATTTTCCAAACTTAGAGAGCCATGGAAAAAATGCGAAGTAAATGCTACAGTGGATAGTGCGCTGGACTTGGAGTCAGGAAGACCTGAGTTCAAATCCAGTTTTAGGAACTTATTAGCTGTGTGACCCTGTGCAAATTACTTAACTTCTGCTGCCCCAGTTTCCTCAACTGGGAAATAATTCTTCAATGGAAATAATAAAAACACCTACCTCACAGAGTCCTAAGGATCCAGTGAAATAATATTTGTAAAACCACTTTGCAAACTTCCTTGTATCCTCTAAATGTTAAGTATTATAATTATTTTTCTTCATACATTATTGATATAACATGGTATTTCGTCACATATTATAATGGTATATTATAATATTATGATCACTGATAATATTGCCAATAATACCTACTCATGCCCACAAAATATTATGTCATATCAAAATGTTATGCAACATGTAAGATATAATAGAAAGGCACCGATTTGGATTCAGAAGACTCAGGTTAGAATTTTTACTTTGTTCCTTATTATCTGTGTGGCCATAGGCCAGTTACTTAATGTCTCTGTAACTCGGTTTTCTCTTCTGGGAAATACTGGATTGGAATGGGTGATCGCTAAGATATCTTCCTGCTCAAAATCTATGATTCTGAGTATTCCCAGAAGAGTTCTAAACCCAAGACAGACATTGTACCTCATTCCAGCACATTCCCTGGTACAGTTATTATTCAATTCATTTTCCTGATCTAGGCAGGGTGTATTCTTTCCAAGTTGGAAAAACACCTGGTCATAAGTTGGTCCCAACCTTTCTATAGTTTTGATGGTGGAATCAGGAGTGGTTTAAGTCTGGGGCAAGAACTGGTATGAGAACATGGATGAGTTTGATGTTGGGAAGGGGAAGAGGGATGCCATGGGGAGAAGCCTTGGAATACTTTAGCTAGAAATGGAATGAAATTCGGAGGCAAGTGGTGCTGAGGCAGATGTGGAGAGTTGCCAGAGTATTAAGTGGTGAGCTACTAGAATTCCTTCTGGAAGTCATCAGATCAAGAGCTGGAAGGCACTTTAGAGACCCAGTCCAATCCAATCATTTCTGAGGCCCAGAGATATTATGCAATTTGCCCAAGGTCACACAGTTAGTACACAGCAGAGCTGAGATTCAAACTCATGTCACTTGGTTCTCAGTCTAGGATTCTTCCTATTACATTTGTTGAAGGGAAGCTTTCTTCTAGCAGGGATTAAAAGCCCAGGGAATCACCATCTTTTCCCATACCATTTTCCAAAGAAAGTCATAAGAGAAATGGAGGGAGGAATAAAAGGAAAAGAAAAATCAGACAATTCCTAGAAGACATGAACAAACCAAACAAAAAAACCAGATCAGCAGGAGAACCTGAGGTCATTTATCATAAATAGCCATGGGGGATTTAATCTCATTCTCTTCAAGAAGGAAAATCCCTTGAGGTTTTATCTTTTAGAAAAGTAGACAGAACCCTTGTTTGGGATAGTCAGTCAGTATGGGCCAAAATGGGTCTTTCACCTGGTTCTGCTGATTCTTAGAGAGGGTAACAATAGTTGGGATGGGATGTAGAAACTGGCTGGTTTTCATGATTGCTAAATCATCCCAACAAAAATTGCTTAATGGCTCAATGGACCCAAACTGCCTCCAGAGTTCTTGGTGAGGGCTGGCAGTATCCAGTCGGGCCCTGACTGGCTGAGGCAGCCCTCCACTGCAATACTGGATATTTATTTATTTCCTAGACTGTCACCTGTGTTGAGAAGGAAGCTAGGTGACATGGTGGATGGGACCCTGGTCCCAGAGTCAGGAAGATGGGAGTTCAACACAATCTCAGACACTTATTAGCTCTGTGACCTTGGGCAAATCATACAACCTCTGTTTGCTTCAGTTTCTTCAACTATAAAATGGGGATTAATAGCAGCACCTAGTTTACAGGGTTGTTGTGACCTTCAAATGAGATAATATTTGTAAATGCACTTAGTACCAAGTACCCAACACATAGTAGATGCTATAGAAATGTTTGTCCTCTTTGTCTCCTTGTTTGTCCCAAGACTTCCTGGTTTAGAGCTAGCCATTCGTTATTGTGGGGGGGAGGTGTTAGTGTCCCCAGGCAATCTGAACCCCAGGCAGGATCACTGTGCTCAGTTCTCATTGCCCCTGTCTCTTCCCTGAGCAAACCCAGAACTCTCTGTCTGTCCCACCTGACTGGTCTTGTAGTTTCCCATGGGTGTTAAGTAAGTCTTCTGGATAGACTTCCAATCTTCACAAAGCAAGGACCATTTCTTTTGTTTCTATCTCACCACCTCTCATCCCCTCAAGCTCTCCAGCAAAGTGCAGGGAACATTGTAGTTAGAGTTGGATGTGAAGTCAAGAGACAGAAATCTGGGTCTGAATGTCTACTCTCCATAATTTACTAGCTGTAGACCATGGGTAAAGCACTCTCCATAATAGTGGTTAGCACCTCTCACCTACACATATCTTTCAGTTATTTACCTAATTGACTGAGGAAGAATCCTGGAGCTCAGAGGTGGAGATGAATCTCAGCTGAGGGCTGATTTTTTTTTGGAGGCAATTGGGGTTAAGTGACTTGTCCAGGGTCATACAGATAGTGTCTGAGGTCAGATTTGAGCTCAAGTCCTCCTGACTCTAGGACCAGTGCTTTAGACTTCACCATTTAGCTACCCCCCACCCCCAAGGCTTATTCCTAAATGGAGCACAAAACCCAAGTCTTAGTTCTCTTGGTCTGGAGTTTGGATGGCAGGACATTGCACCTGAGAGGTAGAGAGCAGTATACAAGACTAAAGTAAACTGGAAAGATTTAGCCTACAGCAGAGAAGACTTCAGTGGAATCTGAGAAGTAACTCCAAGTCCTCAGGATTGGTCAGATAGAAGATGGATTAGAATTTTCCTGCTTGGTCCCAGAAGGGAGAATGAAGAACAGTGGGTAGGAGGTTTAGAGAGACAGATTTTAGCTTGTGATGTAGGGTTATACCTAACAATTTTCTGAGGAATCTGGACCTGTAGTTTCATTGGCATTGGGAACTCCTAGTGTGGGAATTCTCTCCACCAATGAAGATGTGTAACTTACCAGTAGTTTATAATTTCAGAGTTCCCAGGAGGCACTGAGACTTGCCAGTGGCCACATATCAGTGGCAGGATTTGCACTGAGGGCTTTCTAACTCCATAGTCAGCCCTCTCTCTCTGAAGTTTCCTCTAGCACTGAGTTGTCAAAAAATAGAATCCCTTGTCTCTAGGTGTGTTGACTTAATAACTCAATAATATTGAGTTAATAATAACTGATGCATAAAGTACTTTAGAGTTTACAGAGTTCTTTAGATAATCATCTAGTTCAATTGTAGAATGTAAGAACTAGAAAAAAAATCTTCAAGATATCCAAATTCAATGATGCCAAGTTCAAATAGAGAAAGGAGCCACTAATCTGTATATGAGTCCCTTTGGGCTGCACATTGACTTTTAAAATGTAAAACTATCTATGTTTAATTGTGTTTTTATTTTTGTGTACAGTGCCTAGCACATAGTAGGCAATAAATGTTTGTTGAATTGAATTAATTTTGTTAGATATTTTCCAATTATATTTTAATCTGGTTTGGTCAGCACGTCTGACATGTTTGTCCTAATTTAACCCCCTCCTTTTACAGATGAGGAAACTGAAGCTTTGAGGCCAGGTAAATGACTGGCCTAAAGCCACACCTCTGGTAAATTTCAGGGGAAGTAATTGAATTCAGGACTTCCTGACTCTGAACCCAATACTCTCTCCCCACTAAATCATGCTTCTTTATCCCCAAAAGTTTTCCAGATGGAAATTGTAGAGAGGATTTCCATTTAAGAACAGATCAGTTTAGATGACCTCTGATTGCTCTCCCACCTCTGAGATCTTGTGGGATGGTAAGGGGAGTATGAGCTCCGAACTCTGGCTTTTCCTTTTAATTTTTTCATTATGAGAAGATACCTCTTTTGCAGGGGGTTGTTTATTAATAAACAAATATTGTCCCATTTGAACCTCATGATAATCCTGAAATGTATGTGCTATTATTATCTGTATTTTACAGTTCAGAAAACTTAGGCAAAAAGAGGTTAAAGTGACCAGGGTCACACAGGTAGTAAGTGTCTGGAGTTGGATTTGAACTCAGATCTTCCTGCCTCAGGACTTGGTACTCTATCCACCATGGATTTGGAACACTGCATCGAATATCAGATATATATTTTTTTAAAGCAATCAGGGTTAAATAACTTGCTCAAGGTTACACGGCCAGGTGTTTCTGGGTGGGTGCTAAGTGTCTGAGCCTGGGATTCGATCTCCAGGTCTTCTCAACACTGGAGCTGGTGCTCTTACTCGTTGTGCTACCTGGCCACCCCGAATATCAGATATTTTCAATGTGTTGATTGATTTTGATGAATTATTTTTTCTTCCTCTTCCTCTTCCTTCCTTCCTTCCTTCCTTCCTTCCTTCCTTCCTTCCTTCCTTCCTTCCTTCCTTCCTTCCTTCCTTCCTTCCTTCCTTCCTTCCTTCCTTCCTTCTTTCCTTCCTTCCTTCTTTCCTTCCTTCCTTCCTTTTGATGGCTTTCTGGGAGGATGGAGAGAGGGAAAGATACAGGAGGAAATCCAAGCAATGTAAAAACAAAAGATATCAATAAAAATCTATTTTAAAAAATATCTTTTCCTAAAGCTATTCCAAACAGATTGACAATAACAGGAAATATACACCCCACAAAAGGGAGATCAGCTTCCTGAGAGGAAAGGGGAGGCTTTTCTGATAGCCTTTCCTTCCACAGAGGGTGGGATTTGGGGCATCAAAGTCAGGTTGCAGGAAAATGTTTCCATCTATACCCATGTGGTTTCAAGCCATCTAAGTCATCATTCTGTATCTTCATATGCTGCTACTGAGGGGACTGAGCTGTCTCCTCCAAGCCTATGTGGAGAGCTGATGATGGCATGTCAGAGAGGAGTACATACACACATAGGTATTTGCTCTAGATCTGTGATTACTTTGAAATTTTTATATTATTTTAAATAATGTCTCTTGTCTTTACATTGTATTGACTTCCAAATATACCTGCTTGATACAGAGAACCATTTCTTATGATAAAGAAAGAGGCAAAAAAGCAACTTAGCAAAGCTAACCATCATATTGACCATTTCTTTTTTTTTTTTTATAAAGCAGTTGGGGTTAAGTAACTTGCCCAATGTTACGCAGCCAGTTATTTTGTGTGGGTGTTAAGTATCTGAGGCCGGAACGATCCTGGGTCCTCCCGACTTCAGGGCTGGTGCTCTTACTCACTGCTCCACCTAACCGCCCCCATATTGACCATTTCTGATGGGATGTGTCCTGTTCCATACACCCAGTCCTTTCTGTCTATGACACAGGGGAGAGGCAGTTTTTTAAAACCTGTTTTGCACCAAGGTTTCATACCTGTGAACCTTTGATTTTATCAATGCACTGAGTTCCTTATTGGGAGTTCTGATGAGGAATTTCCCTCCAACAATGCACATAGATAATTTATCATCATTTTAATTAGCACTTAAAGTTTGCAAAACACTAAATGAACACAGCACCCTCACAACAGCCCTCCAAGAAAGGAGGTATTATCTTCATTTTATAGAGAAGGAAACTGAGGCAGACAGAGATTAAGAAACCTGTCCAGGGTCATGTAGGTGATGCTTATCTCTGCAACTGGATTTGAGCTCAGGTATTCTTGACTTTGAAGGCAGCTAGTTGGCACAGTGGATAGCTGGGCTTGGAGTCAGGAAAACTGGCTTCTGACATTTACAGGTTGTATAACACTGGGCAAGTCCCTTAACCCAGTTTGCCTCAGTTTCCTCATCTGTAAAAGGGCAAACTCCTCCAGTATCTTTTCTAAGAGAACCCTAAATGGGGTCACAAAGAGTTGGATATAACTGAAAAAAATATAAACTAAACTTTCTGACTTTAGGTCCAGCACACTAACCACAAAGCCATCTAGCTAATTCTCTTTAAAAGTTTTTTGGGCTCTGAGAGGTTAAATGATGCCCAGGACCATCAGCATGTATGAGAGATGGGTCTTGAGCCTAGGTCTTGCTGATTTTGAGGCCAGCTTTATCATCACTAAAACTTGCTGTTTCTCAAAGCAATAAATAAATCGGAGAACATTTATTGACCGCCCACAACATCCCAGCCACTGTGCTAGGTGCTAGGGATACATGTACAAAACTGAGGGAGTCCCTGTCTTCAAGGAACTTACATTCTACTAGTGGTATACAGTATGTTCACAGATAAGTAAAAACAGTAACTCCATAAGACAAATATATTGGCAGGGTTGGTGCTGTCAATTGGGGGAATCAGTGATGATCTCTTGAAAGAAATGGTGCTTGATCTGAGGCTTGAAGGGAGTTAGGGCTGCTAGCAGTGGAGCAGTAGAGGGAGAGCCTTCTGTCTTTGACTCAGAGGTGGGAGATGAGACATTGTGCATGGGTCAGTTTGACTAGAATATAGAGTACATGAGGAGGGATCATATGCAACCACATATGATTGGAGGCTGGAGTCAGATTATAAAGGGCATTAAATTGTGAGTGGGGGACTTCATATTTTACCTTAAAGTCAGTGGGCAGTCACTGCAGCTTATTGAGTAGCAGAATGATAGAGTAAGGTTTGTGCTTTAGGAATATCCATTTGGCATTTATGTAGAGGAGATTGGAGAGAGGAAAGAAAGGAGCAAGGACGTCATCCAAAGGTTCTTCCAATAATCCATGTAGGGGATGATGAGTAGCTGGGATGGTGATAGAGAGGAGATAGAAACAACAAGACCTGACAATTGATTGTGTATGTGTGGGGGAGGGGGGCCAAGAAGAAGGGAGGAGTTGACAGAAGTCCTGAGACTGGGAGCTGAGTAACTGGAAGGATAAAGATAGTGATGCCCTCAATGGAAATAAGGTAATTTAGGTTAGGAATAGAAATAAGGGTTCAGGAGGAATGACAATGAATTCTGTTTTGGACGTATTTAGTTTGAGAAGCATTCTAATAAGGAATTGTCTTCATTGAGAGGACATTCAGGTGGAGATGTCTATCAGGCAGTAGGAGAAGGAATAGATACATGTATGTTTAGTTGGGGGTGGTGGTGGTGGAATGTAAGGGAATAAAGGATTGTACAAAACTTGAATAAAGGCATTTTCCACTTTTACCACGTTTCCTTGAAGCTGCCTGTTCAGCTGAAATCGTCCAGTCATATATTCAGCTTTGAGAAACATTCCAGGGCTATCATTATCATCTGGGGTTGATGTCATAGCTCTCTCTGGCGTTAGCTCATTAAGGCAGCTCAGCAGACTCCACAATCCTAGCACTCCTTGATGGATGGATTGCTCTGAGAGGTACTTTGTGTAATGGAGATAGAGCTGTCCTCAGAGACCCAAGGACCCCTTGTGAGAGCTAGAATCTCTAGGTGGTAGGAAGCATCACCATTGTGGCGGAAGCCTCAATCTCCCCATTTTTTTGTAGAATGGAAGATGAGACTGGACGAGGTCAATCCTCAAATGGAAGTCTATGTGACTGTCTTTAAATTTCTGACCCTTGGCTGTTGCAACCATCCAAGGACATACTTGTTTGTATATTTGGTTGTGAAGAGAGGTTTTCCTCCATTTCTGTGTGTGTGTGGGAGGCAAGGTGGGGGGAGGGGGTGTCTTTCCTTGAGTTCTTTTCCCATTAGATTAGAATCATAGAACATTGAACCCAAAACACATCTGAGAGTTCAACCCTCTCATATAGCAGATGAGGAAAAATGAGACAGAGAGGGCTAGATTTAGGGTTAGAAGACTTGGGATCAAATTTTGTTGTTGCCCTTTACTACCAGGGTGACCTTGGGAAAGTCACTTAAACTCCCTCAAATTCATCTGTAAAATAAGTGTGGTTGGACTAGGTGCCATTTGAGGCTGAATGATCGTTTGTTACCTGTGTTATATTGTGGATTCCTTTCAAGTGTGACTTGGCCCAGATGGGTGCTGAGGTATTGCCCAATTCTAAAATTCCATGACTGTACTTTCTGGCTCCTGAAGGCAATGGGGGCTGGCACTTACACGCCAGTGTAAGGTTTTGCTTGGCACACATTTTCTCATTTGTTCTTCTGAACAATTTTCAAGGTGCATCCTACTGAGAGAGAGAGACAGACAGACAAAGACAGGAATAGAGAAAGGGAAAAAGACAGACAGAGATAGACACACACATATACAAGCACAGGGAGGGAGCAACAGACAGAGACACACACGCAGAGAGACAGAGAGAGAGAGAGACAGGGATAGAGAGAGACAGAGACAGAGATAGACAGACACACACAAAAAGACAGAGACACAGAGACATAGACAGACAAACAGACAGACACACACACAGAAAGGGGGGGAAGCCTAGGGTCACACAGCTAGTAAATACCCAAGACAAGCTTCAAATTCAGGCTTTCCTGCTTCCAAATCCAGAGCTTTAGACATTAGACCAGAGTACCTCAAGCTAAAAGTGACATTCTTTTTTTTTTAATCAGTAAAGAAGGCATAGTCAGCCATTTTCCATGTGACACCCTTGGTAATAGTCAGAAAGCTTCAGGCCTCAATGATATACAGACTAGGTATCTTGCAGGTACATGGTCTCTCATTATTCACTCTGGCTTGGCACAGGCCCCCTCATTAATCAGACCCTAACCAGACTGTCCCTCCTTTCCAGGTTAGCTGGCTCCCTGCTATAGCCCTTCTCCTCAGGTCACTCCAGGCTTCCTTGACAGCGCCCCTTTATTTCTCTCTCCAGTCCAACTTGCTGCCATTTTCCTTAGGTCACCTGATGATTTAGGAATCTAGTTCCTTTCTCTCTGCATCCCACTTCTGTCCCTTGCTGTCAGGCAGAAAATGATCTCTTCTCAGACACAAGAACTCTTAATAAATCATAATCGCAGTTGACAGTGCTATATCACTTTACAGTTTGCAAACAATTTCACTTATATCAGACCTTGGTCAAACCATCTGACCTCCTTAGACCTCAGTTCTCTCATTTGTAAAAGGAAGGTGTTGATGGTGTTGATCTTAAATGGCTCTAAGGTCTTTTCCATCTCTACACACACAATCCCACGATTCCCTTTTGCTGTACCTCAGTTTCCATGTCTGTAAATTGATGGCCTCTAAGGTCCTTTTAAGCCTTAAATCTGGTTCTATCATCTCATTTGATTCTCAAGACAATCCTTTTAGGTACATACTGATATTATTCCCATTTTACAGATGAGGAAACTGACATCAGAGAAATTAAGTCACTTACTTAGGACCCATCATCATATTTATGTGTCTGAAGTTGGATTTAACACCAGTCTGTCTGACTGCAAGCCCAGCACTGTTTGCAGTGCCCTCATCTGCCTCTCGATCACTACACCGAGGGTCACAGAAGATCCCAACTCTGTCCAGAGCTTTTCACTCCTCCAAGATACCCCTCAACCCTCTCCTGAGGGACTTCTTTGAATTCTGGTCCAGTCATAGAAATCTTCCTCCATCAGCCTTTCTTTTTCTTGGCTACACAATCACCCCAAAAACTCTGTTTTCAGGCTCGCCTAGCTCAAAACTTCCCTCTCAATGCTTACACCAAAGCATTTTTTTTCTCCCTCCAGCCACTCCCCCCAGTCTCTTCTCTCAACTAATGCTATTTTCATCCCTTCTGACTCAGCCTCCCACCCCTCTACAGCTTTCTCTTCTTTTCTTTCTCTAACTCCTAAAATGCTTTCTCCTTAATCCCTAGCATAGAGCCCACATCTGGGCTTCTTATCCTCCAATACCTTCTTAGGAGGTCCCCTCCGGATCTCATTGTCTTTTAGGAGCAAACATTAGCATATTTAAAACCTACATTTACATTTTGGAACTTTGTCTCCAGCAAATCCAGTTAAAATTCAATCCACATATATTTTTAGGAGTCGGGTCTTCAACCATATGGACAGGAAATCCCTTCACTCACTCAAATGGTAACCTCTTTAACTTGGATCCTTGGTACCCCTCATCTTTTAACTCTTTGCCAGACCCACCTACTTTATTTATTTCCTCCTTGTAGGTGTCTGCTGCGTTTTCACAAAGTGGTACAGACAACAGTTATGAGTTCCACCATGTTACTTCTTTTATCAGATTTTTAAATGTAAATATGTTGGTTACCTCTTCTTCTGGTTAGTGCCTGGCAAAAGCAGGCTCTTAATATACGTTTGCAGATTGATTCTTGAGAAGTCTTGGGTTCATGTGACCCAAATGTTCTGATGATAGCTTTAGAGTTGGAAGGGACTTTGGAGGTTCATAGGATCACAGATTGAGAGGCCTATTCACTTTACAGATGAGGAAACATGGTGCAGCTGTTACCATTCAGTGGTTCATAAACCTTTTGGATTTCACTATAATGATCTTAAGGAGTTCATGCTAAAATTTCTTTAATGATGCCTTATGTAGTAAATAATTGTAAGAAGTATTATAAGTAGTAGATTAAATTTTCATGAGGAATAATTTTGTTGTTGTTGAAAGGGGTTTGTAAAAAAATGTTGGGGACCATTGAAAAGGTCACTGGACTTCAAATCAGGACAGACTGAAGTTCAAATCTCCCATCAGACCTTACCTAGTTTTGTGACTCTGAGCAACCTATAATCTCCATGAACCTCAATTTCTTTGATTATAAAAAGAAGGGGTTGGTTATGTGGAAATACGTTTTGCTTGACTATGTATATTTTTCACAAGGGTAACATTTTTTTTTCATTGGAGGGGGATAGGAGGCCAAAGTAGATAGAGGGGGGAGAGAGAGAGAGACAGACAGGGAGAGAGAGAGAGAGAGAGAGAGAGAGAGAGAGAGAGAGAGAGAGAGAGAGAGAGAGAGAGAGAGAGAGAGAGAGAGAGAGAGAGAGAGAGAGAGAGAGAGAGAGAGAGAGAGAGAGAGAGAGAGAGAGAGAGAGCGAGAGAGAGAGAGAGAGAGAGAGAGAGAGAGAGAGAGAGAGAGAGAGAGAGAGAGAGAGAGAGAGAGAGAGACAGAGAGAGAGACAGAGAGAGACAGAGAGAGACAGAGAGACAGAGAGAGAGACAGAGAGA
>NW_027185786.1:1033506-1036352 GCF_028583685.1 Petaurus breviceps papuanus
ATGGTTATCAGCAATACCACAGACTATAAGCTTCTAGGGGGCAGGGACTGGACTTTTTTTTTTTAATCACATCACTTAGTCCCCTAGGCATGATGTCAGATACATAGTAGATGCTTAATTAAGCACTCAAGGAAATAAAATAAATTCAGTTGAGGACCTAAGCACAAGTACAGAGAATCACAGACTCTGGAAAGTATACAAGAAGCTCTTTAAGTTTAGGTCTCAGTCAGTATAGATCTGGGTTCAAATCCTGCCTTAGACACTTACTAGCTGTGTCCCTCCCAGCATAATCTGTGTCAGTTTCCACATCTGTAAAAGGGGTGTATATTCAATGGTGTCTAAGGTTCTTTCCAGTTTGGTATTCATGACCTTCTAAGTAATTTGAGCCTGTGGTATGACAGAAAGAGTGCTGGCCTTAGGGACAGGAAGACAGGTTCAAATTTGTCCCAGACACTTCCTGGGTGTGTGGTCTTGGGCAAGTGACTTAATTTCTCTGGGCCTCAGTTTCCACATCTGAAAGATGAAAGGGTTGGATTCAATGATCTCTAAGGTCCCTTCCTCTTTTCAATCTAGGACCTTAGGACCTCAAGGACATCAAGTGCAACCTGTACCTGAAAAATAGGGAGCCCCCTATCAGCATCCCTGATGAGCGATCTTCCAGGCTCCACTTGCAAACCTCTAGTGCCTTCCCTATCCTGATTTACTTCAATCTGTCCTTTTCTATAGCTTGTTTGTACTTATTTGTTCATATGTGTCTTCCCTATTACACTGTGTGCTTTGGGGGATCTTTTGTCTGTCTTTGGCTTAGCACATTTACTGGTACAGAATAGGAGCTTAATAAATGTTTATTAACTGCTTAACCAGACTACCTCCAGAGAAAGCCCATTATTTCACCTTGGGGAGAGAACCTTTCAATTGACCTTAGTTTTGACAACCAGTAATAGAGACCTGTCTGGCACTCCAACCCTTCTCCTCTCTGCCTAGGTTAAAGATCCCACTGGGATATTGGGTATGGATTTCCATGGGGTTTGGGCATACCCCACTCCCACACTACAAAAGCTAGGGGCTCTGAGGGAGCAAAGCCAGGCTCTTTACCATCACTAGGTATGGGAACTTTGAAGACTGGCACAGTGGAGAAATGCAGGCAGTTTTCTGCCAAGTCTCCAGTCAGCTCTTTTTAGCTCTTTTTGCTCATTTGGCCCCAGGATGTCTACAGAAGGATAAGGAGGATAGCTTGGCTGTGGGATTCCTGGAACTGTGCCTAGTAATACATCTAGGGGAGCAGGGGGACCTGAAGGTGGTAGACGGGAGATGAGCTTCCAACATGCCTGCCCGGTGCTGGTCATTGCTTAGTACACCCCCATCATGTTGAGAATCAGTGTTGCCTAGTGGATGGAGTGCTGTTTTGGGGATTTGGAAAACCTGGCATTCAATCCCAGTTCTGATAGGTGACTCTGGCCAGGTATTTTAGCTTCTCGAAAACCCAGTTTCCTCATCACAAAATGGGGAGGAGATGCACCAGAGCAAGGGTTCTTACCCTTTTTTGTTTCATGAACCCCTTCTCTCAGAATGTAAAATAAAACAAATAAATAAAGACTACTGATACTGAAAATAAAGATGAAATTATTTCCCCATCTAAGTTGATAGGTCTACTGAAGTCTATCCACAGACCCCTTGGTTGGTCTATGGACACCAGGTTAATAACCCCTTGCCTAGATGATCTCTAAAGTTGATTCCTAATCTGTGTTGATCTTATGTACATAAAATACTCTGCAAACTTTACCTCTCTCCTCTTCCTCCTCTTCTTCCTCCTTTTCTCATTATTGTTACTATCATCCCTCCTACAAGTTTTGGGCAGACACTGTCCTTCTCTGGGTTACATAGTAAGAAACTAAGACATGATTAAAAATTGGGGTGGTGGGGGAAAGCATGCTTTGGGCAGATTCATCTGGGAAGGACTGGAATCTGTCTCTCTATGCCCTCCCCAAGGGGAGTGAGCAGGGGCTCTGGATGCCTTTTCCCCCTCAGGGATCATCTCATGGGAAGATGGAGCCCATCATGAAAGGGAGTGACTGACCCAGATCAGAAATGAGGAGGACACACCTTGTGAGACACTAGGGAGCCTGCCAGTCCTGGAGTTTCACAAACTGGGGAGAGATTTCATTTCTCCAGGAATGTGGGGGAAACTTTGCTCTCAGCCTGGTCACTGAGACACTAAATCCCAGAATTACCTCTGAGAGAGCTCAAAGCTCTCTCCCTGCAAGGGAATCCTAAGAGAGAACTGAGAAAACTCTATCATGTCAGTCCAGGGTCATGTGTGGGGTAGGGTGACTGAAAAAGACCTTGTAGTCATTCTAGTTCAAACCCATTCATTTTACATGTTGGGAAACTGAGGCTCAGAGAGCTAAAGTGATTTGCCCATGATCATACAAGTAGTAAGGGTAAGGGTGTGAATGTGAACTCAGTGTTCATAAATCTAAGTTCATTTCCATTACACCATCTAAGAAATACATTAAAGTTGGCAGTCATGATAGGGCAGTGATTCAGACCCAGGAACAATCTCAATGTACCAGGAGAAGGGAGGATTGTGAATGTAAAGCAAATCCCTGCCTCAGACAGGAGGCATCTGACATGTTTAGATATTCATAAAATGTTAGAGTCAGGAGAAACCTAGATATCCTCTGGTTCAACCCTTTAATTTTATGGATGGGGAAATCGAGACCTAGGGAGTTTACTGGAGTAAAAGAAGCCAGTAAAAGCTTTCCAGGGCTTAACCATTTCCCAGCTTCCTTAAGGCTATGGAAATGCAGGTGTGTGTGTGTGTGTGTGTGTGTGTGTGTGTGTGT
>NW_027185786.1:1036452-1046957 GCF_028583685.1 Petaurus breviceps papuanus
AGAGAGAGAGAGAGAGAGAGAGAGAGAGAGAGAACACTAAGGGGGCCTCCAACCTAATGATAATTTACCCTCATCAAGGATGTTGTGAATGCAATTTAAGCATCAGGCAGGGGTTTGGACTAAATGATGTCAAGATCCTTCCCAATGCCCAGATTCTATGGGAAGAAGTCACAGGGACAGATATTGTGGACATGAGTTTTTCAGGTCAGAGGAATACCGTAGGACCATAGATTGAGAACTGGAAGTGACCTCAGAGGCCATCAAGCCCAACCCCCTTTATTTTATAGATGAGGAAATGGAAGAAGAGAGGGTTAAGTGACTTGCCCAGGATCACACGGGCAGTGAGCATCTGAGGCAGGATGGTGATGGGGTCCAGGTGAAGAGACCCAGGTGCTTTTTTGAAAAAAAAGAAAATGAAAAAAAAAAGATTCACCCTCTCACTCTAAGGTTCATTGAAATTCACAGCTGCTCCATTCCTAGAAATCACTGCACTGGGGCCCTTCCCGGGACAGAGGCGACAGGGTTAATTTAAAGGGCTGGGGGAGGCAAAGAAAGGGCTTGAAACCACATGGTGAAACCAAGCCAGATTAATAGAGAAAGAGAGAGGGGGGTAGACCATTAGGAAGACAAAGAGAAAATCATGCTGGAGCAATAGAGAAGGAAATCTAATATCAACTAGGGAAAAATAAATGGAGATTAGGGCAAACAAATTAGCTTTAATGGGTTCAATGCTAATACAAGAATAACAGCCGAGCTGCGAATGCCTTTGAGGGGAAGATGGGATATGGAACCTGAGCAGTCATGCAGGCAATAAAGATTATGGAGGGAGGGGAAATGGCTGGCCAAGGAAGCTAGGGAGAGAGGAGGACAGAAGGTGAAAGCAAGAGAGTTGGAGAGGGTGACGTACACTAGGTGGGATGGGAGATGGGGGAAGGAGAGGCAAGATGGAGGTAGAGAAGGGGCTGAGCAGGGGAGGAGAGAATCCCGGGAGGAAGCTGGGGAAGGAGAAAAGCGTGGGAACAAAGGCAAACAAAGTGATTGGGCAAAATCCAGAGCAGAGAAAGAAAAACCAGGATGACTATGAAAGAGATGGGGGGAGGAGAGGGGGAAAGAGAGAGAGGCAGAGAGACAGACAGAGATAGAGAGACAAAGGAGAGAGGAAACAGAGAAGAGACAGAGAGATAGAGGAGAGAGGAACAGAGGAAGGCAGAGACACAGAAACACAGAGACAGAAGAGAGAGAGAGACAGAGAGACAGAGAGAGAAGTATGCATCTGGTAGGGGAGAATAGGAACAGAGAAAAGGGAGGGGAATAGTGGAAAAAGGAGACAAAATGGAGAATGGGTTTGGTTCAGACTAGGTGGCTGCTGAGAGTCCTTGTCTGAAATTCTGTAATTCTGAATTAAAGCTGTGGGAGAGCCCCCCGTAAAGTTAAAAGCAGGGCAAGGAAAAATGAGACTTAGACCCAAATGCAAAAACAAAGAGGGTGGTGGGGTGGCTTCTGTAGGGAGCTAGAGCTGGTGGCAAGCTATAATGATGACTCACATTAAGGTTGGCAAAGCACTTTACATACTGGGAGGTAGGCACTATTATTATCTGCATTTTACAGGTAAGGAAACTGGTTCTCAGAGATGTAAAACAACTTGTCCAGGGTTACAAGGAGTATCCTGTCTTTCAGACTCCATACTGCTGGTAAAATATGGGGTGGTAGGCTCATGGAATGTTTCCAACTGGAAGGGATCTTAGGGACCATAGGGTCTGATGTCCCTGCTTTCCAGGTGAAGAGCCCTGCTCAGGATCCTCCCACAGTGGTAGATCTGGGGGTAAACCCAGGATCCTCTGCCCATTGGGCTTCCTCTCCTTTTGGAGATCTCCTGTGTGATCTCTTGTCTGTGTGATCTCCTGTCTCTCCATGCCTCTCCTAGCATTGCCATTGTTGCTTCTTGGCCTTTATTCTTCTCAGGTAGGACCAAGGGAGCCTCGTCCCATTTTTTTTCTCCTGGTTGTTTCCAGGGATAAGCTTTTGTTGGAGACATTTTCAAAAGGATTCTTGCTTAGATTTCACTTGGACTAGATGGCCTTACAGGCTTCTCCCAACCTGAGATTCTGTGACTCCATGACCACACGCACACATACACACAAACACACACACACACACACACACACACACACACCTGGTATTGTTCTAGGCACTATGGGGGCAAAGCAAAGACCCAACTTCTCCTCCAAAGAGGTGGCCAGTGTATAGGAAAATGCTAGGTTTGCTGCCAGAGGACCTGGATTTGAATTCTGACTTTGTTATTGACTACCTATGATCATAGGGCCATAGGATCATAGAGGAAGTGTTGGAAGGAACCTTAGAGGTCATTGAGTTTAGCTTCCTCATCTTATGAGCTAGGAAACTGAGGTCCAGAAAAGTTATATCCCATAATTGCCGAGGATCACAGAGCTAATTGTCATCTGAGGCAAAAAGCAGGGTTTCCTCTCTCCACAACCATTGCTCTGTTCTATGAGACCTTGGCCAAGTCTCTGCCTTCCTCCCCATCTTTGTTTCCTTTCTGTAAAATGGAAAGGGGTGTGTGTGCTCAGATTAGGTGATCTCTAATGTCCTTTCCAGCTCTGACCCTCATGA
Source organism: Petaurus breviceps papuanus (assembly GCF_028583685.1). Classification (NCBI taxonomy): domain Eukaryota; kingdom Metazoa; phylum Chordata; class Mammalia; order Diprotodontia; family Petauridae; genus Petaurus; species Petaurus breviceps. Next base: position 1,039,084 of record NW_027185786.1, read on the forward strand.
TCTAATTTAAAGGAAAGGTCACCTATTAATCTGTGGTTCTAGGCAACAGATTAATATATATAACCCAGCAGCAGTAGCAAGAGCTGGGGACCTGGTGGGTTGGGACTCCTGACTTCAATCCTGCTTTGCTTCAATGAACAGGGAGGCATGGAGTAGAGTACAGGCAGTCTGGGCTGAGGTAATCACACAGACCCAGCCTAGGAAGAAATGAATAACGAGTGACGTCACAGGCTTGGATGGGGAAATTTCCCTGGCTCCTAATGACTTCTCCTGCCCCTGATCTGGTGTGCCCTGCCCTTCGACTTGGGAGGGTGAGAGAGGGAGAGGAGAGGAAGGTCAAGGGTGCTAGAGAGAGTCCTCTCATGTGGTAGTGGGGAAGCAACCAGAGTTCTAAAGCTGAATGGCTGTCTAATCCAATCTATTCATTTTACAGATGAGGAGACTGAGACCCATAGAAAAGTTAAGTCGGTCACTGAAGGTGGCATAGAGGATGAGTCATAGAGTTAGTATTTAAACTGAGGCTTTGCATCTTCCAAGTCTGGGGCTCCCATTGCTCCCCTGGAAGGGGGAAGCAGGACATGCCTCCTCTCCATCCTCCCCCTTTTTCCCATGGCCCCCTTCTCATTCAGTCTGAGAAACCTATAACAAGATGAGATATTTTTTTTTCTTAAAGAGTCTGACTAAGGGTGGAAACTTAGTCACTTAGAAGAAGACACTCCCAGCATGGGGTGTGTCAAAATGGGAAAGAAAGAATGAGAAAAAAAAAAAACCAGAAAGCAAAGATGGGACAAAATAAAGGCAGCCTGAGCAAAAGGGGACTGATTGGGGAAGGGCCTCGGAGAAGACCTTGGGGAGCTCATTTAACAGAAGGAAACATAGATTCAAAAGAGAGCCCCAGGTGTGAGCCCTGGGGATGGATTTATCTGCCAGGTAGTTCTGGAGTATCTCCACCTCTTTATTTTCCAACTCGACCACTAGGCTGGAAAATATGGATCTGATAATTAAGCAATTATGAGACCTGGAGGTTTGGGGAATTTGGGGGGCCTTATATTTTTCAGCAATGTGTCTTTGATATCTCTTGGACTGCTCCTTCCCCAAACCTGTAACTTCCGGCTTTCCTCATGTCCTTGCTTTTCTGTTCTCCTTTTCTTTGTCTTCTTCCTTGAGGATTCAGTCTACTCTCACATTTTTCTGAAAGGATAACTTACAAATCTACACCTAAGTTTTGACAGCTTTCCTGAGCTTCAGTTTCACATTCACAACTGCCCCCTTTATGGCTGTATTGCTGTATCCTTAAATTCAACATGTCTTACCCTGGGATCCATATTGTCCTCCTAGAAACTGTCAATGGTGCCACCATTCATAATTTTCCCAGTCGCTCATGCTAGAACCTCCCCCCCCCCCAAAAAAAAAACCTTGTCTTCTCCCTCTCATTCCCCATGATTCTTTTCTTCTGGTGTTTCCGTGTCTCAATTTTCTCTATTCCTTCTGTTCCCATTGCCACCCCTTGAGTACAAACCATCATCCCATTCCATCTGGATTATTGTATTTTCTTCCTATTTTTCCAACCTCTAGTCTTTTTCTACCACTGGTTTCCCCTATATTTAAACCCATCCTTCAATTCTTTCTAAAACACCATACTCATCCTGCTCAGAAGTCTTCAGTTGAGTTCCAATTGCCTTCAGGGTAAAGTCTACACTACTTAGTTTGACATTTGAGGCGCCCTTCCCATTGTCCCCCAACCTAAATAGCAATTCCTTATCTAATTGTTCAATAACAAATTGTTAAGTGATTACTGTCAATCAACAAGTATTTATTAAACACTATGTGTCAAGCAACATGTTGGGTACCATGTTGGGTAACATGCTGATACAAAAATAAAACACTAATATCTAACATTTACATAACTCTTTAAGGATTTCAAAGCACTTTACATATATTATCTCATTTTATATTTATAATAAACCTGTGAAATTGGGGCTATTGCTATCCCCAATTCTACAGATAAGGAAACTGAGGGCTGAGAGAGGTTAAATGACTTGCCCAGGGTAATGCAGCTTATAAATGTCTGAGACTGGATTTGAACTCAGATCTTCCTGGCTCTAAGTCCAGAGCTTTCTCTACAAGGCACTTAGTTACCTAAAACAAACTATTTTTTGCCTTTCAGAAGCTTATATTCTATCAGGGCAGATAACTTATGTAAACATCAATATTTACAAAACATAAATATATGTGTATATGTAAATATGTGTGTATATATACATCTATGTATACACACATATGTGTGTAAATGTATATATGTTTATATATATTACATATGTATACACATATACACAATTACATATATATGATTATTTTGTGGGTAGATCAAGAAAGACTTCTTAAGTAAAGTGATACTTAGGTTATATGGGGGTGGATGGGAGGTGAACCACATAAAGCAGTGGTATGAAGGTTGGTATCATAGACAAAGCATCTGTAGATAATCTTAACAGTTAGGTGGTCCAGTGAATAGAGCACTGGGACTGGAATCAGGAAGATCTGAGTTCAAATCCAGCCTCTGATACTAGCTGTGTGACCCTGGGCAAGTCACTTAACACTGTTTACCTCAGTTTCTTCTTCTGTAAAATGAGCAGGAAAAGGACATGGGAAACCCCTTCAGTATCTTTGCCAAGAAAACCCCAAATGGGGGCATGAAGAGTCAGACACAACTGAAGTGACTGAACGCCAACTGTAGATAACCTCCTTCATTATTAGGGCCCATCCTGAGCTCTTCAGAATGAGGAGGCATCATCATATAGTAGATGTAGAGTTAGGGGATATGAGTTCAGATCCTGCCTTTTCCACCTATTAGCTGTGTGACCTTAGGCAAATCATTTAAATTCTCTGGGTGCCAGTTTCCTTATATGTTAAATGAGATGGGATTAGATGGGTATTTTTGGTCTTTTTGGAGGGGTGAGGGCAGGGCAGTTAGGGTTAAGTGACTTGCCCAAGGTCACATGGCTAGTTTTGTGTTAAGTGTTTGAGGCCGGATTTGAACTCAGGTCCTCCTGACTCCAGGGCCAGTGCTGTATTCACTGTGCCATCTAGCTGCCCCTAACTAGACAGTCTTGAAACTTGAAACCTAAAGCCCTGTATTCACCCCCTCTAGAATCCTTTGTTCCCATTTGGGGGTGAGCTGTCTCCCAGTCATTTCCAGCCTTATTCTCATTCCCCTCCTGCCAAATCGGTTCCTTCTTGACCTTTCCCTTCTCTGCCTGTTGGTTCCTGCCTGGACCAGCATCTCTGCCTCTCCAGATCCTGCCCATCCTTCCAGATGCAGCCCAAGGCACGCTGCCTCCATCCAGCTTTCCCTGCACACCCCGGCTGGCCTGCAGGGCTCTCGCCTCCTTTCTCTTCTCCCACTGTCTGTGCTACCCACTCAGCCATTAATCACACACTGCCTTGAGACAGCTCGGTTATCCCCATCTTGAACTGTTATTTAAATCTTGAGCTGTTATTTAATTCCACACATGTTTAAATCTTGCTTTTCCCCAACTAGATTTGTAAATTCTTTGGACTGGAAATTAGAAGCTTGAGATCTTCTTGTTCACGCATTCATTCACTGAGGCAGAATCCTGCCTTTGTTCTAGTCTATCCTTGGACATCCTGTACCTTCCTGGGCCTCAGTTTCTTCATTTGTAAACTGAAGAGGGTCAATTAGATGGTCTCTAAGGTACCTTCTATGGGCAGCTAAGAGGTGCATTTGATAGAGCACCAGGCCTGGAGTATGGAAGATCTGAGTTCAAATCCAGCTTCAGATACTTACCAGCTGTGTGCCCCTGGGCAAGTCACTTCATCCTGTTTGCCTCAGTTTCCTCATCTTTAAAATGAGCTGAAGAAGGAAATGGCAAACACTCCAGTGTCTTTGCCAAGGAAACCCCAAAGAGGGTCAGAAGAATTGAACGTGACTGAACAACAACTGAACCCTCCATCTCTAAATGCTACATGATGCCATAATCTTTGAGAGTAGTAATGCTGACTTCTTCATTTTTACACCTCTTCACACCTAACCAAGGGGCTTGCTCATAGTAGGTGCTTGTTGATTAACATTGCTTGAGCATTCATCTAAGTTAGTGCTGCCTTGGAGGGTTTGTTGTGAAGTGTAACAGGGTAGGTCTGTGTGTGAGAAGGTGGGGAGGGTGAGAGCCAAACTGATTCCATTTGTCTTGGGATCATGTGTGTGTGTGTGTGTGTGTGTGAGTGTGTGTATATGTGAGTGTGTGGGTGTGGGTGTGGGTGTGAGTGTGTGTGTGAGAGAGAGAGGGAGAGAGAGAGGAGAGAAAGGGAGACAGAGACAGAGAAGGACAGAGACAGAGAGACACACAGAGAGAAGGAGAGGGAGGGAGGGAGAGAGATATGAAGAAAAGAAGAGAAGAGAGAGGAGAGAGAGACATGGAGAGAAGAGAGGAGAGATAGAGGGAAAAGGAGTGGGAGAGAGAGAAAAAGGGAAAGAGAGGTGGGGAGAGGGGGGAGAGGGGGAGAAAGAGAGAGAGAGAGGAAGAGGGAGGGAGGGAGGGAGAGAGAGATAGAGAGAAACTAAAGTAGGATTTTTTTTAAACCATACTATCATAGAATCATAGACATTGAACTGGAAGGGACCTCAGAGTCTATTTAGTCCAAACTGATTTTACAGTTTTTTTTTGAGGAAACTGAGGCCTGGGGAAGTTAAATGATTTATCCTAGGTCACACATCTGAGGTGGAATTTGAACTCAAGCTATAGGATCATAGACTTAGGTTTGAAAGACACATTAGGGTCCATCTAGGGCAATCCTGAATTTTGTAGAGAAAGAGTTGGGTGGGAGGGGTCATAAGACCCCAGGAGAGTAGACTGAGAACTAGGAGACTTCTTAGACACTGTTGGGTCCAGGCCCCTCATCTTTGGGATGAGGAAATCAAGGATGTGAGCAGTTGTCACTTCCCAGGGTCACCCAGTTGGTAAGTGTCGGGGGTGGGGGAAGGGGGGGGGAGGCAAGATTTGAACTGAGATCCTCTGACTCCAGGGCCTTTCTCACCTCGCTCAAGACTCTTTCCATTCACTATACTGCATCGTGTCCTGTGTCCTATGAATCCCTGATATTCTGCAACATTTCCCCCTGTAAAACATTAAAGTTTGGATCTGGTAATTTAACAATATAGAGGGAAACATACTGGGGGAGAGCTTGAGATGAAGCCATGGATGAATCTAGTCGGGAATTATAGACCTGGGCAGCAGCAGACAAATTGTGATATGCATCAGTGAATGGAATAGTCCCATCAATGAGACTGGGGAGCCATGGGTGTGTTGGAGCAAAATATTCAATACAACTCATATGATCAAAAATCTTTACTGTGGAGGGGACTTAGCAGCTTTTTGGTACAAGAACTGGCTTGATAGCTTCCATTTTGTTCCAATATCTTTCCTATTCTCTCCTTAAAAAGCATTATTGTTATCTCTGGCTTTTATATCACCTTGATTTCAGAATGTTCCCCTCTCCCCTGCCCAGCCCAATGAGTCATCCTTTGCTACAAAAAATTTAAAAAGAAAGAAAATTTCAATAAAACTAACCAATATATCAACTGAGCCTAAGAGTGTATTCAGTGTTCCATACCCATAGTCCCTCACTTCTCTAAAGAAGGGAAGGAGATCCAGGAACGAGCAAGGTTATTAAAATTCCTTTTTTCTCTTCCCATTTTCCTTCCAACCCCTGTTTATCCTGGAGGTCTTTGGGCCCCAGGGGCTCCAAGCCTGTACTTGGGTTCCATCGGTAGATTTCAGTACTCAATGTAGTCCAATATGGTGAAATCAGTAATTCAATGGAGAGGAGTGTGGGAGGCAGGGATGCTTGTTCTGGTCCCTCTCCCAGCATCCAGCATTGGGTTCAAATTGTGAGAGGTTCACTAGGAGCTTCTTGAGAGCAGGGATTGGCTTTTGCCTTCTGGTTCATAGTAGACTCTTAATCTATACTACTTGACTGACATCAGATCGTTAGCTGTTGTTCTGTCTCTCACATCTCTCCCCTCACCATCAGATGTGGTGGGTACCAAGAGGAGAAAGGAATTCTCTCAGTCATGCAGTGACCAAAGTAGGCCCTGAGCCCAGGGGACCAGACTTCCAGGCTGCTGACCTTCCAATATTTTCTACATTTCCAGAGGGTATGATGGAATCCACTAGATCACCCTGGGCCCTCAGAAATGCCAGAATGATTGAATGGGATGACCTAGGGATGAGGGAAGGCCAAGAGACTCTGCTACATTTTAATATGATCCAGGTTGAGGCAAAGACCAAGATATTTTTTTTTAGGAAAATGACAGGCCAAGGGAAGAATTGTAGAGGAGAGAAGAGAGTCTAGGTCTAGGATAGTTCTGGGAAAATGGAACAACACAAATAAAAAAAGGAAGAAAGACTATAGAAGGAGAGAGGATTGAAAAGAAAAGAAGAGAAAAGGAGAGGAAAGGAAAGACAATGGGGCAGCACCTGGATGATTATGCCCAGGAAGAGTTGGGATAAGGTGCATAAGAGCTGCCATTGCCCCTTTGGGTTAAGGAATGACACCTGGGTTCTAATTCAGCTAGCTGGACATTTTTTGGTGGCAGTCCTTTCCCACCTAAAATGGGGAACTTGCACCAGATGACCCCTTAAATCCTTCCAAACTCACATTCTATAATTCTCTGATAAATCTCCAGGAGGACCCCATTAAAATGTAAATATGCTGCCTTAGGGGAGTGGAGATGATTGGAGAAGGTGTTTAGCCTTGAGCATTTTCACAGATACCTCTCCTGGGGTATGGATCTCAAAAAGTACAATTTGAAGGAAGAAGGAAAGCTCTGGAATGATGGTCAGAGACCATAGGTTGGGGTGGGGTCCCACAGTGGGGGACCCAGGGCATCCAGGGGCCAGCTTGAGGACAAAGGGCTCCTGGGGTGGGGTAGAGGGAGTGGATGGGGAGGTGCCAGCAGAGAGGGCATGCCCACAGTGTGATGCCAGCCATTTTACTTCTGCGGGGTTTGAACACCTGATGAAGTAAGAGGGTTCTACAGGTCTGACTCATTGTATATTGTTCTTTCCCTCCCTGTGTGGGGCTCTGTGTCCTGGGATCTTGGTGCAGGTGGCAAAGGAGGCAGAGACATAGGTAATATTCCTCTACGGCCCCTGGCTTGCTTTCAGGTGCTTAGGGAAGCAGACTCCACATGGTGGGACAGACTGGGGGTCCATCCCCCAGTGAATTGGCCATGGTCCTTATCCAGAGTTAATGGAGGTCCTGTCTATACTTCAGCCCCAAGCTCTCCCCATTTTGCCACTGGCCCTTGGGCAATATAAAGTCTGTAATTCAGGGTGTTGTGCCATTCCCCAAGGATGAGCAGAAGGATGATCTCACACATTTGTAAGATGCCTTCCACTTTACAAAGTCCGTTCCCAGGTAGGGCGGTGTACTGGGAAGAGCCTAGGGTTTTGAGTCAGAGGATCTGGCAAACCTTTTAAACAAAGAGGTTTTGGATTAGTGGTTCTCTAAGGCCCCTTCCAAATCTAAATGCTGTGACCTCCAGTGGTGGAGCTGACCAACCGTGACACAGTCAGAACTGGTAGTCTAAAATTCTATGATCTAATTGGATTTGCCCCTACTGCTCCCATTTTACAGATGAGGTAGCTGAGTCTAGGGATAATAAAGTGACTTTCTCATGGTCACAAAGTTAGCAAATAGTAGAATGCCTCCAAGTCTTCTGACTCTTAAGTAGGCCAGTGTTCATTTTAACTCTCTGAGGTAGGCTGGCTGATGCTAATGTAAGTAGCAGTCAGTGGTCCTGGGAATAGAGCCTTCATTAGCCAACACACCCTCCCCAATGGATACATGGGATA
>NW_027185786.1:1051957-1052514 GCF_028583685.1 Petaurus breviceps papuanus
TAAGCTATTCCTCTTCTGTTGGAAACCTTGAGGGTGGAAGAGGAATGACTGGGCTAGACCACAGAAACCTTGAGAGTCGGACATTAATCTCAGCATTGCTACTTCCTTGGGAGGGCACTGGTTGGCTTAGGGGGTAGGGGGAAGAGTCTTGGAATCAAGCTAGACCTGAGTTTAATTCCTGTCTTGGATAATTACTGAGCACGTGACCTTGGGCAAGTCACTTAACTTTCCAGCCTCAGTTTCTTCAACTCTAATATCTGGAACTTAATAGCTCCTATCTCCCAGGGTTTGTTGTAAGTATCAAATGAGAAAACACAAATAGTATTTTCCAAACATTAAGGAGCTATAAATATGCTGGCTATTATTATTTATTCTATACACACACATGTACATGCATTTCTCTATACATACAATATACATACATGCATTTCTCTATACACATACACATACATATATATGCATTTCTCTACACACACATAAACATACATATATTTCTCTATACACATACATATACATATGTGCATTTCTCTACACACATATACATATATACACTTCTC
>NW_027185786.1:1052524-1066640 GCF_028583685.1 Petaurus breviceps papuanus
ATATGCACTTGTCTATACACATACATATACATATATACATTTCTCTATACATATACATATATGCATTTCTTTATAAACACGCATCTATGCTATTATCAACCCCGGATTCAGCTATAGGAGGCACCAGAGAGGTCACGTGGTTGCACTGTGGTTGGGAAGAGCTTTGGTCTTGAAGTCAAAGGACCTGAGTTCAAGTTCTAATTTTGCTACTTAGTAGCGCTGTGACCTTGAACAATTTCTTCAGTGAAAAAATATACTTCGAGTACTTTGTAACCACCAAGCCCCACGTGAATGTTAGCGATGGTTATGATTTGGCTACAAGGAAACTCTGACAATGTAGCAGCTTGGCTGAGTCTTAGCAGTGGTTTTCTCGAGTGGCCGCTCAGCGCCCCCTTGTGCTCAGTGGGGGCAGAAGCCGATTCCTTGGCTCCCAAGGAATCAAGACCAGGGCACTTAAAGTTATCCCCGGTTCATAGGATCATAGGACTACAGTTGGAAGGGATCTTGGGGGTCTTCTAGGCCAATACCCTTTCTTTACATTTTTCACCTGCTGCCTTGGGGCAGGCATCTGAAGGCACTTTTCTCTTTACTGGCTGTGAGCCCAGCTCCCCCCCCCCAAAAAAAAGTTTTTGGGCAAATCACTGAAAGGCGGAAGACAGTAGGCAGTGTGGCACAGTGGAGAGAGTGCTGAAGAGAACCTGGAATCAGAAGACCTGAGTTCAAATCTTACATCTCTGTGACCTTCGCCATCACTTAGCCTCCTTTGAGACTCAACTTTCTCATCTGTAAAATAATGGGGTTATACCACGGAGTCTCTCAGATCTCTTCTAGCTCTAGATCTTTGACCCTCAAATAGGGGGTAGGTGGGAAGAAGCATGTTTAATCTTTATGTCATTTCTATCCTCACAATAACCTTGGTAGGTGGGCTCCATTATTATCTCCTTTTTACAGATAAGAAAACTAAGGAAAGAAAGAGGTTAAGTGACTTGCTCAGCATTGCACAATTAATAAGTATCTAAGATTAGATTTGAACTCAGGTCTTCCTGAGTTTAGGTTCATCATTCTATCCACTGTACCACTTATCGGGAAGGGGTCTGGACATGTGATTTCATTTGTATTATCATCTCCCAGATGAGGGGTTTCCTTTCTACCAAAGTAGATCTTACCTTCTCTGAAATTCGAAGTCTTAGAGTACTTCCTAGAGTACCAAAAAGTTAGGTGACTTGCCTGGGGTCAAATAGCCAATATGTGGAAAATGCTGGATTTGAACCAGGGTCTTTCTGGTTTCGAGGCAAGCTGTCTGGCATGCTGTGTTACCGCTGCTATGATTCTAAGGTAATATTCGCTATCCCTTTCATTTGATTCTTTAAAATAAAACTTTATTGATATTATCTGTTTTCACATTGCCTAAATTAGTTTTTTAGAAATATGTTCACATTCATTATGTTGGTCAGGTACTGAATGACCTCTGAGAACTTCTGTGACTCAGAGATTCTGTAATTCTGTGATCACAAGTTCTACTATATCTTAGAACAGTCTTGTAAAGTAGATAGGGTTGAAATTCTCATTTTATAGAGGAAGATACCCAGGCTCAGTGATTTGCAAAGGGCAGGGAAGGGATTAGATACAGGGGTGGGGAACCTGTACCCTCAAGGCCACATGTGGCCCTCTAGGTCCTCAAGTGTAACCCTTGGATTTAGTCAAAGGGATGAACTTAAGGACCTAGAGGGCCACAAGCGACCTTAAGACTGTAGGTTCCCCACTCCTGTACTAGAGCCTTGACTTTCTAGCCTTGTGTTCTTTCCCCTAAACCACGTTGGCAGAGATGGCCACTGGGTTCAAACTGCTGGCTCTACCAGAAGATGGCAGGATGCCTTGCTTTCCATATTTAGACAGGGATGTCTCCCCCCCCCCCCCCCCCCCCCCCCCCCCCCCCTGCCCCCGTCACAGAGGCCTCTTCTTTTTTTTTTTTTTTCATGGGAAATTGACTGTTGCAGTCAGTGGGTGAGAATGAGCACTGGATGTCTGGCTCCCCACCCACTGCTCTAAATAGGATTTAAGTAGTTTAAAAATCTAGATTTAAGAATCTGCACACACACACACACACACACACACACACACACACACACACACACACACACTCGCTTCCTCTCTTCCCCCATCTTCTCCCTCAATTTCTTTCCATTCCCATCAAGGAAAGTTATTGGATCACAATGTTTCAAATTGAATTCCTGCTGTCTTGCCCTTGGTCATGATTTTCACAGAATTACAGAATTTTTGAGTTTAAAGGGACCCAAACAGCTCATAGGTTCCCAAAATGGGTGATACCACCCACTTAGGGGTGCTGGAATGACCCGGGGTGGGGGTAGTAGTAGCCTTGGGTGCAATTGAATAAAATTAAGGGTTAACCTAGCCTAACCCCAGGGGAGTGCTGAGTAATTTTTTTTTGAAAAGGGGGCAATAGGCCAAATAGGTTTGAGAACCTTTGAATTCTAATTTAGACCCACTTGTACCTGAAAGAGAATTCCCATTCCAGCTTATCCAGTAAGCGGTCACCCAGTTTCTTTGTTAATGACTTCCAATAAGGGGAACCTGCCCTACTCCCAAGGCAGCTCATTCCAAACAGCTCAGATTGTTAGGAAGTTTTGTTTGATATCAGGTCTAAATCAGTCTTTTTGCAATGTACCCACACACGACCTCTGGGGCCAAACAGAATAAATCCAGTTATTTTTCCATATGATAACCCCTTAAATAAGACTATCATCCACCATTCTCCCTCCCCCTCCCCCAAATTTTTTCTTTTGTAGGCTAAATCTGCCTGGTTCCTTCAACTGGTCTTCATATGAAATAGACTCAAAGCCCTTTCCATCATGGGCCACTGTTCCATGTACCAATGCCTTTCTTAAAATATGATGCCCAGAACTGAATGCAGTACTCAGGATGTGGTCTGATTTTGAGGTTCCACCTTGTCATTCCCAGGCCTCAGCTCCGTAAACCTTAGTAACACTTTGTCAATGGAGTTGTTAGACTCATGGCATGGTTGGCATAGTTGTTAGACCATTGTTAGACTTCTGAGAGTTCTAGAAAAGTGGGCCACATGCCCCAGAACAATATTCCAGTTTGCCCAGTTAGGAACTAGACTTGATTCTCATACAACCATAAAAATCAAAGACATAGTGCCATGGCTCTCTCTCTCTTGTCTCTTCAAGACACTTTCTATAGATGTTCCAAGGGATGGCAGGATTCATTCACACACATACCCTTCCCCTGTTGGTAAACTAAGACACAGAAGTGGAATGAGATGTGATTTAGATTTTATTACTTAGACCTTGGATATATCCATGATCTCAGTGATATTCTTCAACCAGTGCGTGTGACCCTTCCATACCTCCTTATTCCATGTAATCTTGCCCATGTCTTTGTATAAATTATTCATGTAGTTTCCATCAAACATAATGGATCTTCTTCTTCTTCTTCTTCTTCTTCTTCTTCTTCTTCTTCTTCTTCTTCTTCTTCTTCTTCTTCTCTTCCTCCTCCTCCTTCTTTCTCTTCCTCCTCTTTCTCTTCCTCCTCCTCCTTCAGGACTGTTACTCCCTTGTTTCAGAGATCATGACACTTTTATGCACCCTAAGATTGTATTCATTTGAGGGTGGCTAGGTGGCACAGTGAATAGAGCACCAGCCCTAGAGTCAGGAGGTCCTGAGTTCAAATCTGGCCTCAGACACAACACAAAAACTAGCTGTGTGACATTGGGCAAATCACTTAACCCCAATTGCTTTCCAAAAATAAAAAAAATACTGTATTCATTTTCTTGAGTTTCAATATCACACAGTTCACTTGTATTAAACCTGGCATTTCACCAGAACCCCCAGATATTTTCTAGGTGGGACGTTGTCTAACTCTACCTCCTCTATCCTGTTGTGGTGAAGTTGATTTTTTAACCCAAGTAAGACACTTTACACTTATTCCTATTAAATTCTATCTTCTTATCTTGCACTCAACATTGTCAAAATCTTTTCTTGACTTCTGGCTGTGTCATTCAACATGTCAGCTCCTATAACATAGGCTCTTTGAATGTTATCTATCACTGTTGCTGCATGACCAGCCCACCTCCTTTTTCCATCAACCCTGATGATAGATTATGATCAGAAATCTAGAGTCGGAGGAGATGTTAGAGGCCATTTAGACCAATTCCTCTAATTTTAGAAATGAGAAAGTTAATATCCAGAGATTTGCCCAAGTTATCCAGTCAGTGAGTGACAGAGATTCGAACTAGGGTCCTTGGACACTGGAATTGCTTCTCTTTCCACCATCCCATGGTGCCTCTTCTATACTACTACCATAGGGCGTGGTCAGTAATATGGTGCATCCTGTTCTCACTTTCTATGTGTCTTTCATTGCTCATGGGGTCATCAGAGTTTCTGATTCTTCAACGATCATGGTGTTCCCTGACAACACAATATTGTAACACAGGAGGCTATTGATGTTAAAGAGACCATGACAGCTGACCTTCCACCCCATTGCCATCATTCAACAGATGAGGACACTGAAGCAGAAAGAGATGAAATGATTTGGTAAAGCCTCTTGGGCTGTTAATGGCAGAGCCAGGACTAGCAGGAAAATCTCCCATTTCCTAGCCCAGTGCTCTTTCTATTAAGTTTCTAGAAATGCTGATCCCTAGGATAGCTAAATGCCCTTTCCCCTGCCTGTCTCACTCCTCCATCCCCCTTCCCCCAAAGTCCCAACTACCCAAATCCCTCCTGAGCTCATCATTGTCTGCAGAACAAGGTTAAAGGGGCAGAGGATGGAGATGGGGAGACAATGAATAATCAGCTCCCCAAGAGGCTGGGGGAGGAGGGCTGCCTGTTTACCTAGAGGGGTGCAGGTATTGAGAGGGAGAGGAGGAGGGGAAGAGGACTGAGAATGGGCCCCTGGAGAGTTTAGGGAAAGGCAAAGCTTAGTGTTTCTGGAAAGCAGGGTGCTGAGGGAGGCGAAGAGTTCCTTAATGCGTGCCAGATCAGAGGCAACAACATCTTGGCTCCACTGTCTTCATCTTTCAGGGTGCGAGGGGAGATAGATGGGTGTTTGACATAGGTGCAGCAGGGAGAGGCAAGAAAGGCATTTAGCATCCAGGTCATGATGGGATCTGAGAAAGATCTTGTCCCACTTCTCCCCCTCCCACCCCAAAATATCTCCATTGCTTCTGTGAAGGGGAAAAATGAGGATAGGTTTGGGGGTACAGCATGTGGGTGGACTTGTGGGCACCCTAGTTGTTTCTCTGTAAAATATAAGTATCAGGTCCAGTTGTCCTTGGGGACTGGATGGCCTGGCCGTCCAATGGTGAGCTAGGTCTTATTGGACTTTTTGGATCAGGGAAGAGAAGAAGAAAAAACTGTCAAATTTGATGAAATAGCTTTGGCAGACTCAAGGATTCAGAATCCCAGACTATCACAAGTGGAAGGGACCTCAGGGATTATTTGCCAGGAATTCTTAACCTGGGGTCTTGGTTTTAAACTTGGTTTAAAACTAATTTTCACAACTCTATTTCAATGTAGTTTCCTTTGTCATCCTTTGTATTTTATACCTTTAAAGACATTATTCTGCAAAAATGTCCCTAGGTTTCACCACACTACCAAGAAGTCCAAAGGGGCCTTAAAAAGGTAAAGAACACCTGAATCCTAGCCCAATCCTGGCATTTTACATTTGGGGAAACTGAAGCTTGGAGAGGGAAGTGATTTACTTAAGCTTGTACATTGAGTGAGTCGCAGAAGCTGAGTTTAGACTCATGTCCCTGATTGGTTTCCAAGACTGTTCTTTCTGTCTGCCTCCTTAGGAGCAAAAAAGAAGAGAAAGAAAAAGCAGGGACTTTCCTTTTCTCTGTCTTAGAGGACAACGGAAGGATCAAGGAATAGGATCATAGATTCAGCGTTGGAAGGGACCCCAGAGGCATCTTGTCCCACCCCTTCATTTTTCAGATGGTGAAACTAAGGCCCAGGGAGGTTAAGTGATTTTCCTGAGGTCGCACAGACTATGACAAAGGCAGGATTTAGGTCTTTTGATTTTCCATCATTCCTCTGGGACCGAGGTGTTTCTGAGGTCAGAGTCGTGTCCTTGACCCTTCAGGGCCTTTTGATTTGCCCCTGAATCTTCCCTTGCTCCAAGCTTCTCTTCTCATTCCCTTCCCAAGAGTCCCCAGCCTCAGCCTCCTCCCCTGTGGCCAACAAACCTCTCTCTGATAGTCTGTTTCATGATGGGATTAAAGAGATGAGGGTTCTGGGCCCATTGTGGTTTGCAGAAAAACCAGAGGTAGACATCTGCCATACATGGTTGGTATGTGCCAAGATACAAATGGACAAGCTTGGGGCGGGGCGGGGCAAGCTATTTTTAATTCACTTCTCTTACTTGCTCCTCCTCCCCCCATGCCCACCCTCTTTGGGATGGGGGGACGTTCTTTCTTTAGGCCATGGGGGGCTGAACCAGCTGGGTGGAGCCTTTGTGAACGGCCGGCCTCTCCCTGAGGTGGTACGCCAGCGCATTGTGGACCTGGCCCATCAGGGTGTGAGACCCTGCGACATTTCCCGCCAGCTCCGGGTCAGCCATGGCTGTGTCAGCAAGATACTGGGCAGGTAAGCACGAAATTCATCTCTCCTGCTTAATACTTGCCACTACCCTGCTCTCCAATATTCTCCTTCCCCGGGGTTTTCCTCCAATGATCCTGGCTTTCTTGCTATTTCTGGAACACAATATTCCATTTCCCTACCCTAATCCTTTGCTCTGGCTATTTCCCATGTGCAGAATACTTTCCTTCCTCTCCTTTGTTTCCCGGTTTCCCTGGGGTTCTTGGTTATTTAGCTCAAACCCCATCTTTTGCAGAAAGCCTTTCCTGGATTCCTCCTCTTTTTTTTTTTTATAGGGGGGAAGGCAGGGCAATTGGGGTTAAGTGACTTGCTCAAGGTCACATGGCTAGTGTTAAGTGTCTGAGGCTAGATTTGAACTCAGGTCCTCCTGACTCCAGGGCTGGAGCTCTATTCACTGTGCCACCTAGCTGCCCCTGGATTTCTCCTCTTACCCTCTCTACCCCTCCACTAGGTCTTTTCCAGATCCCTCCATTATCCCTCTGAGCTTATCTCCCATTTACACTGTATCTATCATAGTGTACATAGTTGTTTGTATGTTGTGTCTCTTGTTAGAATGGGAACTCCTTGAGGGCAGGAATTGCTTTTTCCTTTCTGTATATCTCCCTCACTTGGCACAGGACCTGATGCAGAGTAAGGGCTGAGCACATGACCCAAATGGACCCTGGGGAGAGAAGCACCCTTGAGTGACTAACACAACCCACTTCTAATCCAGAATACCATCTTCAGCAGCTCTTGTATTTGAGAGTTCCGAGACCCATAATAATGATTCCCCCCTGTAGCCCCCATACTCTCCTTCAGATTTGAGGGTCTCCTCGTCCCAAGTGGGACTGAGGGATGGCATAGCGGTTTCCCGCTGTATGCGCTATTGTTCTGTTCTAACATTGTTGAAGAGAGATAGAGAGAGGCCAGATGAAGGATGTGAATCCTTAAGATATGAGGCATAGCTAAGGATGGGAGCTCAGAGTCAGGGCAGAGCTATTAGAGGCTCTGAGAGCAGAAAAGGTGAGGAGGCAAAGTCAGTCCTGATGATAAATCAGGGAGCACTACGTGGAGGCCTGGAGGCCAGTTTACTGAGGAATCCAGGGTCATTATAATACTAATAATTATTTTAACAATTTATTATTCATGAATAATAAATAATTTACTAATAAAAGCCAAGCTAGTAGCTGACATTTATTCTAATATTTACAAAGCCCTTTGTCTGCATTATCTCACTTGGTCCTCACAATGGTCTCCTTAGGTAGGAGTTATCATCCCCATTTTACAGCTGAGGAGACTGAGAGTCAGAGAGATCAAATGATTTATCTTAGGTCCACTATGAAGTATCTGAGGCTGTATTGGAACCTAGGTCTTTGGAACTAGACTATCTATCACACCGAGCTACACACTATGCTCAGACATAAAAGACACTGAGGATAAAAAGACAAAAATGCTGGACTTAAGAGTCAGCAACATTTAAGTTCAGTCTCACCTTAGATATTAGCCACATGACCTTGGGTATGTCATTCAATGTCCCTGAGCCTTAGTTTCCTCATTTGTAAAAAGAGTATAATAATTGCACCTATCTGACAGGATTGGCTTGAGGATCAAATTTTATACACACACATGTACATATATGTACGTATCTGTAAATGTATATGCACACACAAACTCATATGTGTATGTATACACATGTGTGTATGTGTGTATTACATATAGTTACATCTGCTTCTTTGCAAGCATTAAAGTAATATATAGATGTTGGCTGTTGGTGGTGGTGGTGATGTTGCCCATGGGTAATGAACTCCACTTGGAAACACTTGATAAAGGTGCTAGAAAGAGAAAAGAAAAGAGGATGATTCAGGAGATTTCTTTAGGAATATCTCCGGGGGGGGGGGCTCAATAGTTTTCATCTTAACCAATGAATGGGTCTGGAAACAGGACCTTGCTTGTCCAGGGACCTAGAGAAGAAGAGAACAAGCCCAGCCTTGAACTAAGGGAAGAAAGTAAGGGTTAAGCAGCAACAGAGGACAGAGAGAGCCAAGCCTCAGGTCACAGAGGGAGCTGGGCTGCCTGGGCGGGTGAAAATGGGGAGAGCCAGAGAGGAAAATGTGACGAATTACTCAACCCAAGCCAAGCTGATTGAATAGGAAATCATGTTCCCTGTAGCCACCCTTTTCTGCCTATAGTCTGCACTATAAGAAGCCTAGGATCTTAGGGTAGAAGGAAAGTTAGAAGTTTTGGGTCATAAGATTTAGGGCCAGACGGGATTGTAAAGGTCAACTAGTCTGAGCCCCTCACACGGATAAGGAAACTGGTGGCAAGAGAGGTTAGGTAACTTGCTCAAAGTCTCCCAGATAAATAAGTGAAAGTTGGTCCAACCTCCAGCCCAGGGAGGTGCCCTTAAAAGAGTGGCCTCTAGTGGAGATACAGGGTAGGACAACTGAAGAAGTAAAGAGGGAAAGTAAAGTGGGACCCTACTGTAGTCAGGAGTCTTGGTTTTAAACCCGTCTTTGACACTTGATACCTTGGACAAATAACCTCTCTGGGCCTCATCTGTAAGTTGGTGGGGTTGGACTCAATGGTCTTTGAGGTCCATTATAATTCCAGGTTTAGGACTCTGTTAAAGGATGGGTATCCTATCTTGGGGTTGAGGGTAAGAGGTAGAGATCCTCATGGGATTTAAAGACAGAAGAGACCTTAGAGAGGTAAGGTGGCTTTCCCAATGTTGCACAGGTAGGAAGTACTAGAGACATAATTGGAAATCAGCTCTTCTAACACCAGGCCAAGTACTCATTCTGCTAAACTGTCCTCTGCCTTTGAAGCTTTCCAAAAACCATCCCCTTGGAGACCCACTTCATCAGCCCACATTTCCTTCCCCAAGAACCCTTAATAGGACAAACTAAAGCCAGGAAGACCTGAATTCTGGCACCCCACTCCCCTGCTCTCCATTCTCCTTGTCCTCACTTGCTTACTGGGTAATTCTCTGGCGTTCTCTATTGGAGCAGGTACTATGAGACTGGGAGCATCCGGCCTGGAGTGATTGGGGGCTCGAAGCCAAAGGTGGCCACCCCTAAGGTGGTGGAGAAGATTGGGGATTACAAGCGGCAGAATCCAACCATGTTTGCCTGGGAGATTCGGGACAGGCTCCTGGCTGAAGGGGTCTGTGACAATGACACTGTCCCCAGCGTCAGCTCAATCAACAGGTAGGAAGGAGAAAAGCACAGAAAAGGCCAGCAGAGCCCCTGACAAATCAGTTCTGACTGAGGGAAGGGAGGATTTAGGGCAGGGATTGGATGGTGGCCCCAGAACATCAGTTCCATATACTCAGACTAGAATAGGGTTTTGGGCTCCTGAAGTGGCCCTGGTCCCTTTAGGAACTGGGGAAGTGGGCTGGGTGACCCAAAGGGTAGACGTCAGGTGTAGAGAGAAAAGTCCATTGTTCTATGGCCTGTGCAGGGGCTGCATGAATGGCTGAGATGAAAATGAAGCTCTTCTCCTTCCCCACCAGCTCATACAATCCCTAGCTTGCTTCAGAGCTCAGTTCAGGTGCCACTGCCCTACCAGGCCTTTCTTAAACCATCCATTTGTGATCATTCCCTCTGTTTCCTTCAATTACTTTGCATACTCTTATATAAACTAATCAGTGGACATATTGCTTCTCCCCAGGAGAATACAAACTTGAGGATAGGGAGATTTTAATTTTTGACTTGGATCCCTACTGCCTAACACAAGGCAAGCAACTCAATAAATGTTTGTTAAAAGGATTTGAATTAAGGGCAGCTCCTCTTCCCTTTGTCTCCCTTATGCTTTGATTTTTTTGGGTCTCCTGGGCAGAGGTTGCCCCTCTCTTCTCAGAGGGAACCTAGCTTCAATCTCCTTTTTTTACAAAGTGTATGCCAGTTTTCTCAATAATAATAGTAATTGCTTACATTTATATTTATTTTTAACTTTATATTTATATTTATTCTGTGCTAGTCATTTTACAATTATTGTCTGAACCCTGTGAGGTAGGTGCTATTATTATTCCCATTTTACAGATGAGGAAACTGAGGCAAAGAGAGATTTTTTTTTTTAAAAGTAATTTGCCCAGAGTCACAAAGCTAGAAAGTGTCTGAGGTCAGATGTGAACTCAGGTTTTCTTGGTCTCATCCCCTGTGCTCTATCCATTGTACTACCTAGTTTCCCAGTAAAGACTTTTTATACAGGTAGTCCCTTGAAGCAGCTGACTAAGCAACTGGACTTTAGCTAGGTGACCCATAGGAACTGCCACCCTAGCCAGCTCCCCGCTTGGCTAGATCTAGCAGGCAGGTCCCCTTCTACTTGCCTCTGTTTTCTGATGTGGCTGACTTCCAAGACACAGAGGTCCATAGATTTAGGACTAGAAGATCATAGATTTCAACCCTCTCAATTTACAGACGAGGAAATAGAGGCAGAGAAAAGTTAAGTGGCTGTTCCAAGGCAGAACTCTATTTGAACCAGGGTCCTCCCAAGATGGTGCTGCCCCTTAGAGTTCTGGGAACGTAGAGCACTCCATCTCCGGGCTGCAGAAAGAGCTCACTCCCCCATGAAACCACTCTGGTCTCCTAAGAGCCCCATTTATAAATTGCTTCACCTGAAAGCTGGCGCTGTGGCAGCTTCAGACTCCCCAGTGTCCCCAACATCCTCCTATTTCTCTTCCCAATAGAATTATTCGGACCAAAGTGCAGCAGCCATTCAACCTCCCCATGGACAGCTGTGTAGCTTCCAAATCTCTGAGTCCAGGACACACCCTGAGTAAGTACCAGTAGCCCCAACTCCAGTCCCACAGACGTCATCAATAATCAGTGTTATAACTCAACATTGACTTTGTGATTTCAGGTTTTCCTAGTAATCTTTCCTCGCAGCTCTTCTAGGTAGGTCTTGCAAGGGCTCTTACCCCCATTTTATAGATGGGGAAGCTGTGACTCAGTGTTTAAATGACTTGCCCAGGGTCATACAGCTAGTATGTGTTTGAGGTAGCATTAGAATCCAGATTTCCTGACTCTACACCTAGCAGGCTACTCCATACTCCATGTTCCCTGCCTCTTACTTATACAATCTCTTACATGTATGTACTCTCTTATGTTTCCATACCCTCACATATGCATGCATTCACACGTACACATGTATGCACATTTGACCACACCTGATATATTCACATAATAGGCGTGAGATGTCACCAGCCCTGCTGGATTCTGAAGAGTGAACAGAAAGAAGACAAGCTGAAAATCACAGACATTTTTAGAGCTTTCAGAAAACCTCATAGCTCATTCAGTCCATACTCCTTCCCCCCACCTTGCCTTTTTACTATTGAGGAAACAGAGGATCAGGGAGGGAAGTGACTTGAATAAGATCACATGGTGAGTGAATGTCAGAACTGTGATAAAAGCAGGTGTCTTGATTTTTACATTTCAGAGTGGGCAGGGCTGAGAGCTGAGAGAAGTCTTCATTTTTTATGCAGATAGTGGGGTGGGGGGAACATGGACCATCATTGTACTGGATTTAGTAACTCAGCGAGGTAAGGAAACACCTTCTAGAAATGCAGACTGCCACCTGCTCTGACATTTATGGTATCAAGAGTTGCCTGGAAGCACTAACATTAAATGACTTGCCCAGGGTCCCACAGCCCTATGTGGGGACCTGAACCCAGGTCCTCCTAAGTCAGAGGCTGGTTCTCTGTTGATTATGCCATTGCACTGCCTCCTTCTAGCCCTTTATTCTTCAAGGCTGAGGGTCTTGCTTTCCCCAGCCTAGCGGACTGGAGAATTGCCCTCACGCCCGCCCCTTCTCCTGTCTTGTTTCCCCTCCAGTCCCCAGCTCCGCTGTGACACCCCCAGAGTCTCCACAGTCAGATTCACTAGGTTCAACCTACTCCATCAATGGGCTTTTGGGGATTGCTCAGCCTGCAAATGACAGCAAGAGGAAAATGGATGACAGTGAGTAGGGGAGGAATTGGGGAGTGGATGACCTGGGGGATGCTGAAGGGCAGCTGGCCAGTCTTCCGTTGGGAGAGTGGAGCCCACTCTTCCCTCCCGGGCTCTTAAAGACCACAATGGCTAACCTGATGACCCTTACCCAGTCTGTCCAGCCCTCAGAAGAAAGGAGCAGATCCCTTCCATCTGTGTGTAGAGAGGGCAGACACAGTCCCCAGAGGCCCCCAAGTTTTTGACAGATCAGAACAGGCCTGTT
This sequence comes from Petaurus breviceps papuanus, assembly GCF_028583685.1. Classification (NCBI taxonomy): domain Eukaryota; kingdom Metazoa; phylum Chordata; class Mammalia; order Diprotodontia; family Petauridae; genus Petaurus; species Petaurus breviceps. The sequence continues at coordinate 1,065,352 of NW_027185786.1, forward strand.
CTCTGGGAGATCCTGGAAGAACACCTTCCCTGGAATGGGATTCGGGGCTTCCTAAAAGGTCCTAGCTGACCGGACTCTTTGTAGTCACCTAATGATCGCTGAACAGAGACTGAGGCCAAGAGAGGGGAAATCACTTCTCCAAGATCACACAGCGTTAGGGACAGAACTGGTTCCTGGGGCATCTTTAATGCGCCGGTGCTGTGCTCTGCTTCTTAGACTTTATGCCAAGCATCTCCTAAGGGTGCTCTTTCAGACCCAATGAGTCCGATGTTCTAAGGGCATCAAGGCAGGCCAAGGTCAGTAGGTGTCACACTTTAGGGAGAGTCACTGGGAGCCCCCTCCTGTTAAAGAGACCCTTGGGGTAGGGGTGGCTGTGGGGTGACCAGGGCCTTTTCTGAGGCCGTCCTCCATTCTGGGTTCCCAGGTGACCAGGACAGTTGCCGACTGAGCATTGACTCTCAGAGCAGTGGGAGTGGTCCGAGGAAGCACCTGAGGACCGATACATTCAGCCAGCATCACCTGGAGTCGCTGGACTGTCCCTTTGAGAGGCAGCACTACACGGAGGCTTACCCATCTCCCAGCCACACCAAAGGCGAGCAGGTGAGCTTCTGTCCCCCCCTCCCCCCCAGGGAGGAGAGCACCACAAGACCGACTACACAAAACTCATTGTTTTGTCCAGATCTGGATTTTTCTCTGTCTCACTCTTCTCCTTCTCCTTCTCCTTCTCCTTCTCCTCCTCTTCCTCCTCCTCCCTCTCCTCTCTGTCTCTCTCTTCTCCTCTCTCCCTCTTTCCCTTACACATACACACACATGCCCCCCAAGTAACAATAATGAAAATGAAACCTCATTTTATAATTTTTAAAGTCATTTGACAAACATTACTGGTTGGTTTTCTTAATAATCTGGAGAGCTCAATAATATGAATAAATGTCTCTAAATACTTGCTTTTAAAGTTCCCAGAGTGCCTTGGGTAGGAGCACAGATTTAGACCAAGGAGGGTCCTTAATGGTCATCAAATCGGACCATTTTACAGACAAGGGCAGTGAGGCTTTCAGAGGCATGGTTACATAGGTAGAGATGAGTTTGAACCCACTAGGGATTTTCCCACTGTGCCTTTCAGTCAGGTAGGTGTTATTCACCTTCTTTTACATATGAGGAAGATTAAGCCCAAGGAAATGAAATGACTTGCTAAGCTCATAACCCATACGAGGGACTAGGGAGAAGAGATGAGCACACACATTGTCTGACTCCCAACCACATCCCATTTGCTACTTACAACAAACCTCTGA
>NW_027185786.1:1071640-1086945 GCF_028583685.1 Petaurus breviceps papuanus
TCTTAGATGCCTTCCAACACTAATCTTATGACTCATTCTGTGAATCCCATGAGTCACATGCCCGAGAAAACTTTGTCTCTTTCTCTGTGTCCAGACAGGAAGGCTGAGGTCCAGGGAGGGTAAAGTACATCACAGGATCATAGATTTAGAGCTGAAGGGGTGTGAGAGGTTGTTGAGTCCAATTATCTCATTTTTCAGATGAGGAAACTGAGGCACAGAGAAATTAAGTGGCTTGCCCCAGGGTGGCATTGGGTGGGTGGAGGCAGCCTGGACAAAAGCATGGAAGTGGGAGATGACGCTCTGTTGATAAGTTTAGGAGTTTCCGAATGACTTCTAGACCTCATCCTGCTGGACTAGTTCTGACAACTTCAGGGCCCTCTATATACTGACTTTTCTTTGCTTCCCAGGGTCTCTATCCTCTGCCCCTGCTCAATAGTGCCATCGATGATGGGAAGGCCACGCTGACCCCTTCCAACACACCACTTGGCCGAAACCTCTCAGCTCACCAGACGTACCCTGTGGTGGCAGGTATGGGGGGCTGGGATGGTGCTGGGGTGCAGCTGCAGGAGAATGAGTGGGCTTAGCTAGAAGAAGGATCTGTCAGGGCTCCCAGGGCCATGCAAGAAAAGGTGGACTGTACAGCTAGAAATCTACCCGGGGTAGGCACAGCTCAGCCGGAGGGGTGAGGCCGATCACACTTCATGTCCTGGCTCCTCCTCCTCCCAGCTCAGCAAAGAATCAGGGCTGGTAAATGCTCTTTAGAAAGCCATTTCCTCACCCTGTGGTCCTAAACCCACAGATCAGCACAGTGTTGAATCAGACCCAGCTTTTGTCTCGTCCCCTTCCATGGAATCCGTCTCATTGACCCCCAGGAGGACCCAGAGCAGGAGGGACGGGGATGTGGCCTTGTTTTTCCTGGTGATGCTGAGGCCCCTTTACTCCAAGAGAGGAGGGGCCCCCAGTCCCCCTCCTCCCCGGGCCCCCTGGACACATCCTGTCCCCCTTTGCATCTCATGTTTTGATTTTGTGCACGCCTTCTCACCCCATCTCCTCACACCGCTCTCTCATTGTTTGTCTCCCTCCCTCCGGCAGATCCTCATTCACCCTTCGCCATAAAGCAGGAGACCCCCGATGGGTCCAGATCTAGCTCCACCCCTTCCTCTTTATCTAGCTCGGCCTTTTTGGATCTGCAGCAAGTCGGCTCAGGGGGCCCAGCTGGTGCCTCGGTCCCATCCTTCAATGCTTTTCCCCATGCTGCCTCCGTGTATGGGCAGTTCACGGGCCAGGCCCTCCTTGCAGGTATGGACAGGGAGGTCCTGGGGGGCCCATGCAGGGCATTGTGGGAGGGTCCATAAGGTTATCAGTCAACTACCATCCCCCTGTGGGGGCCCATTCCCTTGTCTTGCTTCTTCTTTCCTCCATGCAGTCACTCTGTCCCTCATTTATCTATCATCTCTCTCTCTCTCTCTCTCTCTCTCTCTCTCTCTCTCTCTCTCTCTCTCTCTCTCTCTCTCTCTCTCTCTCTCTCTCTCTCCTCTCTTTCTCTCTTTCTCCCTTCCCCCCTTTCTCTCCACCCCTCTCCATCCCCATGATGCCCATCAGGTCATGTTAGGTGTGGCATGGAGGGAAGAGAGCACTTTGAAAGGCTTAGGGAAGAAAGAGGCATCTGGCAGCCTGATTTCAGAGTCTGGCAGCCCAGCTAACCCTCTCCCCAAAGTCTGCAAGGGTAGTGGAGGGCATGGACCAGGAGATCTAGGGGCTGGATGCTGCTCACTTCTGGCTTGGGTATAATCATGGTCACTGGAACATCTCTGGGCGTGGAAACTGGAGTCAGGGACATTGCCCAGATATTTTTCTTCTTTTTTCCCCAATTTAATACAGATTTATTCTGTGCCATTCAGTGCTAGACTGTGGGGGAAGGGAAGGGAGTGAGTATTCATTAAGTCCTCTGTGTGTGCCAGGCTTTGTGCTAAATATTTAACAACTATTGATCCTCACAAGAAACTGGGAGATAGGAGATGATCATCCCCATTTTGTAGTGGAAAAAAACAAGGCAGACTGGGTCTACTCCTCATGCAGTGCTCTGTCCACCAGACCATCTAGCTGCCTTTGAGTATATTAAGGTAAAATATAACAGTGACCGTCCTCAAGGAGATGACTGTCAATGGGTGGGGGCAGAAAAGGATGAAGGACAACACCTATACTTATTATTGTTGTTTTTCAGTCGTGTCTGGCCCTTCATGACCCCATTTGAAGTTTTCTTGTCAAAGATACTGGAGTACTTTGCTATTTTCTTCTCCAGTTCATTTTACAGATGAGGAAACTGAGGCAAACAGGGTTAAGTGACTTGCCCAAGGTCACACAGCTAGTAAGTGTCTGAGGTTGGATTTGAACTCAGGGAGATGAGTCTTCTTAACTCCAGACCCGATGTTCTACCTACTGTGTCACCTGGCCGTCAGGTGTACTCATAAGGAAATGTAAATTATGTAAAAGTAATTTAGGGGGAGCAAGAGCGCAGTTCTGATATGAAAGGCGATTCATTACCAGTAGAAAAGAGGACACAAAGGGAGGGTGGGGGATGGTACTGGCCCAGATTTCTAGCCATCACACAGAGGCCTGGCCCCATTTAGGTTTCCGAGAGAGGGGAGTCTCTGCAGACAACCCAGCAGCATAAACAGCTGGGTAAGCTCACAGTTGTTGACACTGTAAATCATGTTTTTCCAAATAGTCTCAGGATGAACATCTGTCCCTTGTGCCTTTCTTGTTTATTGCCTGCTTGGCAACTGGAAATGTCTTTCTCTTCCCGATGCTGTGTTGAATGCAAGAAAGCTTTTTGGAAGAGATATGAAAGAAACCTGGCTGAGTACAGAGAAGGACAGAAGTAAAGAGGGATATTGAAAAAGTGGATGAAGTTAGTAGAGAGTTTACTTAGTCTAGATCAGACAAGGAAGAGAATCCGAGAGAAAAGTGAAATTCTGGAAGCTGGGAGCGAATGGGCTAGGTGGGATGGCGAGTGACATGTCCTTCTGATAAGGGGCATGGTGTGGTCCAATGGGCAGATGATTCTGTTTGCAGATATAAAGGTGCAGACCAGGAGGGCATTGTTAAGAATTGTAAAGCAGGGGGGCAGCTAGGTGGTGCAGTGAATAAAGCACTGGCCCTGGAGTCAGGAGGACCTGAGTTCAAATCCAGCTTCAGACACTTAACACAAAACTAGCCATGTGACCTTGGGCAAGTCACTTAACCCTAACTGCCCTACCTTCCTCCCTCAAAAAAAAAAAGCAAAAAGAAAAATCTAAGAAAGAAAAAGAATTGTAAAGCAGGAAATAAGTTTCCTTCAAATATTGACAGTGAGTGGGGGAAGAGGATTTTGGGATTATCTTCTTAGTTTTGATTGTTGTGCCCTTTAAGGAGGGTAGAGCTTGGGATGTGCTGTGAAGGCTATTGGACAGGCCTCCTGTGAGGGGAAAAAAATTAGAAAAAAAATCATAGACTCCCAGAGACAGAAGGCTCTTAAAAGTGACACGATCATAGAATGTAGAAGAGGAAAGTCCTTAAAGATTGCCTACCTATTTCGAGGGTTCTTAGCCTGAGGTCAATGAATTTGTTTTTTAGAAAATACTTTGATAGTATATTTCATCACAATTGGCTTCTGCTGTATGGTTTTATACATTTAACAACAGAAGTCTGAGAAGGGGTCCCTAGACTTCACCAACCTGCCAGAGGGGTCCATGACTCCAGAAAGGTTAAGAGTCCCTGATCCAGTTTGGCTATTTCTTCTTCCACATGAGGAAACTGAAGGTATTTCTAAAGCTCCTACTAAGTGTCAGGAGTTGTTATAAGCTCATTACAAATGTTGTCTAATTTGATCTTCACACCAGACTTGCAAGGTAGGTGTATTATCCCCATTTTGTCTTTGAGGAAACTGAGGCAAACAGATATCAAGTGACTTGCCCAGAGTCACACAACTAGTAAGTGTCTGAGGCTGGATTTGAACTCAGATTTTCTTGACTCCAGGACCACCTAGCTTGTCTTAAGGCGCAGAGATGTCAAATGACTTAACCAAAGTCTTTTTATATAGTATATATGCATGTATGTGTATAAGTATATATGTACATATGTATGCATATACATGTGTTATATATACATGTGTGTATACACATACGTGTATGTATGTGTGTGTCTATATGTTTTTTATTTATAGTCAATAGAAGGGAGTTTGAGTTCAGATTTCTCAACTCCAAATCTGAGGCTTTAATTTTGTGTGACCTCCTGTTAAACACAGTCATACTGTTTTTGCTTTTTGCCTTTTGTGGGGGGAAGGTAGGGCAGTTGGGGTTAAGTGACTTGCCCAAAGTCACATGGCTAGTATTTTGTTAAGTGTCTGAGGCTGGATTTGAACTGAGGTCCTCCTGACTCCAGGGTCAGTGCTCTATTCACTGCGCCCGCTAGCCTCCCCAACAGCCATACTCTTTACAACATCTGGGACTAATAGTCATCCAAACTCAAGCACTTCCAAACTCCCTAGTTCTAGCGCCTTCGTTCCACCATCAGAAGTTAATTTCTTTGTCTTTAAGGCTTTTTGGTCTTAAAAAAATCCCCTATCAAAATGCAAATACTTTTGGGAAGGGTGACACTGTTACCACTGGTGGGGATTAACTTTCCATCAGTTACAGCTCTAGCTGACAGAGTGAGACTTTGGGGAATGGGGGCCAGCAAAGGTTTTTGCCAGGAGGTCTGGGGTACCAACGATTGGAAGGGAGAGAGAGAGAGATATTGAGGTAACATGCTAAATCATTTCCTTCCTTGAGCCCTGAGAGATGTTCAGATAACAGTTTGAAGTCCTTCGAGGAGATCGAAGCATCAAGTGCTAAGAAGTGGGGGCTCTGGGATAAGCTGGCAGAGGGAAGTGAGAGGAAGATGCTGCCAGCCAAAGAGGGCTGCCCACTGGCGTTCACGCCCCTTCTTCCTTTGTTTCTGTAAAATGTTATCTTGTCAAACAGATTTTCCACTTTCCTAGTAAGTCCCTGCTTCCTTTCGGGCAAACTAAAGAAGGTACTGGGAGGGCATCCATCAAAGGGGGCAAAGGAAAGTGTTTGAATCTCTCATGACCCCTTGACTGCTCCCTCCTCTATCATTTCAGGCAGTATGGAATGAGTAAGCTGGTTTAACTTGGCTATTGTCCAGTCCACCAGTAATCACAAGTTGGCTACATGTCTGTTAGCTCCTTCCAGAGGGCAGAGATTACAGTGAATTTGAATGTAGAGGACACACACACAATATACATACATACATACATAAATACAGACAGACAGACAGACACACACACACATATATATATATACACACACACATAGTTTTGTCCTGATCTAAATGTGATGAGAATGGAGATTTATATATACATACATGCATGTATAAACATATATATATATATTTGTGATAAGAGATATGTGGGAGTTTATTAGGGCCTTTAGTTGGGAAAACAAAACAATTGAGTTCTAATATATATGGTGCATAGAGTAATATGTATAGAGCTATATATAATGCAAAACTTGACCTCAAAGGCCGAGTTCAAATCCTGACTCTTTCACTTATTGCTGATGTGACTGTGGGCAAGTCACCCTTTCTTGGTGTCAGTTTCCATATTTGCAAAACAGGAGGGTTAGGCTAGATGACCTCCAAAGTAGCTTCCAGTTCTAAATCTCTGATTTGAAGATTCTATATGAGATTGATAAGGGAGGAAGGATCAAAAACTGTTTTGCTGTTACATGATAAAAAGTATTGGGGAACAAGTAATTTTTTCTGTATTCCCAAAGTAAGAATTCCTTTCTTTACTGAGGGGAGTCCCAACCTCAGAGAAATATACAAAGCAATTAGTAAAGAGGGGATCCTATTCCTGTTTCTAAACTGACTTTCCAGATTAGATAACCTGGAAAAAAACATTCTGGTAGAATGTAAATTTTGTGAGAGCAGGTTTTTGTCTCCATGTCCCCAGGAGGTAGCACAGTGCCTGGCCTTTAGGGAGCCTTTAAATACTCACTGTAACAAATCTTTCCCCTATAGACCAAATATTTAAATGTCAGTCAACTGGCATTTATTGAGTGCTTACTGTATGCCAGGCATTGGTGATACAAGTACTAGTAGAAAGAAAGTCCCTGCCCTCAAGAAGCTTATGTTCTAAGGGGTGAAGGCAATGCATAAAAGGAAGGTCCAAGGTAGAGGTGGAGGAAGACAAGGTACCAGATGTGAGCATGGCAGAGGAACTTCAGGGAGCATTCTAGAGAAGAAGGGAACCAAGGATGGCCTGGGCCCCCTCCTTAAATGGAAGTTCTGAGAGGGGGAGAGAGGGAAAAGGAAGGCTGCTCTCTCTAGGTGAATCCCTAGGCTGGTGTGAGAGGGCAGGATGCAGAGCTGGGGCATGGCAGAAGAATGGAGATGGATATTTAAACATGGCAGAACAGGAGACAAATCCAACCATTCTGACATTAAATGTAGATGGTCAACAATGTACTCTTGTGAGAAGGAAAATAGGAATGGAGTAGATTTTTAAAAATCTAAAAACATGAAACTCATTTAATACATGGACTCAAATAGAAAAACTAGTCTAAAACATACCATGGGATAGTAACCCCCACAAAAACCCAGATGGAAGGTATAAAAATCTGTCCCATCTTCTCTACACAGTGGCTGCTCTAGGGAAGGCCCTCATTTCCTCTCCCTTTGACTGCTGCAACAGACCCATAAGTTCTTTTCTTGCTTTCAGACTCTGCCTCTTCCAATCCAACCTCCACATTGCTGCCAGGTAGATATCCCAAAGCACAGGTCTGATCCCATCAGTCTCCTCAAAAAGTTTGACAGGTTCCCTATTGCCCCAGGATAAAATAATAACAACTTTATTTGGTGTTAAAAAAACATTTCACAATCTACCTTTGTCCAGTGTTTGAAGACAAATTTACATTCGTGCATCTTCCTTATGGGGGCTATATTCCAGGAAAACTGGCTCTCCATACTCACCATTTCATTTCTTGCCTTCTTTGCATAGGCTACCCCATATCTGGAATGCTCTCCCTCCCCAGGTTTGTCTCTGGAATCCCTAGCTTTCTTCAAAGCATGATCAGGGAGGTTTCCATTAATAATGACAAAAGAGCAAATATATTCTGTACTTGACAATACTTTTGTTTAAAATAATGTTATGTAGTTATTGGCCCAAGAAGCTTATTGGGTACAAAGACTTGACCTAAGCTCCTTGAAGTCAGAGACTATCTTTTACTTTTTGTATTCCCAGCACTTAGCACAGTGTCTGACACTTTGTTGTTCAGTTGTTTTCAATTGTGTCTGACTCTTCATGACCCCATTTGGGGTTTCCTTGGCAAAGACACTATGCCAGGGCAGTACAAAGTAAGACCCCAGCCAGCCTCTGCACTTAGTAAGCTCAGCCTTCTATCAATAATTTTCATATATGGTGATGTAGAAATATAATAATAGCACCAATAGCAAACTTCAGATGACCTTACTTGCATTTCCAAATCATCATGATCCCATTTGAGGTTTTCTTGGCAGAGATACTAAAGCAGTTTGCCATTTCCTTCTTCACATCATTTAACAGATGAGGAAACTGAGGCAGGCAGGGTTAAGTGACTAGCCCCGGATCACACAACTAGTAAGTGTCTGAGGTTAGATTTGAACTCAGAAATGGGTCTTCCTGACTCCTGACTTGTCCCTCTATCCACTGCACCACCTAGCTGCCCCTATTAAGTAGGCATTTGATAAATATCTATTGATTGATTGACCTGACTCAACTTGACTACAGTGAAGAGCTGGACAAAAAATAACATGAAGATCACAACATCAGCACATTAGCTGGGGGGGGGAGGGGCAAGTTAATCCACTTAAAGGGAGGTCACTCTCATAGGCATCTGTACTTTACCAGTCATATGGAGGTTAATTTAAACCATGCCTGGTGGCCATTGTGGAAGCACGAGTAAGTGGTAACTCAACCCTGGGACCAAAGGACAAGAAAAATATCCAGCAACGTCTTCCCTGGGAAAGGTAAAGGACCCAATAGGATCCGAGACACAGAGTTGGAAGGGACCTCAAAAACCACTGAGTCCAACCCTCCCATTTTACAAAGGGGGAAACCGAAGCCTGGGAAAGTTTGATTTGCCCAAGGTCACCCAGGCTGTAAGCATCACAGGCAGGCTTTGAACCTAGGTCCTCTGACTTCTCTGTCAGACAGTTCAGAACCCTCTTTTAGAAGAGTTCGCATTTCTAACCCTCACATTCAAATCTGTTCCTCTAGATATGCATGAGGCTCCCTGGAACTTGCCATTTTCCATATTTTTCCAAAAGAGGTATAGCATTGATTCATCCTAGCTAGTCCTCAGCCCTCTATTTTTGGTCCCATGAGACCCAGTTTTCCAGAAGAGGTAATGCCATGGTCAATTCTGGGTACCACATTTTGAGAAAGGCATTAACAAGATGGAATGCATCCCAGGATGGGCATCAGATAAGGAGGGCACCCAAGAGATGATGCCATTCAGGGATCAAACCAGGGATGTTTAGCCTGGGAAAGAGAAGAGAAAGGGGAGGATACGATGGCTGTCTTGAAGGACCACAGAGAGCAGAACTGTTGGAAGGAGTTGGGTTTCTGTTTAACATAAGGGAAAACATCATAGCACTAAGAGCTGTCCAAAAGGGGAATAGGCTACTTTGAGAATAGTGAATTCCTCATCTCTGGAATCTTTTAAGTGAAGGGATAGTTGTGGGGATTCTTCCAAAGAGGTTTCCTGTGTAGATATGGATTGGACTGGGTGACCTCCCAGCTCATATCAGTCTATGAAGTAAAGAGACCCCAGTGATAAGAAGTGGCATTTAGGGACGTCTTTAAGGTGCCGATGACTTACAAGCTTATGTGAGCTTCACAACAGCACTGTGAGGGAGGTATTACAAGCATTATCCCCATTTCACAGAGGAAAATAACTAAGACTTGGAGAAATGGGATTTGGACCTTAGTCTTCCTGAGTTCAAGTCCTTGCTGGATTTCTGTTTGTCCAAAGTCAAAAAGTTCTTACCTATTATAGCCTTGGATTTGGAGTCATAGGACCTAATTAAAGTCCTGAATCTGTTGCTTCTTTATGACTGGGCACGAGACCCAACCTCTCCGAGCCTCCCTCAGTTTCTTCCTCTGTAAAATGAGGGAGCAGGAGTCAATGAGCTCTGAGATTCCTTCCAGTTCTGAATCTAGTCTGTGTGAGATAATGGAGCTGGTTTTTAGAAGGGAATGTCCTTGGGGGGTGGATAACGCTCCATATAAAGTGAGAGGCAGCCAGATGGCATTGTGGGTAGTGTGTTAGACGCAGAATGAGAAAGAAGTGAGTTCTAATTCTACTTCAGGCACCTACTAGCTGAGTGGCCCTGGGCAAACTCACTTAACCACTCTCTGTCTCAGTTTCCCCACTTGTAAAATGGAAATAATCTACCTCCCAGCATTCTTATTAGATTGGAAGGAGATAAGATATGGAAAGTGCTTTGTACACCTAAAATTGCTAGATGACTGTGATGATGATGATGATTATAATCATGTAAAGAAAGATAATGACTGGGTGCTCAGGAACACTGTGTGAAAGCCCAAGAGAAAGCAGGAAAGTGTAAGGCCGAAAACTGAGTCTCTAATGACCCCTGAGGGAGAATGAAAGAGAAGGTCAGAGAAGAGGCAGAAGAGGCTTTGAGTGGGTGGGGAGAAGGTAATAGAGGGGAGAAAGTTGGGAGTGCTGTAGTCTGCTGGGAAGTAAAGCTAAGGAAGTAATTTTCTTCTAAGAACCAACAGCCCTGAAGTGTGCATTGAATAGATAAAGCGCCTTTGTGACCTGAGGGGGAAAATGCAGGCTGAAATCTAGAGCACTATCGACAGGCAAGGCTAGATAGAGCTGGGGCAGTGGTTGGCCAGGATGCCCACAATGTGAACAATGAATGAGGAAAGAGGGTATTCAAGTTAATGAAGAGTGTAAGACAAAGGGAGGTGACAGAACTGGAGGGGATCTTAAGAATCATCTCATCCCATCCCCCACCTGTTACAGTTGAGGAAACTGAGGCCCAGGGTCAGTCAGTCCTCTAAAAGCCAGTTAATGGCAGATCCAGGGCTAGGAAGCCAGGGCTCCTGAGGCCTTCTTCAATGTCCTTTCCAAGGCTGCACCTTCTCCCATCACTAGCCCTCTTTCTACCTCCTTCTCATCATCACACACACCTGTCTCCCCCTTCCCCTGGCTGCACATATATATTCCTCATTCCTAGACTCACGTCCTTCTTGTCTCATTAGTAATTCTCTTCTGCTTCTTCCTTCTGGTGCTGTAGACAGAAAAATCTCCATGTTTAGCTTTGCAGTTCATTTAGGAAAAAAAATGTCTGAGTTTTCCAGTCAAAACAATGGTGTTTATTTACATTTGGGCCATATTATTAATTTTTCTCAAAACCTACCATAATAATAACAATGATGATAACAATACTTAAAGGCAGTGTGGTGTAGTGGATAGAGACCAGCCTTGGAGTCCAGTCTCTAACTTAGGTTGACTGTATGGCCCTGAGCAAGTCACTTCCTCTCTTAATGTCCCAGATGATTCTCTTAAAACTATGCCTTGCAGAGCAGAACCCAGCATATATTGGTAGTTTCCTCCTGAGAAGTTCTTTGCCCCAGTGAAATCAGAGGCTCAGTTCTCAAATCAAAGCAAGCCAAACAAAAAACCCCTTTATTTCTATTATATTCTACCAGAAAATTTCATTTACATTATTTCATTTCATCTTCAAAACTACGAGTGAGGTAGGTAATAATAGTACAATAATGAAGCACTTGAGAGTTTACAATGTGTTTTTCCTCACAACAACCCTATAAAATAAGGTAGGTAGTGCCTGAATTCTTACTTAAATTTTACAGATGGGGAAACTGAGGTTTGGAGTTACTCAGAGTCTCATCGCTAATAAATGGCAGAGCTGGGACTTGATCCCAAGAGCCTCTGGATCCAAGTCTAACTCTTTTCACTGCCCTGACCTGAACTCGGTTTCTTGGCAGAGTTTTCAGTTCTAATGTCTTTCCATCAGTACCACTGTGTGCTGTGAATAGGAGTCCTTCTAAAGAACTCCTGCTTGGGTTTTGCCTGATTGGGTCCAGTTTTGATGATAGATTGCTTGTGTTGCAAGTGGACCTGGCATCCAGAGATCTAAACTTGCAAGCTAAATAATGTATTTATAACCAGATTTGCATTACAAGAACTCATTTTCCAGGCAGCCTTTTCAGGAAAATGGCTTCACTGTTCCAAGCAAGGTCTGGCTTACAGCACAATTCCCTGAATTTCCCTGAATTTGAACTTGAGCTGGAGATGGGGGACCATGAACAACAAATAAGTAGCAGCAACAATCTGTTTAATGCTTTCTCATTTGTGAAGAATATATGAGGTCAGCGGTGAGGCAGGGTAGGAACCAGTGTCACCTTTCTATGAGGGAGGAGACTGAGCCTTAAAGGCATTAAAGGGTATCATGAGTCTGTGCCAGGGCCATGGGCTTCAGGGGGTCAGAAGAGAGTGCAAGTAACTCAGGGATGGTACCCTGGCTCCAAAGGGTTTGAAGTCCCAACTGGGACTTATCTTCTGCCTAAGTGACTGTGAAAAAATCACAACATTCCTGAGCCTCAGTGTCTTTTGCTGTGAAATGGGGTAATACCATTTAAGGAAGCCTGATAGAGTGAATAGGTTGGGTGCTTGGGGTTAGAAAGACCTAGGTTCAGATCCTACCTCTGACATTTATTAACTTTTAGCCTCTGGGCCAGTCATGGAAATTTATTAAGCATCAGGTCACTTCCTAGAATATATCTGCTAAGTCATTGATGGGGCCAGGTTTTCTTTGGAAGAGAGATTGTGAGACCATAGACTTAGAACAAACCCTAGAGGTCATTGGATCTAGCCTCTCCATTTTATAGCTGAGTAAACTGAGGCCCACAGAAGTGACTTGTCCAGGATCACAGAGCTAGCCAGTAGAATTTGAACTCAGGTCTTCTGGACTCTAAATCCAGTGCTCTATGCTGACTGTCATAGTCCAACACTCTCATTTTACAGCTGAGGAAACTGAGCTCAGAGAGGTCCCCTGTTCGCATTTGTTCTTCCTATCTTGAGGGAAGGTGAAGAAGACTTGGTAAAACTTCAGTGTGCTTTGTAAACATGAGCTGCCTTATTTCATTCCCGTCATTGACTAGTACAATATAGTACCTAGCTCCCAAAAGACTTTAGGGCAGGAGAATGGTCTATATGGAGACTTCAGATTAGGGAAAGGGAGGAACAATAGCTTGTCTGCTTTCAGAGGGAGTATGAGTTGAGTGGGCAGTACCATGTATGATCAACCACCCATGGAGGGAATGTTTTCCCAAGGGTCCTCAGAGGCAGGTGGTGGGAGGGAGAGTAAAAGGCCAGTGCTGCTACTGAGGCAGTCACTTCACAAGGGATAGAGTGCTGGAGGACACTCAGGGACCCAGTAAGATTTAGAGGAGAAATGAGATGATCATACCCAGAGGAGAAGGAGGGCACTTGGGTGGCATCACTGAACTCATATTGGTCCAGAAAGTGAGAGGTAGGGGAGGAAGACCTGGTTGGGGAGGCAAGTGGGAAAGATGGTCAGGACACTGGGAAAGGAAGGAAAACTTGAAAATTGGGATGGATTGTGGGCAATACACACATGGTAGAGACTTGTTTTTTTAAACAAGCTTTATGATACAAGGGACCCAGGGACACTGGCCAATGCTGTATCTTTTTGTGAAGACCAGTAGTCACAGAATCTAGGGACACCCCTAAAATTAAAATAACAACAAGAATAAAAATAATAAATTACAACTCTCACCTTTCTATTGTTTATAAAGTTTATAAAGCATTTCCCAATTCCCAGAAAACAGATGTATGTTTCCTGGGGCTGAAACAGTTCCATTGGAGCACAGGACTAAGCTAAGTCATTCCTCGGTGTCTGTAAATTTCAAACTCCCCATGATGGAGGGTGGCAGTGGACCAGCAGGAGACCAGATGCTGAGGTCCACTCTTACCTCACCAAGCCACTGTCTGCTTCTTCCCACAGCTCTCTCTAGAGACGTGGGAGTCTGTGAACTTAGGGTTATCGAAGCAGCCTGAGCCTGGAATTCACTCCCTCCTCATCTCTGCTTCTCAGAATTACTTGTTTCCTTCAGAACTCAGCTTAAGCATCACTCTTTACACATAGCCTTTCTTGTCACCCCTTTCCTCAGCTTTTAGTGCCCCCCACTCCCAATCACTTTGTCTCTACTTTTGTGTGTATTTGAATCAATCAACGTGCATTTATTAGGCACCTACTATGTGCCAGTCACTGTGATAGGGAGGAATGGGGAAACAAAGCAAGTGAAGGCTAAATCACCTTGTCATTTTCCTCAATAAAATGTGAGCTCCCTGAGGGCAGGAACTTTTTTTTTTTGTCTTCATATTCCTATAACCTAGTACAATGCCTGGCACATAGCAGCGGCTTCATAAATGTGTGTTGACTGATTAATTGAAGATCAACTGTATGCATGGCACCAAGCTAGGCACTGTGAGGGATGGGGGGAGGCTTCTGCCCTCTAGGAGTTTACAATTTTATTGGTGAAATGATGGCAGTTCTCATGATGATATTAGAGAATGGTGTGAAAGCAGTTGCCAAAGTGATGTGTGCAGATTTCATGAGCTGGACCAGTTCAGAGAGGAGAGACATCAGTGGGGGTCGGATCAGTCAGGGTAGGCTTGCTTCATGGAGGAAGCAGCTTGAATAGGATTTGGAGAGGACCATGATGGGGGGGGGGTGGCATTTGAGGCAGGAACAACCCACAGGAGAAAAGATTCTGAATTTCTCCAGAGAAGGAGGTACCAAAGGTTGAATACTTAGCTGATTATGGTTTCTACTTCTTCCATTTTTTTTCCAGGGCGGGAGATGGTGGGACCCACGCTGCCCGGATACCCACCCCACATCCCCACCAGTGGCCAGGGCAGTTATGCCTCTTCTGCCATCGCTGGCATGGTGGCAGGTAGGGAGAGTGACTGGGGACCAGGGCCCTAGGGTTACGTGGGAGGGGACCCTACCACTAGTAGATGAAGGTTGGGAGTGGAGAGATGGCCCCCTGGCTCGTAGTTACCAGGGGGCACTGAAGGAAAGTCCCAGAATTTGTCTCCTTTGGAAGGCAAGCTTCTTGTTCTCTTTGGGCACCTTTAGTTCCCTGACTGTCCTCGGTTTTGTCCTTTCCAAGTTTACGCCCAAACCCAAATTGGGATCAGGCATCATAGAAGGATCTGGGACGTCCTAACACTAGCCGTCAGCCCCTCTTTGTGTCCCACAATGGCTAACTTGAATTTGTCGGCAGCAGACACATGGCTTGCCTAGTGAACGAAGCAGGGCTTCATGATTCTGCCATTCATGATCTGTGTGACCCAGGGCAGGTGATTTCATCTCTCTGGGTCTCCGTTTCCATATCTGTAAAGTACAGGGGTCCCTAACAGCTGTAAATCTATGACCAAATGAACAAATGACCCCTTTTAGCTGAAAATATATGACCCTGTGATGACCCCAGGGTCTTTAAGGACCATTCTAGCTCTTAATCTATGGTTACATGTATCTTAACTCTCCTTTGTGCTGCCCTGTGACTCACTGAAGCCTTCTGGGCCTCAGTTTACTTATCGGCAGAATTACGGTGCTGGATTGAGTGTCCTCTATGGTCCCTTCTGGTCTGAGATCTCTGTTTCTATGACTAGATGACCTCCAAGGTGCTGTATAGGTTTAAAACATGACCTTAAAAAGTCCCTTCTTCCTATCTCCTCATCTACTGGGTGTCCCTCAAGGCCAGGGGTCATACCACCTACTTTGGAGTCTGGAGGTGTGGGGAGGGGTGATGGGAGGTCCTCCCTGTTTGCCTCCCTCTGTCGCGTTTCAGACTTTGGTCCTCAGACAGGAAGCACACACTGGAAGAGGGTGCTTGGCTGGCTGCACTGCTCCCCCCCCCCCCAACCCCAGGCTTTCTGTCAGAGAGCAGTGGTGGAGAGAGTTCTCTGGCCTCGACTCCAGACCCCTGTTCGAAAGAGATGGGCATTTGCCATGGCTAAAAGTGTGCCCCCGTCTCTAGACACTGGGGTGGGCAATGGAGCTGCTTTGTGTGAAGAGGGAAAGAGAAGAGAGAGGGAGAGAGAGAGGAGGAGAAGAGAGGGAAGGAGGGAGGAAGGGAGAGGGGGGAGGGAGGGAAGGAGGGAGAGAGAGAGGGAGGGGGGACAGAGAGGGAGGGGGGG
>NW_027185786.1:1087345-1107646 GCF_028583685.1 Petaurus breviceps papuanus
GGAGGGAGTGGGAAGCAGGGAAGGAGGTTGCCCTCTCCCTGGGAACCTGCTGAGCTGGCACTTGTTGCTGCTTGGTTACCGTGGCGATGTGGTTAATGCACCGTTGAAAATACAGAATCCTGCCTCCTCTCTCCCTCCTGGCCCAGGCTCCCTCCCTCCCTCCCTTCCTCTCCTGGAGCGTGAAATGAGATTGGTCAAGATAAAAAAGGAAAAGATTCGGTTATTTTTTTTAAGAGTGTGGATAATGGGGCCTCTCAATCACAATCCAGGGCTCCAGCCGGCTCCCCCTGCCTCTCACTCCCCACTCCTCTGCAGCTTGCTTGGAGAAGGAGAAGGAGGAAGGAAGGATGTAGCATAGTGTATTTCTCTTAATTATGAATCACTCCTCAGGCCTAGCCAAGGGGAAAGGTGGGGGGCACCTGGGGCTAAGTGGGTGAGTTATCGACCTGTGTGCCAGGATGGTAGTTAAGGTTCCGACCTGGAACCTGATGGGAGAGTCCATAAGGAAGACCCTTTCCCATACAGTTTGCATAATACCTCCACCTTAACTACAGGTGCAAAAGCCTAAAAAAAGAAAAGAAAGGTAACCCGTCAACAATCATCGATCAAGGGCCTGCTGTGTGCCACACTGTGTCAGGAGCTGAGTTTACAAGACAAAGAAGGGAGCAGTCCCTACTCTCAGTGGCTTTAAACTCAAGATGCTCTGTGCTGTGTCCAGACCATTTTAGGCTGTGGGCTGTTCATACCTCTCCAGCAGACTGATCTCCAGAACAGATGGAATCCTGACAAGTCCATTGGTCCAAAGTTCTAGAGCTGGAAGGGGCCTCAGAGACCATCTAGAACAACCCCTTCATGTCCAGATAGGGAAACCTGGGTTTCTGAGGGCTTAAGTGAATTGCCCAGGGTCACACAGCAGCTAGAGATAAAACCAAGACTTGAACTCAGATCCTCTGACTCAGTTCAGCTCTTTCTCTGCTTTGCTCACTGTGGGAAATTAAATCAGACCTCAATGTGGGTTGACTATTTAAAGGATCCTTCTACAAAACAAAGGCTAGGGTTATAATAGAATCAGGGCCCATCCTTCCCACAAACAATTCAATTGAGTTCAAAGTTCAGATTTTTCACAAAAAGGCATCCCCTGAGGCAGGGAGAGGGAACGCACATTTATGGAGGACCTACTATGTGCTGGATACTGTGCTAAAAACATTTTACAATCATCTCCTTTGGTTCTCACAACAGCCCTGTGAGATAGGCGCCATTATCATATCCATTTTACAGATCAGGAAACTGAGACAAACGGAGGTTAAGTGACTTGCCCAGGGTCACACAGCTAGGAAATATCTGAGGTCAGATTTGATCTCAGGTCTTCTTGACTGGAGGCCTAAGGTATCCACTATACCACCTAGGTGCCTTGAATGCCCATCTGTGTAAAAACCAGATGTATTTGATTGCTTGAGAGTGAGAGTAGACTAGGTAATGGAGGTCTGGCCTTTCCATCAGACCCAGACTCAGCTCCTTCCTCTGACATATATTGCTCGTGACCTTGTTTGAGACACTTGACTTTATAGAATTGGGACTGGAAGGGACCTCAGAGGCCAACACTTCTGTCCTGTCATCCCATTTTTCAGATGAGTAAACTGAGATTCAGAAGTTAAGTGATTTACCTAAGGTCAGCCCAAGGGTCAGACATAGGCTTTGAAGTGAGGGTCTCACATTCCAGAAGCAGTGCTCTCTCCATGGTGCTTTGGGCAACTTTGCAAGGCTACAAATGACTAGCCAGCTGCTGGCCTGCTTCTACAGAGGGATCAAGGAAGTCTGGATTCCTCCTGCCTTCCCCCAACTCAAAACATCTGGTGAAGAGGCTGACCCGGTATGAAGGTCCTTCCCAGGGCTCTACAAGCCTTTGCACCATTATTTACGATTGGTTACCCTGTGAACACACCAGGGCTGGGTCAGGGACAAGGCCACTCACTGCCTTGGGTGTTTGCTCCACTGCTTACCTTCTTCAACATCCAGAAGTCACCTAACTTTCCTGAGCCTCAGTCTCCTCATCGGTAAAATGAACGGGTGTTGTCCCAGATTTCTAATATATCTTCTAGTTCTGATGCAATCACAGTGCCATCTATCTCTTCTGCCTCTCCCCATTCCTCCTGCATGCCTGGTAGATTTAAGACTTGGGGAGGTGGCTAGAACCAAAATCCCAGCTATGCATTTCTCAGTTTCCTCATTGATAAGCAATGATAGGGCTGGACTAGATGGCCTGTGAGGCCCCTCTGGTTATCCGTTTTCTCATCTATAAAATGAAAAGGTTGGGTTAAGTGGCCTCTAGAGGTCCTTCTGGGACTCAATTTCCTCATTTGTTAGATGAGGGGGTCAGATGAGATGACCTCCAAAGTCTTTTCCAGATCTGTGATATTCTCCTGTATTCAGTTTGCTTACACTGAGGTACACCTGCACTGATGGAATCTGAGACAAGCACCCCAAGGCATGCCAGGGCATCCTGGGGCTGAGTCTGTGAGCTGTTCCTCCTCCTGGGGGAAGGGTGTGGTGGATAGAGTGATGGCCTTGGAGTCCTGGAGACCTGGTTTCAAACCCCATCACAGAGACTTAGCAGCTGTGTGACCCTGAGCAAGTCACTGCATACTTTCATGCCTCGGTTTCCTCATTTGTAAAACTGAAGGATTGGACCATGGTCTCTTCCAGGTTTAAGCGTATTTTCCTGTAGTGTTGAGGCTTCACAGACCTGGATTCTAATTCTGGCTGTGTTTCTTCTAAGCTCTGTTTTCTCATCTGTAAAAAGGGGATGGGAGTAGAGTGAATCGGACTAGATTCTTTATTTTCTAACTGTCTCTTCCAGCTCTGAAATTCTTTGGCTTCTCCCATTTTCTCCACCCACAATCAAGCCTCAGCCTTTCTCACTTCATCCCTTGGTATAGCCTGAATCTCCCTTGGGAGTAACTAGTCCTAGGGTTGAATTAGAAAACTTTAAACTTGGAAGGATGATGGAGATCCTCAAAGAAAGGGCCAATGGAGTGGTCTTAGACATAATGCTATCTTACAGTTGAGGAAACTGAGGCTCCATTAGGTGGCTGGTACCCCTTCCATCTCTGTCCCCCAAGCTTTGCAGAGGGAGTGTCCAGTCCTCTCTACTCCCTCTGCTCTGGAACAAAGACATTGGTTCTTAGAATCATATATTTAGAGCTGGAAAGGACATTGGAGGTCATTGAGGTCCCTTGATTTTACAGAAGAGGAAACAGGGAGGTTAAATGACTTGCCCAAGGTCACACAGCTAATAAGTATCTGACATGGGCTTTAGATCCAGATCCTTCAGACTCCAAGCCCAATACCCTATCGTTGGATCCTAGGGTTCTAGACTGAGGGCACCTTTCAGAATATCTGCTTTGAAATCTTGTCCTGGTCCCTGGGCTCAGCCGCCCTCACCTTCTCCTCCTATCCCCCAAGCCAGAAGCCTCACAGGCCTTTCTTCTTCTGTCTTATGCCAGCAGGAAGCGACTACTCTGGAAATGCCTATGGTCATTCCCCCTACTCCTCCTACAGCGAGGCCTGGCGCTTCCCCAACTCCAGCCTGCTGAGTAAGTGTCCTTCTGTGGGGCCGGCCAACCCTCCTAGGGCAGGGAGGGCAGTGAACTGTGTTAGAGGTGTCGAGATGCTGAGCAGAGAGGGGAGAGTTAGGGAAGGGGGCAGACTGCCTGCCACTGGGCTTTCCCTCCAGCTGGCATGAGCCAAGGTCATGGCGCCCAGTGGGATGAAGAAAAGGAGACAGAATTCTCCCCACAAAGAACCATCCATCGCCCAGACAATAAGCTTTTGATAATCAACTACTGTGTACTGGGCATTGAGAGGATTACTAGGGATAGAGAGATGATGATGCATCAGACCGCGGCATCCACCCTCCAAGACCTTCCTTTCCACTGAGGGAGACAGTAAGTCTAAATCTATGTCTGCAGACAAACGTGCACACATGCATATATGTACACACACATGTGTGTGGAGATGCTGATATTTGTGTGTTTATATAGACTTTATACAGCTTTATAAAGTAGATACACTATAGATATGTACTGATGCTATATAGACTATATAAAGTACATATACTTCATATTTGCATGTACACAATACAAGTATGTGTTCGTCTATACATACACTTGCCCATCCTTGCAGGCAGCTTAATTAAATAATAGTGGTAATTATTGCCAACATGTGGTAAGCACTCTACAATTGTGATCTCATTTGATCCTCTGGGATCAGGTGCTATTATTACCTCCATTTTACAGATGAGGAAATTGAGTTAAACAGAGGTTCAATGACTTGGCCAGGATCACATAGCTAGGAAGTATCTGAGACTAGATTTGAAATCGGGTCTTCCTAACTACTACAGACCTAACTATTTACTGTACCACCTAGTGGAAAGAAAGCTGGACTTGCAGCCAGAAAGGCTTGAGTTCAAGTTTTGACTAACACTTACTGACTGTGTGGCCCTGGGCCAGTCAGGTTACCCCTCCTTGCCCTAGGCAATTCTTTTTTTTTTTTTTGTTTTTTTGTAGGGTGGAAGGTAGGGCAATTGGGGTTAAGTGACTTGCCCAGGGTCACATGGCTAGTTTTGTGTGTGTGTGTGTGTGTGTGTGTGTGTGTGTGCGTGCGTGTTAAGTGTCTGAGGCTAGATTTGAACTCAGGTCCTCCTGACTCCAGGGCCAATGCTCTATTCACTGTGCCAAATAACCGCCCCTAGGCAATTCTTTAAGAAGAGAAGGTAGAGATCTGCATGGGTAGAGGGAGTGTCCTCATTTAGGAGTTCCCAACACCAGGGAAATCACATAACTATCTAGTCTCTATTCCTGTTCCTAGTAGGTACAAAATAACCATGAGAGTAAAAAATGTAGATCTAGTAAAGGGGGACAGCACCCATGCCTGCATAATTCCAAGGCAGTATATGCCAAGTATTTCCCGGGTTCCAGACTGACTTTCCTCCTGTCCTAGCCTTTGGCCCTGGGATTCACTGGCACCAGGAGTAGACATTGTCAGTTGAGATGGAGGAACATATTCCAGATTTTCTGACTGCTTCTGCTGGCTGTATGAGGGAGGGCTTCACTGTTACACTGTTCCTGGGGTCCAGGCTTTGGGGTGGTATCATAGATGAAGGAGTCTCACCTTAAAGCCCTTCCATGAATGGCTTACTCATGGACATCATCCTTTTTCAGACTTCTCTCAGGCAGTCTGCCCCTCTGCCTCTTTCCACCCCTCCCCACCATTCCAATTGCTAGGCTTCTGGGAGCTGTAGAAAACAGAAAAAACAAACCAAACAAGAACTTGAAGGAGAAAAAAAAGAAAAAGAAACATTCCCAGTAGAAAACACTGAGACTGAGAAAATCTTATATCGATTTCTGCATTTCCTCCTGTTTTTTAACCTTCAGTTTAAAGATTTGGGGACAAATAGTTGATTAGCTGGTCAAGAAAGGGGGTGGGGGTGTTGAAAGAAGCAGGAATAGAGAAAATAAGATGGTGAGAACACTGCTCTTGGGATTCAGAAGGCCTGGGCTTAAATCCCAACTCATTCAACCTCTCTGGGCCTCAGTTTCCTCATCTGCAAAATGATGGGGTTGTACCTAATGATCTCTTCCAGCTCTGACTTGACTTGATGGCTCCTCAGGGAACATTCCCCCCTGTTATGCACAAGTCTGTCTGTTAGCATCCAGCGGGATCCTTGGGGAAAGACTTACAGAGTCAGCCCCTCTTCTTGTCCTACACCCTCCTGGCTAGTTGGGCCTTGTCCTCAAGGGCCTCGATGACTACTGCCCAAGCAGTGCCTTCCAGATGTGTTTCTACCATTATTCTTTTAGTTCTTCTGAATTCTAGATGTGGTCTTTTCCCAAAGCAAGGATGTAGAAAGTCAGTTATCTCAAACACACACACACACACACACACACACACACACACACACACACACACAACCTGAAGGAGAAAAAAAAAGAAAAAGAAACATTCCCACCCTTGCCAGAAAGTCAGTGCTGAGGCCTGGGAAGAAGAGGAAATAAGAGGAGAGAGGAGTTAATCTTTGATGATCAGATAGGAGGGGGGTAAATGTTTAACTTGAGCTGTCTTAAAGGTCAGCAGATGCAGGGAAGGCTTTGCTGCAACTCTCCCTGCTGACCAGCAACGTTGTTATTTCTTTTAACTCGTCTAGGTTCCCCATATTATTACAGTTCCACCTCAAGGGCGAACGCGCCTCCCACCGCCGCTTCGGCTTTTGACCACCTGTAGTTACCATGGGGACAGCGGGAGCCACCGTTCGGCGGGCCGCAGGAGGATTCGGGCTGGGACAGGCCCCAGGAAGTCACACAAAGGAATCTTTATTTATTACATGAAAAAATAACCACAAGTCCAGCATTGCAACTCCCTCTGTGGTTAATTTAATGAAACGTGAAAGACACAATGACCTTGAGGAAGGCCAAGCTGTCCCCCAAGACTCCTTAATATGAGACAGGAGTCCTGGAGAAAGGAAATCATCCCTTTTTAAAGTGACAGATTTGGAGAAAAAGAAACTGTGGACTGTGGCTTTCTCCCCATTAAAGGAGAGATGATGGGAAGGGGAAGGCAAAAAGTTGGGGAAAGATGGGTCCTTGGCAGGAGTGGGATGGGAGGGAACCCGGCTTCAATGGGGTATAGATTGGACTTCCCCTTGGCTCTGTACTCAATGTGATGCTGTCTTGGGATACTGGGGCAATCATGCAGACACACCCAGTCCACCCTCGCCTCCTTCCCCTGATTCAATCCTCCTCCCACTGACTTCCCCATCTCTCTCTCTCCTGGCCCTTCTTTCCCAGAAGTGGGGCAAGGAGGAGAGATGTGCTGTTTTCCTCTATTCATCTTCTTGGGCTCCCTTTATACCTTATTTCATAGGCATGGACTGAGGACACTCTTGGTCGGACCCTCGGGCTCTTCACTGACCTTCATTCCTTTTGCTGAAGCAGAAGTTCTTTGAAAAGCATATAGTGCCCTATGATGTGTTCTCCTCATGGATCCTCCCCTTGACCAATGCCACCAGCCGGGCCTGACATGGGCCTCATACAGGCTGAGAAAGAAATGCACCAGAAGCTCCTCTAGCCATCCCCCAGACACCCCGGGGACTATGGGAGAGGCAGGTTCTCCTCTGGTCAGACATGCATGATGTAAGGGGAAACAATCATTTGGGATCCATTTCCCTAGACTGATACATCATCCCTAGGTCACGTGCTTCTTCCTAAATTCAAACGTGCCATGCGGGAGACATCCCTCTGAGGTCTGGCCAAGTTGGGGAGGACCAGGATCCTCCCTTAGGGAGGAGATGCCCTCCCAGTGCAGGGGTGGGCAGGGGGTGGTGGAGCCTCCTGTCCCATTGGGTCTGTCTGTAAATACTGTACATGAAGCTCAGCCTGAGTTCGATCCCTCTTTCCATCCCTAGACCTTTACCTCCTTATGAATTATCTCCCTGTGGCAGCAGGACTTCCCCCTTGATGCTTCTCTAAATACACACACACACACACACTCACACACACACACACACACACCCCACTCAAAAAAAAAATCCCTTGCCACCCACATCATTCAATAAAACATTCTTTGTTTCAGACTTCTGGATTGGCTGGGGAAGGTATCAGGGCAGCCTTCTAAGAAGTCTCCTGAGGGAATTTTCTCATATTTTCCTTAGGGAGATGGGGAGAATGTGGGAGACAGAGCTAGTTGACGGGGATGGGGAAGAAATGGCATAACCATAAAATGCAAAGGGGGGGAACCCTGGGACACCCAGCAAAGGCTCTGGGTACTTATGGGGCCTTTCTTAGCACCCTGCATAAGAGGACTACAGTCAAAGATCCTGAGAGGGTTTTTGATGACAGAAAAGTCCAGAAGGCAGTGCTGTGTCATGTAAAGAATTCTGGGTGGGGAGTCAGAGAGAGCTGGGTTTGAATCCTGGCTCAGGCCCTTACTCTGAGGGATCCTGGGCAAGTCACTTAAACTCCCAGCATCCTCATTTAGAAGTCGAAAGGGTTGGTCTCTTCCAGTTCTGAATCTTAGGACTCTTAGCCCTCAAAGCTCCCAGTGGCGGGGAGGGCATGGAGGAAAAAGGTCAACGAGAATGGTTTGGTGATTTCACAAGCCCCTCTTTGCCCTGACCACTCTTTGGATAGAGTGAGGGAAGAGAGATTTCCAGTCATGCCTCTGGGGTTACACGTAGAGAGGGGAAGGCATTAGAGAATGCCAGTCAGTCTTGGCAGCAGTGAGGGGTCCGTGGGGTCATGGAAGAGAGGCATGGGGATATGGAATCTGTCCAGATGGCTCAGCTTGAAGAATCAGAGCTGCACTCCCCAGGCCTCACTGTTAGGAAGTGTGCCAGGAGGTCAGGGGCAGGGGATGGGGCCACCCACTAAGGCTCAGTTTTGAAGGAAATGGCCAACAGGCTCCCCAAAGGCAGGGATTCCATTTCACAAGATCACAAGTGGGCTCCCTCCCAATGCAGAGAATCTGGTCTGTGGCCTCCCAGTTTCCTTTGGGGGTGGGGGTGGGGAGCAGTACACACACACACACACACACACAATGGCACCTGCCAAGGGGAGCCGTACCCTTCAGAGAAAGGAGTGTACCCTAGCTCTGGGCTAGCCACTAGGACACAGGGGTCCCATTATGCCTTGGACTCGCCTGAGGACTTTGAATCTCTCTGTCCCCTTTCTGGCCTTCAGTGCTCCTCCCAAAGTGAAGAATCCTTCTGCTTTTACAGAGGTTCAGGGATAATTGCCACCCAAAGGGTGCTATGGGATCCTGGGCCAGTACGCAGAGAGCTTCCTGCTTCAGTGGGCCAGAACCCATCCTCAGGAGCTCGAGAGCCTCTCCAAGCAGGGGTGGGCTGACATTCAGGAATCTGAATTTTACCTTTGCTGTAGTTATGATGGGGGGGGCGGGGGCGTGGTTCAGGATGGCCTACAGCAGCTATCTTTGAGGTTGACTACAAAACAGAGGGATCATTAGGTCCCCCCACCCCCACAAGAGTCCATAGCCCTCAGGTCAGAGTGGAAACTTTGGAAATTACTTCTCCCAAGTTGCTCCTAAAAGTGAGGAGAGAGGCAATGTAGTTGAGTGTGCCTTGCCCTTGTGGGTAGGTAGGATGGGAGGAAGGAAAGAGAAAGCAGAGAGCTTCAAGGTGGTAGGAGATGAGGGTTGAAACATGGGAAAGAGGTCAGGAGCTGAGGAGACCTGGGAAGAATGTGCCTGGGAAGGAGAGATGGAGGACGGCATGAATGGGAAGGAAGGTGATCTTGGGAAAAAGGCCTGAGAAGAGCCAGAGGGAATAGGGAGAAGGGTGCTTGGGAAGAAGGTGTGGGAGGGGAGGGGAGTGTGAGAAAGAGGAGGTATGAGGGAGGTGTGCATGAGAAAGAAGAGAGAGAAGGGTGAGGTGGGCATGGGAAGAGGTGTGGGAGGGGGAGAGGACTATGAGGAGGGAATGGAGGGGGTATGGGAAGGGAGCATGGGAGGGAGAATGTGTGGGGTGGGCTACATGGTTAGGAGCCCTCACGTTTAGGGGGAGGGGTGGTGGGAAGGACCTGTATCAGAGCCATAACCTGGAATGTTTCACTGCTGAGTCAGCAGCAGCACAGGGGACAGTCTATCACAGGACCAGAGTTTTGAAGCTGTAAGAGACCTCAGAAGTCATCTAGAACAGCTCCCTCATTTTACAGATGAGTAGTCTAAGGCCTAGGGAAATTAAGTGACTCATCCACATCACACAGATAGGAGCAGAGCTGGGATCTGAACTCGGGTCCCTTGACTGCTAATTTTGCCTCCTTTCCACTGTACAATAATGTAATCTTGATGGGATGGGGGCGCAGCCCCAGCTCTTTCCCTTTATGGGGTTGGGAGAGGGGGCAGTTGGTAGCTGTGATGGGACTCTGGCAGTCATGGCTTGGGAGGAAGCAGGGGCAAAGGGGAGATGCAGAGAAGATCCATGCTGTCACAAAGACGCAGTGGGCTCCTTCTATCAGAGGGCAGCGCCCTGGGAGAAAGCCCTGCTTGTCCCGTATTAGTCCCACTTTTGTAATACACTGTGTCCCAGAAGCTTGCACATGCTATGGTCCCAGGACAGGCCTTACCTTTGGTTTAGAGTCATGAAAGCCTTGATATTGAAAGCAGATCTCTGTATTTCTCCCAGCCCTCCCTCAATTCCTTAGCAGTCCTGCCCAGTCCCAGCCTCCTTTTCACATTAGCCTGCCCATTCTGAGCTCCCCTCTTACCCAAGGTGGCCCTCGAATGTCTTGTTAGGGCAAATCTGACTAATTGGCTCCATCTGGAGGTGATGGCTTTCCCCTTATTGAAAATTTATATGCAATAGTCCATTGTGTAGGAGAGGGGACTCTTGCTCAGGCTTGGGTTGGGTGAGATGCCCTCTGAGGTGCCTTCTCGCTTTGAGAATCTCTGTGTCCATGCTTCTGTGAAGGAGGAGTTTGAAGGAAGGTGAAGTAATCAGGGTAAAAGGATTGGGGGGAGAGGGACAGCAATGGGGAAATGTATTAGAGAGAGACAGATCAGGGACAAACAGAAAGAGATGGAGAGACAGAGAGAGACAGAGACAGAGGAGGGAGGGAGAGACAGAGACACACAGAGAGAGAAAGAAGAGAAGAGAGGAGAGGAGAGAAGGGGAGAGGAGGAGGAGAGGGGAAGGGAAGGGAGGAGAGGAGAGGGGAGGAGGGGAGGGGAGGGGAGGAGAGGAGAAGAGAAGGGAGGAGGGGAGCTGGGAAATCTGCTTTAGAATCCTTTCTAGGGCTACTGCCCCTTGCTTCTAGCTCTCTCCTTGGGGAGTGTGGAAGAGTCCTCATTTTCTGAGGCCACCTCCCTTATTAAGTCCTGGGGGCCACACCTCCTAGGAGGGGGAGGAATCCTCCATCATAGTTTTGGACCTGGACCTCACTGGAGTTGAGCTGCCAGTAACCTTTGTCCTTGTCTCCCTCCCTCCATGCCAGGCATCCTCTCCACTCTGTCTGGTGGCCATCTTCCTGTGGTCTAGTCACTGAAGAGTTCCCATGAGAGATCTGCCTAGGCCCCCAGGTATATATGGCTCCTCAACACATTCCCCCCCCCCCCAAATCCTCTGGCCTCCTCCTTTTCTTCCTGCCCATACATGCTTCCCCCTCCCCCATGTACAAATACAAATTTTCTGAGACAGGTCAGGACTGCCTCTTACTATTCTCTGGGGTTTGGGGGAGAACTGCTTTTGGTCCTAATCTTTCCCACCTCTGTATCACATGTCCATCCCCTGCTATCTGGAGCATATTAAGATAGAATGGAGGCATTTGGAATCTGCCAGGAAGCCACTGATTCTGAAGTCAGGACCTGGTTTCAGATTCTGCCTTTGACACTTATTAGATGTGTGGCCTTGGGAGAGGTACTTTATCTCTATGACCTCAGTTTCCTCATCTGTAAAATGAGGGGGGTGGGCTAGTTGGTCCCTCCTAGGACCTATGCTTCTCACTGCCTTGACCACCATGGACCTCAGCTGCCTCAGCTGGCTTCTGAGGTCCTTTCCTTCTCTTCATCTATGATGCTAAATCTCTTAACCTCTCTGAATCTCAGTTTCCTCACATGTTGAGTCGAGGCCAGGGCCCCTGAGGCCTCTTCTGACCCTGGAGCTATGATCTTAATGACTCCCTGCCCATCAACAGCTCCAGTCTGGATTCCCATCAGTCCCACCTCCCTTTCCTTCCTCAGTTACCCCAGTAAGTGATGATGACTGCCAATACAACCTTAGGAGAATTTCAAAGCTCCATTTGGGCACTTTGAGGAGGGGAGGGGGTTATAATCCCTGGACCATCACAGCTGCCCAGCAACACTCTGAGCTCCTTGTTCTGGTGATACTGGGTCCTGGTTCTCAGCCTTATCTGTGTCTGGGCAGATGAGCCAGGCTGGATTTGGCATGAGGCAGCCAGCATTCAAAATCTAGCCTTGCCTCAGTTTTCTCATCTGTGAAAATGCAAGGGCTGGACTGGATGCCTCTAAAGTCCATTACAGCTTTAAATCCAGGAGCCCACGCACCCGTGACTTAGGGTAGAAGATGTTGTTGACATGGTTTTAACTCCGCTTTAAACTGTCACTATTCTAGGACAGTGGCCCAGGGTCTCTCCTCATCTGTAACGCTTCAGTCCTCCAGCCTTTTAGATTTATAAAGGATTTATGTTCCTTGGGAAAATAGCTGCTCTTCTGTCTGTCAAGCGGTATTGCCATGTTTTGTCTTCTCGCCCATATGTTGGACAAGGCTCTCATTCTGATGAAAGGTCCCCTTCCTAATAAAAGCTGCTCCTTTCCTCCTCTTCTCCACCTTTTTCTCCTTCACTCTCTTCATCCTCTCTATACTTCGCATGACTACCTGCCCATTCTGGATTTGCCTCTTACCCAGAGTATATTGTCTCAGGTCCACTTAAGGTACTTGGCCAGGGTTGGGGTGGGGGGAAAGAGGTGGCATGGTCCTGGACTGACCAGAGAAGGACACATTTTGGGGCAGATGAGGACCAGGCTGGCCGACCAAGGGATGTTGAGCTGGGAGGCTGGGACCAAGTCTCTGGTCTGTCTTTTGTTTACCTTTCTTGCTTTTGGGGGAACTGAAAGATGTCCTCTCATTTCTCTGTCTCCTCCTACCTATCAAGAAGAAAAGTGTTCACCCTGCCCCCCCCAACTCTGCCCCATCCCAGGGGCAGTGGGGAAAGGGATTAGACAATGCCAAAGAGCTCTGGTATGGAGGGAAGGGAAGGGGAGAAGAAGGAAACAACCATGTAAGGTATGTGCTGTTATCCCCATTTTACTGTTAATTGATTTACCCAGGGTCACACAGCCAGGAAGGGACTGAGATCAGATTTGAACCCAGGTGGCCCTCTATTCACTGTGACAACTAGCTGAATCAAGGGAGCTGGAATGGGCTGCTGGGTCTTCTACTTACTGTCAAATGGCCTTGTCCAAGTCATTTCCCCTCTGATGGCCTCAGTCTCCCCATATGTTGTACCTGATGGCTTCTGAGGTCCTAGACCTAGATCTATTACTGATGACTTTTTTGGTTGTCAGTTTCCTCATCTGTAAAGTGAAGGGATTGGACTTGGTGACCTCTGGCTTCCCTGCCAGCTCTCCACCTATGGATTCACTGTGCTTAGAAAACAATCATCTAGGAAATAGCTCTACTTCATCATTTTCTGTTTTCTTTTCCTTAGGGTCTCCTTCCCTTTCTCTCTGTTTTACTCTCCAAGGCTTCCAAGATTGTATGTAGATTGAAAGTTTGGGGATCTGAGTGAAGGGAAGGTAGAGGGAGGGTAGGGCTGGAATTAGCTCTTGTGGGACAGGTACAACAATCCCTTCCTCCCCTCCACTCCCAACCTAGCTCCTGTGGACATTCCATGATCTCTCCAAAGGACAGAATCAGAGAGCCAGAGGAGAAGCCAGTTTGACTGACATTCAACACCTTGGAAGGAGGTGACAAGGATTCCTTTGTCCCTTTTCCTAGTGGTCATTCTCCAGACTACTCCCTCTTCTTTATTCATTTGAATCCTCCAGGGCTCCTGTGTTGGTCAGCATATGGTTCCTAGGTCCTAGACTCTTGGACTTGATACTTCAAAGGACCTTAGAGGACATTTAGTCTAATCACCTCATTTTACAGAGGAGGAAACTGAGGCACAAAGGATTGACTTAAGATCATAGGATTATAGATTTTAAAGCTAGAAAGGACTTTAGAGAACATCTAGTCCAACTTCCTCATTCTTCAGCAGAAGTTGAACATGACGTATGTCCAACTCCCTTCATTCTTCAGGAAACTGAGGCAGAGGAAATCAGTCTCAGAGCTGGGATTCGAACCTGGGTCCTCTGACCCCAGACGCTGTGTTCTTTCTACAGCGATATGAGACCGCTGGGAGGCTCGATGGAGAAGGGTTTCTTGGAGGCTTCTTGGGGTTTTAACTGGGGGAGATGTGGGCCATTGGATGTCTGTGTGTGTGGGAGGGATAGGAGACAAGTTTTGGGGACTGGCATGTCTCCCCATCTGTGATGAGGCGGCAGCCCGCCAGGCTTCCCAAGTGTGGCACTCGCTGCCTAAGGCTTTCGCAGGGAAATGTGATTTCCCCTTGAGTGAAACGGACTGTGCATTGTGGAAATTGGCTCTTTTCTGAGCGGGCGGTGGTTGTTGCCACGGAGCCCGAGCGGGGATGGGGCCTGCGGGGGGCCGCCCTGGCCCCTAGAGTGAACCGGGAGCAGCCATGTGCTCAGAACTCATTAGGGATAAATCAAATTTGAAACAGCACGACACTGACGCATCCCCCTTCTACCCCCACCCGGAGCCCCAGCTTCCTCCCACCCAATCCTTGGCTCTCCTTCCCACACCCCTACCTTCTCCCCACAACGGCACCTCTTTCACACAGGCACCTACCCTCTATCCAAACCCCAGGAGCCATCAATTACCAGTAGACGTGTTCATTGCAAATAAATCTTGGGGAGCCGCGGAGCCGCTGGCAAGGTAGGACTGAGTCTTGGAGGGCATACTGAGATGGGGAGCTCACATCCCATGTGCCCGATGGCTCCTGTACCACAAGCATCCTCTTTGCCAAATTACCAGGGACTGGCACTCGCCGTGGTCCCTCAGCTGCCCCTCCCAGCCCCCCACTTTGGGAGATAAGGTGGGGGCACCAGGGACGGACCTCTGAAGAGGCCTTTCAGCCGAACAACTCATATGAAATAATCCGCCCCCATCCGGTCCCCCATGCACCTTATATGCAGAAGGAAATAAATTGCCCGGAAAATAGATGCATGGGGTACGACAGAGTCCTCATTTCTTCAGCAAAGAAAGAAGGAAGGGAGAGAAAGGAAGGATGACAGCATTCTGGCGTGAACTGGTGCAAACCTCTTTTTCTGACATGAATTAAACACACACACACACACACACACACACACACATATATATATATATACACATACACACACATCAAAGAAAACGGTTTCAACCCCATTTCTAATTTGCTGAACTTCCCTCCCTCCCTCACATCATAGATTTGTTAACGATATGGGAAAGGGGCCGATTCTGCATATTATTCTGTAATGGGCTAGATTTGTGGGAGTTATTAGGTCCCATTAATTATGGTAATAATAATAATGCCATTAGCAATCGAGCTGGGTGTTCATAAGAATCAGGGCCAAGATCTCCACTGGGAGTGAGGGTGGAGACAGCATGTTGAAATACAAAACATTGCTCCCAGTTGGGAGACCTAGATTCCAGGCTAATCACTTGAATGACTTTGGGGAAGGCAATTGACTTCTCAGTCTCAGTTTCCCCACATGTAAAATCAGAAGTGGTGGAAATTCTGCTTGACAATCCTGATTCTGCACTTACTGAATCAATGATAGATATAGGGGCCCAGTTGACTCAGGGAGAAAATCTTGTTTAATTTTCCCAGGAAATCATAGAATCATGAAAAATGAGGTCTGGAAGGAAACTTTAAGGTCATTTAATCTGACGCTTTCATTTTTTTCAAATCAATCAAATCAATAAACATTTATTATGTGCCTATTGTGTACCAGGAACTGAACTAGCAACAGAGATTCAACAAGAAGTTAAAGACAGTCTCTGTCCTCATGGAACTCCCAGTCTGATGGGGGAGAAAGCAAACAGCTGCTCAATAGCTCTGTGAACGAAATGAATTATACATCACCAAATAAACGCAGGACAAATGTCTGAGTTAAGCAGATTGCAAAAAAAAAAAAACACTATCCTTAAGGAGCTTGGGTTTTATCAATCACTGCTGATTTTAGTCTAACCTTACCATATAACAGATGAGAAAACTGAGCCCTGGGGTTGAAGCCACTTTCCCAAGATCACAGCTAATTAGTCGTATTGCTGGGACACAGGTATCCTGTGATGCCCAATCCAGGGACCTCAGTACTGCACCAGTGGCCCCTAGAGGCAGCTGGGTAGCACAGTGGATAGAGCACTGGGTCTATGGGTCAGAAAGATCTGAATTCAGTCTCATTTACTTCTTAGCTGTGTGACCCTGGGCAAGTTACTTAACCTCTGACTACCTCAGTTTCCTCAACTGTAAAATGGGGATAATAGCAGCACCGAACTGCCAGGGTGGTTGGGAGGATCAGATTAGGTAATAGTTGTAAAGCTCTTAGCATAGTGCCCAACACATAGTAGGCTCTTAACAAATGGTTGTTTCATTCCTTCCACTTTTGCTAGGCAGTTCTGCAAGAGCCCACCATGGAAATGCAGTATTGGCTGGGGAGGTAGTTGAGGGTTTTCCCAATAAGCTTTGTCCTCCCTCCCTCCTGCCTCAAAGCCCCCAGTGGGTGGAAGGTGGGCCAGGGAAAACCAGGTGGACCGTCCTGGTGCTGAGTTAAACTATCCAAGAAAGTGTCAATATGACTGTTCTCTGAGGCAGCTATTTGGAGTAGATTCCAGTCCAGGATTTTGAAACAGAGATGGTCTTTGTAGAAACATTTGAGTTTTGCTGTAGCCCTAGTCAAGCTGACTCTCAATTCTCCCCTCAGACCCGTCAGGAGTCCCCTGTGCTCCCCACCAAGGAACCACTTAGAAGGTGAAACCCAATTGAATGCTTGTATTATGTATAAGGGGGCAGCAGAGGGTAGAGTACTGGGCTTGGAATCAGGAAGACTCTTCTTTCTGAGTTCAAACTTGGCCTCAGACACTTCCTAACTGTGTGACCCTGGGCAAGTCACTTCACCCTATTTGCCTCAGTTTCCTCA
The DNA here is from genome assembly GCF_028583685.1 of Petaurus breviceps papuanus. NCBI lineage: Eukaryota > Metazoa > Chordata > Mammalia > Diprotodontia > Petauridae > Petaurus > Petaurus breviceps. The sequence continues at coordinate 1,104,116 of NW_027185786.1, forward strand.
TTTGTAAAATGAGCTGGAGAAAGAAATGGCAAACCATTCTAGTATCTTACAAGAAAACCCCAAATGAGGTCACAAAGAGTCAGACAAGGTTCAAAAAGAATGATGATAATAACAATTTTATATAAGCCAATAGGTTCTTCCCAGAGATGGTCTGGGGCCTGAGGTGGGTAACTGAGCCAGGACAGAATGTACAGACATGAGAGAATTGAAATGAACATGACTTCTCCCCAGCATAGTATCCTAGATTCAGAGGTGGAATGGAGTCATCAAATAAAACCTCTTTATCCTCTTTTGTAGCTGAGGAAATTGAAGCCCTGAATGGCTGTGACTTGCCCAAGGTCACCTAGGCAGTACACAACAGAGCCAGAATTTGAACCCAATGCCTCTGAGTACAGATGCAGCACTCTTTCCTCTATTTGGTGGCAGAGGGAAGAACCAGGAGCCATTGGTGCAAAGAAGAAAACTAAAGCTTGCTGTTGGGAGCTGACCCAAAGTATAATGAATGGACTGCCTCTAGAGGTGGTGGGTGTCTCCCTCCTTGGAGGTCTCCTAGCAGAGGGTGGACCCTCCTCTCCTCCAGTTTGTTATAGTGGGGATTCCTTAGTATAGGGCTTGGACTGAATGGCAGCTAAAGTGCCTCTCAACTCTCCCACACTATGATTCCATGATAGCACTTTGCCTCATGATTCCCTCTTCTGTTCCAACCCCACCTTCATCTCATCCCACATCCCTCCCTCACCCCATATCTACATAGATGGGTCCAATGTTGGTCATTTCATAAAGCTTCCTTCCTGTTCCTCTCTCCCAGAACTGGGAGTGGAGGAATAGGGAAGAGAGGGAGAGAGAGGAAGGCAGTGGGAGGAGAGAGAAGGGAATCTTCATGGGCCTTTGGGAAGACCATGGAGTCTGAAGCCTGACTCGACTCCTTAGTGTCTGTGTGACCCTGAATAAGTCACTTTGTCTGAGCAGCTCTCATTTTCCTTATCTGTAAATGAGGAACTGACCTTGATATCTCCTGCTATCCCTTCCAGTCCCAAATTCTAAAATTATCGGCTTATAGACTGAGAAGGGACCTTCAGGGTGATCTAGTCCAACCTTCTCATTTTATTTATAAACCAAATCACTTAAGAGGAAAGTGACTGATGAGGAGAGCCAGCTTGGGCCTCCCTAGAGAGCCTGGGAGTAGAAGTGATTTGCCCATGGTGCCTCCCTCTGACCTCAAGGGTCAAGTGTAAACATCTTTGTTCTTCAACATTCAAAGCCCTTCAGAACCTGGCCCTTTCCCACCTTTCCAGCCTTCCCTTGACTTATTCTCCATCAGTAAGTCTATGGTCCCTCAGCATGAGGCTCCTTGCAGTTCCTGAATCATCTCCAAGTCACAAGCCATTCCCCACCTGGGAATGCTTTGCCCCCTTAATTCTGAGCCTTGGTTTTCTTGACTGCCTTTAAGACTCAGCTCATATCCAACCTACTCTAGGAGTCCTTTCCTAGGCCTTCCAGCTGCTAATGCCTTCCCTTCTCAGATTGCCTTCCATATACCCTGTGTGGTTTCAAGAAGAGGCAGCATGCCTAGTAGTCACACCTGTGTAAACCATCTTGCCAGATGGATCAAAGCAGGCTGAGGGTACCTGGTTTGTGAGTTCGTGGGTGAAGACTTCTCCCATTGGAATGGGTGGATGAGAACAATTTGTTCCAATGGCCATGAAGGCAATTGAAGCAGGCACTGTGGAGTGCTTATGGAAGATGCCGAAGCCATTCCCTGCCTCACCAGTCATCTTGCCTTTGCTCCTGCCTCTGGACTTTGATGACTCCAGAAGAGAGAGTGAGAGTGAGGACTTTGTGCAACTCTGCCTCACTTAAATCCAATTCATGGGCTAGTCAAGATGGCGCCCTTGACATTGCTGGTCTTCTGTGGAAACAAAGGATGAAAAACAACAACAGCAACATGTATCTTGTTTGAACCCAGTAATTAATCTTTTGTCCCTGCCCTTGAACTGTGAGCTCCTTGAAGGTAGGGACCATCCTTTTGCCTTTTTTGAACTCTTATCTCTTAGTACAGTGCCTGACATAGAGTGCATAATTAACATGTATTTGTTGAGTGAAAGTAACCAAAAGAGGCAAGATTTAAACCCTGGCCTTTCCAATGGAGAGCCAGAGCCAATATTCTTTCCACTACACCCAGGTATCTCCCTAATGGGTTTGATGGAGAGTATGCGCACATGTATTCCCCATTTCCAGGCATTCTTGGGATACAGATACTGGAATATGCTCAATTCGCTCTCAGGCATTACCTTCCCCTCAGCTACCCTCTTCTTTTCTCCAACTTGTTACTGCCTAATCATACCCAGAGTGATCAAATCCAGACCTGGCCCTTCTGTGTTTGGAATCCCAAGGCAAGAAGGAAGCAGGTGGGGAATATAGGGAGGGATCTGGGCAGTGTGCAGGCGGGGGTATCAAGGAAGGACATAAGATAATAGAGTTCAAATCTGACCTCAGACACTTACTAGCTGTGTGACCCTGAACAAGGCACTTCACCTGTTTGCCTGAGTTTCCCCATCTGTAAAATGGAGATCATGACAACACCTATGTCTCAAAGTTGTTGTGAGGATCAGATTAGATTAATTGTGAAGCACTTAGCACAGTGCCAGGTACATATTAGCAAAAATAAATGTGCTAAACATGTGTGTGTATGTGAGTGGGTGTGTAAAAATGGGGATAATAATAGCACCCACATCCCAGGGTTGTACATATCAACAAATAGAAATGTGATTAGTATGTATCTACAGATATATTTGCATCCGATGAAATATTTGTAAGGCACTTAGCACAGTGCCTGGTACGTGGTAGGTATATAGGAATGTTAACTATTATTATAACTATTGTCATTATTGCAGGGTCATAGATTTAAATAGGGAAGGTACCCTAGAGATAATCTCTTTCACCTTTCCCATTATACAGAGGAGTAAACTGAGTCACAGTAAAACTAAGTAGCCGTAGCAAGTGTCAGAGGCAAGACTGGAACCTGGAGGAGGTTGTTGCTTCGATTGACCAAGGAGTTCCGGGCACTTGTGTTCTTGACCACAGCCTCCTGTGTGGTGGGGACCATGGCCGGAGAGATGGGGGCAGGCCAGCCTCTTCCAACTATCACCCAGATCTCTCCCCAGTTGGCCTGCACTGGGCTGCTGGAGGGAGCTGGGGCTAGAAGAGCAGGTGCATCAGGCCCCAGGGTCAGGGAGCTGGGGTGGGGGGAGGCAGGAGGGCCTGGGGGCTGGGACACCGGCAGGGCCCATCTGAGCATGTCGCCCGCTAACGAGGAGAGGAGGCGGGGGAGGGGAGGGCGGGGAGGTGAATAAATAATAGGAAATAAAGGTTCATGAAGCAGAAAATAAAAGGCAGATTATACAGATGTGGCAATTTGAAGGATCATTGCCTCTGTCCTCTTTTTAACTGCCGCATCTGGAGTTTGGAAGCCGCTTCCCTTCTCCCTCCCTCTGCCAGTCCTCCCCCACCCCTGCCCCCGCTTGGCTGGCA
>NW_027185786.1:1122646-1124542 GCF_028583685.1 Petaurus breviceps papuanus
GAAGAGATTTTATCCCATTTTCCCAGTATCTCTCTTATTTACATGTTATCACAGTGATAATGTGAGGGCAGGGACTGTCTTTGCCTTTCTTTTTTTTAGAGGTCTAGTCCACATCCACCGCTCCTACCCATTCTTTTTATCCATGGTGCTTGTACCCAGAGAGATTGAGGGATTTGCCCAAGATTAAACAAGTTTTCAAGAACAGTTTAAGAGATGATTTGATTCATTCATCATTCAGTTAAAAACCAGAGGGCAGAACTGGAATTTGAACTCAGGGCCTTTGACTCCAAAACCAACATTCTTGGCATTGTACCAGCCTGTCTCAATCCTCCTCCTTCAGAGGGACGCCCTTCTGAAGATGCTTCCATTGGTCCTGGTCTCTGTCTCTGCTCTCTCACTCTGTCTCTGTTTTTTTTTTTTTTCCTATGTCTTTCTCTGAGTCTTTGTCTCTCTCCCTGTTCTGTCTCTGTTTTTTCTTTATGTCTCTGTGTCTCCTCCCTCTCTGTCTCTCTCCCTGTTCTGTCTGTGTCTCTTCCCTCTGTCTCTCTCCCTGTTCTCTGTCTCTCTCCCTGTTCTGTCTGTGTCTCTTCCCTTTCTGTCTCTCTCCCTGTTCTCTGTCTCTGTTTTTCTTTATGTCTCTGTGTCTCTTCCCTGTCCATCTCCCTGTTCTCTGTCTCTGTTTCTCCTCCCTCTCTCTCCCCATCTCTCTGTTTCTCTCTTCTTTCTGTTTATCTGTCTCTAGCTTCTCTCTCTTTGCCTCTCTGTGTCTGTGTTTTCTCTTTCTGTCTCTCTTTTCTCTTTGTCTCCCGTTCTCTCTGTCTCCCTGTTCTCTATCTCTGTCCATGATCTCCTGGCACCAGCTCCTTGCTTGGGAGGGATGGGCTTGAGGAGCAGCAGGCCCAGCTTAGGGCACTGGGGGCGATGTAAGAAGGGGCAAGAGGAAGGTCCTCCAGGGCACCCACAGACCCACAGCTCCCGGTCACCCGGGGAGCTCAGCCTCACCCAGCTGGACTCGTGGGCTCAGCTGGCTGGAAAGCAGGCTGAGCACAGGGCGGAACGATGGCTCCCTCCAGTGGACAAAAGCGGCATCTACAGCCTGACTGGTAACGATCTCCTTCCCGAGGCTGGGGAAGGGGGTTCCCTTCTCAGCCAGCTTGCGGTTCTCTGGGTCTTAGAGGTCTAGTCCACATCCACCGCTCCTACCCATTCTACAGATGAGGCAGCTGACGCTGTGGAGGCGAAGCAGCTTCCCTGAAGTTCTGCACAAAATGTCATGGGGACAATTCAAACCCAGTTCCTCTGAATCCAGACTTCTTTCTGTGACATTCCCGGGACTTATTCTGGGCTTCTTTCATCCCCAAGGATGACTGAATGTCACGCTCCAGGACTGGCCTATAGAGGAGACATCTTTCACTCTGGGAGTGGGGGGGGGGGCTTCCCCCCCCCCCCCAATCACCCATCCAAGGAGCATCTGCTATGGGATGGGTGCAAATAATCTTTGAAGGTCCTATCTGTCTGGGGAGGAGCAGCCCCTTCTGGGTACAAAGGTGCCATTCATTTTCCTGGCTACGGTGAGCTTGAGTTTGGGCAGGAGTCCCTTAGAGCTGAATCAGTTTTCTCTCACACGTATGCACCCAAAGACATGTGCGCTGATGTAGACACAAAGCTTGTAGAGGCACAGACACATGGGAAGGCATCATAGTATCACCGAGGCATCACCCCACCGCCGGAAAGCGGCAACCCTCAGGTCCCAAGGAGGACCGTCCACCCTCAGGTCCCCAAGGACCACCCGCCCTCGTGTCCCAAAGGGGACCGTCCGCCCTCAGGTCCCAAGGAGGACCATCCACCTTCAGGTCACGAGGACAGTCCACCCTCAGGTCCCAAGGAGGACTGTCC
>NW_027185786.1:1124552-1172575 GCF_028583685.1 Petaurus breviceps papuanus
TCCGCCCTCAGGTCCCAAGGAGGACCGCCCACCCTCGTGTCCCAAGGGGGACCGCCCGCCCTCGTGTCCCAAGGGGGACCGTCTGCCCTCAGGTCACAAGGAGGACCGCCCACCCTCAGGTCCCCAAGGACCACTCGCCCTTGTGTCCCAAGGGGGACCGTTCGCCCTCAGGTCCCAAGGAGGACCATCCACCTTTAGGTCACAAGGAGGACAGTCCACCCTCAGGTCCCAAGGGGGACCATCCACCCTCCGCTCCCTGAGGGGAACCGCCCACCCTCGGTTCCCAAGGACAACTGGTCACCATCGGTACCGTGGTGTAGACCACCAAAGCACACACCAGAATCTGTCATTCATTAACTTCTATTCACTGAGCACCCATTGGGTGCATGCCATTGCTTTCCTGGAGCCAGGAGGAGTTCAAAAGATACAATGAAGATGCAGCCCCTGCCCTTGGGAAGCGTGTGCTTTCAAGGGTGTTGAGAATAGTACCAAAAAGGGAGAGGGAGGGAGGGAGGCCCGAGTAGGGCTGTGGGGAGAGCTGAGCTGGCGGATGGGGGCTGGAGGGTGAGTATTCCCTGCTGGCTGGTTCACTTGGCTGAGCAGAGACAATGGGGGCCGCTCCCTTCCTTCTCTGTCCCACAGCCCCGGCCTCCCACACGTGCTGACGTAGTCTTTGTACCTGGCCAGGAAAGACCAGAATAAACCAGGGCCGCAAGGGCTCTGGGGATCTTGGGCCAATTCTGGGGGACTGTGGTGGAGACCCCACGAGTCAGAATCCATCCCTCAGAACCAAGGAAAGGGGCTTGCTAGGCCAGGGCTGCTGCCCCTTTTGCTAGAGATACAGGGAGAAGACATCTTTGTCTGGGTTTTCAGAGGGCTGTACTATCTGAGGGTGGTCCTGGTAGGAAGCTGAGCTCAGGGCAGTCAAAAGCATGCCTGGGGGAAAGATGGGAAGATACTGCGCATGCTGTAACCCATAAGAATTTCCAGAGTCTGTAAGCCTCGGCCTAGGTCACCAGCCCCATTGTGTGCCTATAAGAGGGTGACTCTGCTGCCTGGGGGAATTGGGCTGGAAGCCTGGGAAACTGGGGTACACTGCAAAAGAGGTCCTGCTGTCTGCTGCCCCTTAGAGGAGGCATCACCCCTGCGCACACTGAGGTGGGTGCATACTTCGGGACTGGAGCTGGGGCAGGGGAAGGAGAAGTCTAGCAGGGAGATCCCGTTTCCTGCACCTCAAGAAACAAAGGCCACTTGTTCCCAGAGTGCTAGGTCTCTATCCTCAGCCCTGGAGTTTCTCTCTGGAGAGTGGAAGGTTCCTCCACCCTTCACTGGCCCCCACCCCCAGACACTTGGTTCTGCTTGGCTGATCACTGAATGGGTGTTCAAGCCAGGGGCCTCTCCCAGCTGGCAGGGCCAGGGGACGGGGAGGGTCAATACGGACAAAGAGCAGGAGGGGCTGGGACTTTTGGGGAAAATGTGGCCCTGTCAGGCTCGATCCTGGAACACCTGCTAAAAGCAGGCTCCCACAAAGCTGGCTAGGGAAGGGAGGGGGTGGAGAGACTAGGACCACACCTTTTCTCTTCCATATCTGCCAGGCTGACCTAGAGAGCTCTGTAAGCCTGCACATACAAGGGTTTGGGGGTTCCTAGCTTCCTCCAGGATGGGGGAGAGCCTAGAGCCTATCAGTAGATGAGTCCCCCATTCCTCCCCCGCCAATCGACCCCTCCCCAGGGGCTTCTCTAAGCAGGCAGCTTCACCTCTGAACTTTCAACTCCCTTTTTTCTGGACCTCTATGGTTCTGGTGGTATGTAAGAGGGAGTCTCTAGTCCAGTTGTGTTTTAGAAAGGGGGGGCCATAACGTGTCCCATATCAGGTCGGGGGAGAAGCCCAGGTCTACCTGTCCTCTGCCTCCCCCTGCCTTCTGTCCCTGCCCCCAACAAGCAAGCACGACTTCTCTGGTGGGTGGGGAAGTGGGGCTCATTCTCCCCCTTCACTTCTTTCTCCTACTGGGAGGCTGGGGATGGCAGATGTGATCTAGAGGTTGAAGTCTGGGGAAAATTTGGTGACTTCAATGAAGCTGGGCAGAGGACAGGGTTGGAAGGAGGGGGGAGTGAAAACAACCAGATGCAAAAGGGGAGATGGGAGGAATCCGGGGCTGCCTCCATCAGTCTCCCAAGGCTGAACCACCTGCAACGGTGGAGTCCAGTGGAGACCAGGAGTTGCTCAGCCCTGAGATGCAGCTGGACTGAGGGTGGTGGTGTCTCTCCATTGGAAGGCATCGATTCCTGGGTCCACCCCCAGCAGGGGACTTGCCCAGCTCCAGGGTTCACAGCTGGTTTCGGTTTCTCTTGGGGATGATCTTGCGGTAGGTTCTTCTCTCAGAAATGTTCCTCTTCACCTTGGCTGTGGTGGGGGCCTCTTCCTGGTGTAGGGAGGGGCTAGAATGGGACTTCTTGAGGCTAGGCTCTGGTTTCCAGGTTCCCTGGGCCTCCTGCGCCAGCTGGTTCTCCCATAGGTCCAAGTCATCAGAGGGGCAGCGCAGGCGGGCCACCAGCAGCAGGATGTAGGTCTCATAACGAGTTTTCTATAACCCCCAAAACAAAAAACAAACCACCCTAAGGCCAACCTGCTGGTGAGCCTCCCTGGGCTTAGCTGGGATAGCCCTAGGTTGACAAGCCCTTCTGTCTTGTTGGGGTTGGCTATCATTCATGCCCAACTGGCAAAGAATTTAAGAACCAAGGAGGACTTTAGAATATTCGTATGCAAAGTTTACAGTCACAGGAGAAAAAAACACAATGACACGGAGCTGTAACCTGGGTTGCAGACCTAGGCCTTTGCCTCAGGATGCTGATTTTGAAAAACAAAACAAAACAAAACAGAGAGCTGTAACCAGGGTCACAGACCTAGGCCTTTGCCGCAGGGTGCTGACTTCTAAGGGACATTGACAGCACTTACTCTCCATTAGCTAAGAAGAAAGATGAATCCCTAATTCCTGAGACAAGAGTCAAAATAAGAAGCCACCAGATGGCATCTTCCTTTTCCTAAAGGCATCACCCAGGCAAGCTCCTGCTCAGCTCAGGATGTGTTGGGGTCTCTCTCCCCTTCAAGGGACTGTCTCAGCACCTACCCGGCCTTACCCCACAACCGAACTCATCCTAAAAAGTTGATTTGAGAGTTTGCTCATTTCATGTGACTCCCCCAGGCACCTCAGTGTTTCTTTAAACCATTTGCTGTAGGTATAAGAAGCATTGGTAACAGGCCTATAAACAATGCTTCAAGAAATAAGGTGGAAATTCAGAGGCAGATTTTAATTTGTACAAAAGGAAAAAAAGGTGGTGGTCTTTCCATATCTATTGGCTATGCTAGTTGGGAAACATCAATACATATATTATCTAAACTTGGGCAGCCCATAAAAGAGCATGTTAGGTATATTTAGAGATGCAAAGACCTGTAGGAATGATTCATAGCTGACAAGAAATTTGTTTTTCTAATTTTATGGAAGGAAACAAAATAAGCCTGAAGAAAAATGTTTTGGGCTAAAAAAGAACTAAATTTATAGCATCCTACGACCTGCCATGGACCTACAGAGACTCACAAAGATCAAGGTGTACAGGGCCAGGGACCTGCCTGAACCTGAGCGTTTGAGCGCTAAGCCCAAGGGCACCCTGCTGATGCACAGCAGGAGAGGAAAGCACAGAACACACAACTAACGGGAGAAGCCCCACTATGTGGAGGTGGGGTGGGGTAGGAAAGGGACAGCCGAATGGCTGTGGAGAAGGCGTCGCTCACCTCATACTCTAGGTACTCCTTCCGAAGCCTGTACTCTTCCAAGTCTCGGCTCCGGCCTCTCCGCTCAGGCAGGCTCTTCTGCAGGTCTATCAGGTCATCAGAGGCAGCGTCCAAACAGCTCTCGTGGGACCGGTGTTGTTCTTCCTGTGTTGTAAAGGGGGCTGGACTGAGGCTAATGGCTGGCTTTGGGATGGGCCAAAGAGCCACTCTAAATGGGCTCTGTCATGCCTCCCATGGCTGCCTTCTACACTCCCCTCTGCCCAGGGCTTAGCATACCAGGGAGCTCCGTGCTGGGCCAGTGGGGAGGATGGGCCGGACAAATTTTCGTTGCGAGCCCACAGCAGCAGGAAAGGGTGGCGCAGAGTGGGTGGCCGCAGCCAGGTTGATCCGGGCAATCCAAGAAGTCATCTCTTTGGCCGTTCTAGAGTTGGTATCGCAGAATCCATTGAGTGGGGGTGGGAACAAGGGAGAGAAAACGGCCAGTCCTCTATTAATTTGCCCTATTTCTCTCCCCCTCCCAAGCCATATTTGCCCAATTGTCTCTATATTTATTATCTAGATGCCCCCCTCACAGAAAGCACACTCCCTTAGGGGTTCATGGTAAGGTGTCGTCCAAGCCAATAACTGAGCCCAGTTCTTAGCCAACAGCACAAGGCTGGCCAGTAAGTGCTGAAGTCCCAGGAGGGAGTGAGAAGGAAGTGGCATGGGAGCCCCAGAGGAGCTATGAGGGTTTCATCCTATCCTTCCCTAAATACTCACGGGGCATGGAAGAGGTAGAGGCGCCAATCAGCTGTGCGCAGTTGAAAGACGTGAGGTTTCTTGGTGTAATGGACAGCCGGGACTGCCAGTGCATGATGGACCCCAATGCCTTCCTCTGGCATGGGCCCTTCTGCCGTCCAGTTTTCCGGACAGGACTCTTCTCCCTGCCCCAAGGGGACAAGACTTAGAGATGAGAAGACACTTTGCAGGTCTCAGGAGGGAATGTGGGCCAGGATTTGGCCCCGGGCTCCCATCCCCTCTCCAATGGGATTCTAGGCTGCCCGCCATGTAAGGGTCATGCTTACCTTCAGGAAGTAGAGAACCATCCCTCGAAGAAGGGTGTGAAACATCTTCCAGCCACGCTTCCCCCAGGGAGCTGTCCAGAGAAGAGGAAAGAAGGTGGTAGGCATACATGTAACTAAGTCCAGGTCACTGAGGCTTTGTCTCAGGGAGAAAACTTCCCCTTGGTGCCATCCTCTAATCAGGAAGGGGAAAGCTTTTTTGTGCCCATCAGGTTGGCCCTGGGATAAGCAGTGTTTTCCTAGATAGGAGAAGAGGCACTTGAGGGGCCTCTGAACCCAATTTTTTGAGGGGAGAAGAAGCATTTCAGGCCCCCCAATCCTCTAGGGACAGGAGCTAGGCTCTTACATTTACTCCAGGGTGGGGGTAGCTCTTCCAGCTCACAGCAGTCCTGGGTCAAATGTTAAAACTGGGCAGGGGTTCCCAGGCCAGTATTCCCCACCTGTACCTGTAGTCACTGAGTTTGCCCCAGGCATCAGAGTGGACAAGCCAGGTGGCACAGTGGATAGAGGATGAGGCAGGGAGTCAGGAAGACCCGAGTTCAAATCTGACCTCAGTCATTTCCTTGCTGTGTGACCCTGGGTAGGTCACATAAACCCTGTTTAATCTCAGTTACCTCAGCTGTAAAATGGGGATAATAACATCACTTACTTGTCTTGAAGATCAAAGTAGATAATATTTGTAAAGCACCATGCCCAGCACATAGTAGGTGTATACCAATGCTTATTCCCTTCCCTTCCTCCTTAATGATTCCCTGCCTTCTCCCTCCCCAACAGGCCTGGCCACTGAGAAGTAGCTGGCCCTGGCCCCATTTTTCCATGGGAGGCTGTGTGACCTTCCACTCATGGAAATGCAACTTCATACTTTGGGGAAAGGACAGGACAAAAATCGCCCCCAAAATAGGTCAGATGTCTTCTCCTCTGTGTAGCCTCTTGGGATCCCCACCCTCACCCCACCCCAACCAGAAGAGATTTCTTTCTCTAGGTTGCGCAGTTGACAGACTACCAGAACCCTGCTTGTCTGTGTGACCCTGGGCAACTCAGACTTTTCCAGCCTTCATTTCCTCATCTGTAAAATGGGGATAATAACAGTGCCTACCACACATCACTGTTGTGAAGTTCAAATGAGATGATGCACATATAGCACCATATGAACGTCAGCTGTCTTACTGGCCCTTTGTGTGTGCCACATCTGTTTTGCATTAGGGCTATTTCCACAGGGCTTTCTTCTCCATCAAAATTTTAAGCTGACGTTGAGTGGAGGGAGCAGAACTAGAAGAACATCGTACACAGTAACAGCCACATTGTGCAATGACCAGCTTAGCTCTTCTCAGCAGTGCAAGGACCTAGGACAGCTCCAAAAGACTCAGGATGGAAAATGCCATCCACATCCAGAGAAAAAACTAGGGGAGCAGACTATTTTCTCTCTCTTTTTTTGTTTTTGTTTTTTCTTTCTTGTGTCTATTCCCTTTTGTTCTGAGTCTTCTTTCACAACACGACTAACATGGAAATGTTTAACACAATCGTACATGCATAACCTCTATCAGATTACTTGCTGTCTTGGGGAGGGGGCAGGGAAGGGGGGAAGGGAGAAAAATTTGGAACTCAAAATTTTACAAAAATAAATGTTGAAAACTATCTTTACGTGTAATTAGAAAAAATGCTAGTAAGGAAGAAAAAAGAAAGAAAAAAATTTAAGTTTTTCAAGGATGGGTCTTGTTCACTTTTGTATATCCCCCATAATTCCTTGCATGTAGTGGGCACTCAAGTCATGTTTGCTGACCTAGACAGTGGGGATGGCCAGTTTATGTAAACATTACACACACACACACACCCAGAGTGACCAGACAGTGGGGATGACCAGTTTATGTAAACATCACATGCACACACATGCATGTGCACACATCTGCACACGTACACACACACAGACCCAGAGTGACCAGAGCCTCGAACACTCACTCTTTTTCCCATCAACATCAGCGTGCATCTTTCGAGCGAGGAGCCCTTGCTTGTAGGTGGGCACAGTAGGGTCTTGGGTAAACTGAACCATGGTGTTGCGTCTCTTCTGGCTGCCTGAAATGGATGGCCTGGGCTTCATGGGTTTTATGGCTACCTCTTCTTCTTCATCCCTGTGAGATGAAGAGCCAGAGGGTATAAGGACTGACTGGGATGATGGGAAGCATCCTTTAGAGGTGCAGCCACAGTAAAGGAAATAGCTCTGAGGGCACAGGGGACAGAACACCACACTTGGGGCCACACAGACCCGACTTCAAACCCTGCTTTAGATACTAGTGGCATAACCCTGGGTGAGTCCTAAACTCTGTTTGCCTCAATTTCCTCATCTATAAAATGAGGATAATAATAGCACCTACCTCACAGCGTTGTTGTAAGGACCAAAGAATATAACCTACATAAAATGCTCTATAAATTGTTTCCTAAAAATGTATTTTATTCTGAATTTAAGAAATAAAACAAACATTTCCACAACATAGAATAAAGATGATCGCACATGAAATCGCAAATCTATCATGTATAACTTGTTATTCCTTTTAAATGTATGACCAAGTTCTCATGTGGCTTTCTTTTTCCCCCTTTTCTTCTCCTCTCATCCCCTTATTGAGCTGTCCCATATGTTCTCTGTATAAGACCAGAACTCACCTGGTCTCCTCTCCTCCTCCACCCTTGTTTGGACACATTGGGTTGGGGCTTCCCCTGTTCCTGCTGGTAGCATGAACCATGTCTTTTCATCCAGAACATGAGTATGGGCCCAGTCCTGGGGCTGCTTAAGTGGCCCATGATTCCTAGGTTCTAGGAGAACCACTTGGTCCCACAATCTACCCTGGAGAAGTCCTGCCAACATGGGCAGAGGTTGGAGGGACCATGGGAGGAGATGGGAGTTCAGAGATGTAGGGAGTGAAAGAAAGGTTATTACTTACACTGCCCACTCCAGCTTCTCACTGCGTATAGACCAGTAGAGTGTCTGGAAACAGAAAACAACACCAGATAAAGAAACGGACCATAGTCACTCTTAAAAGTTGGTGAAATTGAGGCTTAAGCAGATTAAGTAATTTATCCAAGGTCACAAACATTAGAAACTAAATGTTCTTTGAAGCCCAGCTCACGTGGCAAACACTGCCCCCCACGCTATACCTGCCAACCCCCACCATGGCCCACCACCAGCCCTTCTTTGTCTGGGGCCCCAGGGTGAGGAACATGTGGCCTGGAGGCTGCAGGCTCCCCACCCCTGGATCTAGGCTCTTGGCTGGGGGGGGGGGGGTCAGTGTCCAATGTCTTTCTCCTAAAGGGATAGTGGATCACCAGCAACCCATTCTGGGCATCTTCTTTCCTATCTTTAACATTCCAAAGCCCAAAGCAGGCCAAGAAGGGTATGACCTAGGAATCCCAAGTACACCATGTCTTTCTTACATGACGTGATGTCCCTCAGAGGGCCCAGCAGGTGACAGGCACTGTGACAAGCGTGCACCAAACACTGAATGGAGGAGGCCTTGTCACCTAATAGCAAACATTTCCCCTCTTTAGGCTGAAATGGAAAGAATACTGGGCTTGGAGTCAAAGGTCATCTGTGTGACCTTGGGAAAGCTCTCGAGCATCTGGGGTTTTCAGTTCTGTTGTCCCTAAAATGAGGGGTTGGATGAGATGACCTCCAAGATCTGCTATCACTTGGGATGCTGAGCATAAGCACACGAAGGACCCAGGGGTCCCGTGCTCCAAGAAGAAACCCCCAGCCGGCCTTGCTGGTCTCCATACCTTCAGCTGCTCCTTGGGGAAGTTCCCACCATCCCTCAAGCCATTCAGGTTGGTTATAAACTCCTGGCAGCTCATGCTCCTGCCAATGTTCTGTGGTCGCAGGTATCCATGGGGAAAAGCAGACATAAGTCACTACCCAACAGCTTCCCCTCCCGCTTTCCCCCGTGCCCCCACAGCTGTCCCTGCCCAGACACTGGAACCATCCTCAATCTCTCTGCCTCGGATCTGACCTGCTGGTCCCTCCATACTTTCCCCACTGGCTCAGGCCTCCTAAGCCCCCTCCCCCTTATTCCTTTTCCCTCCCTTAGGTTCCATAGCATCCCTGAGGACTCTCCCTGCCCATCCTATACCATGCAAATGCCCTCCACTCAACAAGCCAACCTCTGATCTACCACTCCCGCCAATCACCAGCCCTTCTCTCCCTGCTTTGTTACTTCCATGGCACCAGGACTGCGGCTCCATGTGGCGGAAGGGGGTGCTCTCCCCCCTTCTAGCCCCAGTACCCTCTTAGATTGGGCAGGCCCAATTCCAGGAGCCAACCACACTGGCCTTGAACCCCAGAAAAACTAAGAGATGGAGCTATTCCCATTTCTCCTCCTGTCTCTGCCTCCCTCCCTTTCTCTTGTCTTCCTCCCTGATGCTCCCACGTCCCTCGATCCCTACTCACCTGCCCATGCAAATCTGTGTTAAGGAGCATTATTGCGCAAGTCAAGGTATGGACAGCATCTGTGGACCAGAGAAACCAGGGTGTCTAGAGTCTTGGTGTGGGGTAGGCTGAGTCTCCTTCTCTCAACTATTATCAATACTGGCTGTCTTAAAGAATCAGATTCAGTGATTCCATGCCTTTCTCCTTTCCCCTCTCCTCTCTCCATTTGAATCTCCCCCAGGTGCCTTGCCACAGTGTGGAAGCCATAGGAGGATGGATTTTGAAGTGAAAGGGCCCTTAGAGAACGTTGAGTCCAACACCCTCCCCCCATTTTATAGATGACAAAAATGAAGCCAAGATCACTTCAGCAAAAACTGGGATTTGAACCCAGGCCTTCTGACTCCAAATCCATCATATATTCCCTACTGAACCACACCGCCTCCTTAAGCATTGGAGCACAAGCCTTGAAAGAGATTGTCCATCTTTCAGTCAAGGATCAGCTTAGTGAGGCATGAAGAGCCATACCCCCAGAGTGTTGGTGACTAAGTGACTCATTTCTACTTCTGAAAACATCTACTGATATCTGGAAGGAGGGAATGCCCCACCAATGAAATCACTTCACTTTGATGCATTTGAGAGACATGGCTCCCTCTCCTCCAGTCCACTCCTAAACCAGCGGTGAGAGACAAGCTCCCTTTTCTCTCTCAGACCCTTTTGTCTGGCCAGGACCTCTGCCCTCTGGACTATCCCTTCTCCTTTTCTCACCTGCTGATGGGAAGGCCCCGGGGTTGCAATGGTGGAAACGCTTGGAGAATTGGTAGAGGATTCTCTCTCGCTCCTGAGTCTCTCCACTCAACACCAGAGCCTGGAGGAAGCCCCTGGCACAGGGTGGAGGGGGCAGGGTAAAAGTCAGGGAGGGGAAATCATTGGAAAAACATGCAGTTGCCCACACCCAGAATGGATTTCACCCCCTGACGTCACCTATTTGTCCAGTGAAATCCTCCACAGAATCCTAGGTTCGGACTGGAAGGGCCCAGAAGGTCACCTAGTCCAAATCCCTCATTTAATCATGGAGGAAACTGAGGCCAAGAAAAGTTAAGTGACTTGCCCAAAGTGTCTTATTCTAGGGAATATTGATCCAGACCTGGAAGGGACCTCAGGGGTCTGAGGAAATCCAACTTTTTCATTTTCAGGTAAGGAAACTGAAGCCCAGAGAAGTCAAGGGGCTTGACCTTTGAGTCACAGTGGAAGGAAAACATTAGAAGTGGGATCTGAACCCAGGATTTAATACATGCTAACTGGTATCATCGGGGAAGCTAGGTGACTCAGGGAATATAGAGCCAGGCTTAGAGTCAGGAAGGCCTGGGTTCAAATCTGGCCTCAGATACTATCTGTGTGACCCTGGGCCTTGGTTTCCTCATCTGTAAAATGAGCGAGAGAAGGAAATGGCAATATCATACTCCAGTATTTTTGCCAAGAAAACCCCACATAGGGTCATAAAGAGTCAGCCATGACTGGAATGACTGAACAATAAGCTGGTCTTACAGTTAGTTGTGTTTACTTTTTTGGCCCATAAGTGACCTACCGGAGGGCTTGGTCCAAGCTCTTGTCTTTAAACTGGAAGAAGGACAGGTACTTCTCGGCCACATTCCTGCTGAAGTCATTGCTACAAACCAAGAAGGGCATGGGAAGGGTGAGGAACCTGCATCTGGTAGCCAGGAGCCGGGCAGAGAAGGAGATGGAGAAACGGGAGCCCCAGTGGAGCATCCCAGCTGCTGGGAAGTCCCAACAGGAAGGGGCACAGAGGACGTCCTGCCAGAGCCAGCCATCAGTGGGCTACCTGTCCAGTGAGGGAGGCGGTCTGGCCAAGGTAATGCTACCTGCTCCATTCTGCCCCCACCTGGCTCATGGAAGAACAGGTAGAGAAGACCACCACCGTCATCTTGGGAACCTCAGAAGAGGTATAGGGACAAAACTAGATTAGTTCAGTGGTGAGGGAGAAGGGAAATGGGACCCAGAGTGGGCTGGGGGGAGCAGACACAGAGCATGCTGCAGGTGGGGCAGGGAGGAGAATCAGGGATGAGGAAAAACAGAGGGACAAGATGGCGGACAGGAAGGCAATGCCAGGGGCACTTAAGCAGTAGCCAGTCAGCCCTCTAATCAGATCTTTCCTGAAAGGGGATGTTCCACTTTGTCAACCACCCAGCCCAGGCCCCTGCTCACTTCTTTTGAAGGTGTACAGCCACTTCGGATTTCCGGAAGCCATCCAGATGGTAGAGGCGTGAAGCTAGTTTCCAAGCCACTTGGTCAGGGCTGACCCCATTGGCGACCTTGTCCTTGGCCTCTGGCTTCTGCCCTTCTCCCTGGGTCTCTGCTTGGGACTCGGTGCTTCTAAGATGTCTAAGAAGAGATGAAAGGAGAGGACGATGAGGGCAAAGCTGGTAGACCCAGGACGGCCCACTGGAGAATCACAGGCCTAGGTGAGTCCTGACAATATTCATGCTGCTTAAGGAAGGCCCCATGCCTGATATCAGTCCCAGGCCAGAGCACAAATCCAGGCCTCTGAGGAGGAATCTCTGAGGAGAAGCTTGACCCAAGGCCAAATGCAACAGGGAGGACAGACGGCAGCAGGCACAGATTATCATCAAATCACCTTTAGATCGAGCCCTGTAGCACCTAGGCAGAGCAGGAGAGTGATAGACTTGGGGTCAGGAAGACTCGAGTTCAAATCCACCCTCAGACACTTACTGTGTGACCCTGAGCAAGTCACTTCATTTTGTTTGCCCCAGTTTTCTTATCTGTAAAATGGGGATAATAACAGCATCTACCTCACAAGGTTGCTGTGAGAATCAAATGAGGTTATTATTATAAGGTTCTTAGCGCAGTGCCCGGCACACAGAAAACACTATGTAAAGGTTGGCCATTATAATATTATTGCTATTACCTTCTCCGGAACTTCATTTCTTCATCTACAAAGCGAGGGCTGGGTTCTAAGGTCCTTTTCAGCAGTAAGTCTATAATCCTGCCCATCCCAGGAAGGGAACCCAGCTCTTTCAGGGTCTGAATAGCCAACATTTTTATAATGCTTTATGCTTGTGATGCCATCCCATCCTCACAACAACCCTGTAAAGCAGGTGCTGTTGTCCCTCCCATTTTACAGATGAGAATACTGAGGGGTTTAGTGACTCGATCATGAGTCTTGTATGAGACTGACAAGGAAAAATCTGGATTGAATCTGAGCAGAAGTGAAATCTAGCCTATTCTTCCAAATCTTGGCTGACAAGGCTCATGACCTTCCGTGTGCCTGGGCTCAAAGACATTCAGGAAACAAAAAACAAATAAGGAAAGAAGCCCAATGCTCTAGACTGAGGCAGCTCTCATCTCTCGACCTTGTCCTCCTCCTCTTCCCCCTCCTCCTCCTCCTTTTCCCTTATTACAACCCTTCATAATTCCTCATAAGCCTCCAAGTTGGGGCGAGTAGCATGGGAGCATATGGAAAGGCATGCCATCGGAGAGCCTGGAGCAGCCTCCTGGAGCAACCCCCAGGAGGAATGATATAGGGAGCACACAGAGAACTGTCTCCCTTTCCATGAGGCTCCTGAGTATAATTAGACATGTTTTATTTGCATCTATGAAATAACTACAGCTAATGGTTATGGGCTAATTGTTTCTACATCAGCAAAAGAGTTAGCTTCTCTGGCTCCTCTAGGAGAAACAAAATGGCTCTGGGTCCTGGGAAGCAGATGATCAAAGGGGATCAAAGGGGATCAGCAAAGGGGCATTGAGCATCCAAGCAGGAGGCAGAAGATCTCTCTCTCTGTCTCTCTCTTTCTGTCTCTGTCTCTCTTTCTGTCTCTCTCTGTTTCTATCTCTCTCTCTTTCTGTTTCTCTGTCTCTCTCTTTCTGTCTCTGTCTCTCTCTCTTTCTGTTTCTCTGTCTCTCTCTTTCTGTCTCTGTCTCTCTTTCTGTCTCTGTCTCTCTCTTTCTGTTTCTCTGTCTCTTTCTGTCTCTGTCTCTTTCTGTCTCTCTGTCTCTCTCTCTTTCTGTCTGTCTCTCTCTGTCTCTGTCTCTCTCTTTCTGTCTCTGTCTCTTTCTGTCTCTCTGTCTCTGTCTCTCTCTCTGTCTCTCTCTTTCTGTCCCTGTCTCTCTCTTTCTGTCTCTGTCTCTCTCTTTCTGTCTCTCTCTTTCTGTCTCTGTCTCTCTCTTTCTGTCTCTCTGTCTCTGTCTCTTTCTGTCTCTGTCTCTTTCTGTCTCTGTCTCTGTCTCTCTCTTTCTGTCTCTCTGCCTCTCTTTCTGTCTCTGTCTCTTTCTGTCTCTCTCTGTCTCTGTCTCTTTCTGTCTCTGTCTCTCTGTCTCTATCTCTTTCTGTCTCTGTCTCTCTCTCTGTGTCTCTCTCTCGCAGTAGTTAAGGAAACTAGGACTAGAATCAACCAGAAGTAAGAATAGAAGATCAGGAAGGAAATATTTAGGGAGTCCAGGTAACACAACTGAGCTTGGGCCTCGGAGAGCCAAAGATAAGAAGTAGGAAGAGAACATAGACTTTAGGGGGAAAAAAGTTGGAGTCAGAAACAAGGAGTTTCATTTTTTGGTTGTTGTTCTGCATTCCTGAAGAGGACCAAAATGACATTGCTATGTCAGAGTCAAGTTACAATGTGTCTGACTATGGCTGATCAGACCATTATGAGCTCAGAGTGCTCTACCACAGGTCGGGCACAAACAGTCTGTGAGAACATTTGGGGTGGATTCTCTAAATTTTTGCATCCTGCGGTTTCTTTGAGCTATTTGAATTCTGCTTTTCTGATAGGGTACAGCACCCTGTGTGACTTGGGCATGCCATGTTGGGTGGTCCTGGGCCAGTGTCTCCCCATCACACAATCAATTCCAAAGTTCTTGAGAGAGACCTTGAGAGTGTCCTTGTATCACTTCTTCTGACCACCCTGCGAGCCCTCACCTTGTGTGAGTTCTCCATAAAAATAGTCTTTTAGGCAAGTGTACGTACAATACAATCTATTTGGAATGATGGACCATTAGGATCAAACTTCAGTTCTCTACAATAGTAATTTTTGTTGCCTTGAGAGAATTGAGTAATTATAAGGAAAAAAGATAACTATATTAAGTAAGGAAAAAAAAATTTTCCTATAACATTTGTGATAAAAAATCAGACATCCAAGTCCATAAGGAATTTTCACAAATATGAAAGAGTAAGACCAATTTTCCAATAAATAATGATCAACAGGTAGTTATCAAAAGAAAAAAAACCTACATTAATAATTAAGGATAAAATTATTCAATCTGTAACAATTGGGTGCAAATTAAAGTAGCTCTGAGATGCCACCTTGCCCAGCAGAGTAGGTGAAAACTGCTCAGGACAACAAAAAGCAAATTATTAAAAATGACAAAATTCAATGTTGGTGAGACTGTGAAGAAGCAGGCACAGAATTCGTAGAGCTGTGAATTGATGCAATCTGTTTGGAAAGCAATAGGAATCATTCAATGACATAGCCTTTGTACCAGTGAGCCCACTACTAGGGTTGTGTTCTAAAGATTTTAATCACAGGAAAAAAACGTGTTTCTCTTTATACAAGCATCCTTTAGCAGCACTATTTGCAATAGCAAAAAGCTAGAAACAACCCACATGGGCAGGGATATGTAGAAAAATTGGGAAAGATAAATGTGATGGAATATTATTTTATCATAAGAAATGACAAACATAAAAAATATAATCAAATGAGAATATATGTAAAACACTTCACAAACCATAAAGCACTATATAAACCTTAGCTATTATTATTACATAGAAATGTGGGGAGATTTATAAGAATGTAGGGAGATTACAAAGAAATGTGGGGAGATTTATAAGAAATGATACAGAGGGAGGAAGACCAAAAAGCATATACAAACTCTGGAAATTAAAGGTATTTATAACAATAACTAATTCCAGAAAAAAATTCAAAGATGAAAAAACAGAATGGTTTTAACCAAACTGCTACTAATAGAAATGCAAGTTTTATTTACAATTATGTTTGTGGCCACTTTTTAATTCTTTGTACATTCAAATGTTTGTTTTTGTTGATAGTTACTAAGGTCAAGATAAAATACATAAATTTCATAGCATTTTAGAAAAAGAAGAAACTTGATCTGAGAATGTGTTTTGTAGAAGGAGATGGGGGTGGAAAGGAGAGAGGGATGAGGGAGGATATTAGTTTCCGGAGGCAATCTAACCACAGGAAGAGGCCACAAACCTGCAGAAGTGGGGGGTGAAGCCAGGCGTCTGAGCACAGGGGAGAGGCAGACAGAGCTGGCAGATGTTAAGTGGGACAGGGGAAAAGTCACACTAATCCCGGACCCTTCAATTCGTTTCTGTGTGATAAAATGGATTCAGGCATCACCCAAGGGAGAAGGAGACAGAAGAGGGGAAAAACTTTTTTTTCCTTCCTTTCCTTCTGAGATTTCTGATGAACACTATGTTCTTGGGATTGTGTTATCCTGACTTTTGAGCCCCACCCTGTTCAGCCCCCTATATAGAAGCCCCAACAACTTGACTTTCATTCATGGGATCTCTGGGCACAAGTTTAGGATCAAGCAGACCAAGCAGAACCACAATCTCCTTACTTAACCTAGGTTGAGGCAGGTTACCACCTCAATTGGGCACTTATAAGCCTTGTGGCAAATACTCAAATGCTGCCTTGTATACATAACTAGACTTCTCTCAGCCTCAGTTTCCCCATCTGCAAAATGAAGGTAATAATAGCACTTCCTAGAATTATTGTGAGAGTCAAATGAGATAACCTATGCAAAAATGCTTCATAAAACTTTAAAATTCTATATTGTTGTCATCATCATCATCACCATTAATTATTTTAGGCCTCACAGTTCACCCATCTAATTTTAAACCCCAACCTTTGGGTTACTCAGGCCTTCTTTCCTGGCCACTGATGATCTCTGCAACTACCTCAGCCCCCATTTAGAGGTTCTGTTCTCCCCAAACTCCACTCAGTACCTGTACCATGTCTCCCTTCTCCAGGTCCTTCCTGCATAATTAGACTTTCCTCTCCTAGTTCAGGATGGGGGGTGTGTGCCCCGGGCAGTCCTGTGACCTCCCAAGTTGGACAAGCAAGGCCAGGTCAAATCTTGATGCTGACCCAGGAACAGGGGGAATGTCACTTATCCTTATTCATAAAATGAGTATAATTACATACTACCAGCCTTATAGGGTTGTTGTGGGGAAAGGGCTTTTTAAGGCTTGAAGCACTGTATAAACATGGCATGATGAGTTTCCAGCTGCTTAGTCTGTCTCAGGAACCCTGACTGATTCTTCATTCTTGTCTCTAATTTTCAACTTAAAAAAAAAAAAAAAGAAGGCTGTCTCTTAACAGTCACCCAGCTTCCGCTCACTTGTGCTGTGATCTGTGCTGTGGTTTTTCATGATTTTATACCTTCTAGACTTACCTCAAACTCTCCTTTTCCCTTGGCACCCCCCCCCCGAAGATCCCACATTTGGCCTCCCCCTCCCCCAGATCCCACATTTGGCCTCCCCCAGAAGATCCCACATTTGGGTCTTTGGGGGCATTTTTATAGCCAGATCACTAGGATTACCCTTCCCCTCCCCACCCCCCCATCCTAGCAGGATAAAACATTTTACATCACACACATTATAATTATTCCTGTTAGTCACTGTCCCTCCCACACCTAATTGGGGAGGTGATTTTCCTCATACTTACTCTCTGGTGTTGGGGGATGCTGGGCTGACATCCTGCTGGGACTCCCCAGCTGCTTCTGCCTTGTTTTCCCCTTGGCGATCCACTGTCTTCCCTGGGGACAGGTGTTCACTTGTCTTCTTTAGGAAACCAGGATCTGTGTCTTCCTTCTCCAAGGATGAAGGGCAGGAGGCAGCCAGTATTCTCCATTCAGGGAAGGCACGGTCACAGTGAAAACTCCCCTCCAGGGGCTGCACAGGGCTGGGGGTCAGACTAGGGCTAAGGCTTCGGCTGGAGCTGGATTGAGTCCTGAGGCCCCTGAAGCCAACTATTAGGCTTCCAGGCTCCTGAAATGAGGCAGGTGGTGCCCAGGGGCCTTGAGCCAGAAGGCAAACCGGCTCAGCATTGCTCTCACCTGCGGAAGAAGGTGAAGGTTTGGATGACCCACCTGCTAATGCCTGGATGATGCTTTCCCCTCTTACCCCTTCCCCTTTCCCTCTTCCTTTTCCCTCTTCCCCCTCCCTTTAACCATCTTCTGTTCTCCTTCCTTTCCCCCTCACTCCCTTTCTTTCCTCCTTCCCTTCTTTTCCCTCTTCCCCTCCCTTCTCCTCTTCTTCCTCCATCTTTCCATTTTCCTCTTCCCCCTCTCCTTAATCTTTTCCCCCTTCCCCTTATCATCTTCTGCTCCCCCTCCCTTTTCCCTGTCTCCTCTTCCCCCTTCCCCTCCTTTCTTTCCCCTCTCCTCTCCCTTCTTCTTCCTCCCCCCTACCTCCTCCTCCTCCTCCTCACTCCCCCTGCCCTCCCTCCCCTTCTCTCTCTTTATTCCCTCTCTTTTTCCTGTCCTCCCTTCTCACCTTCTCTCCTCCCTCATTCCCCTTTCTTCACTCTCTTCACCCCTTTCTTCTTTTGTTTTTAGCCCACCTACCCTTTCTTCCCCTCAATTTCCTCACTTTTCTCTGGGCCCTCTCTTTCCTTCTTGCCTCATTTCTTCCTCTTCCCTTTCCCTTCCTCTCTCTCCCCTTCTCTTCCTTTCCCTCCTTCTTCTGAGCAGTGTCAGCACCAGCTCCCAAAGTCCTTTGTTTGACAGCTTGCCTTTAGCTGGAGCAAGGAGGCACCCAGTTGAAAATCCTTCCATTTGGTTGCTTATGAAGGGAAATGTGTACAGGGTGCCCTTCTTCCCTCTCCCTCCCCCCCATTCCCGTGCCACCTTTAGATCTTGGAGTTGTCCTCCCACCATCTCAGACCCCAAAGTGATCACTTCTGCAGCCCCCCTAGTCCCAGAGCTGTCCCCTGCCCTTCCCCTGCAGCCAGTTTCCAAGCTAGGACTCACCTGAACCTCTCTCCTCGGGCCTGAGCAGTTGCTTGTCCACACTGGAGGGAATCTCTGTGGTCCATTGGGGTGTGTGGCTGTCCTGAACCTAGGGGAAAAAATCCAGGCTCAGTTTTTTGAGCATAGGCATTTATGAGATCATCTAGTCCAACGCCCTCATTTTATAGGGGAGACATCCGAGGCTTAGAGGGAAAGTTCACAGCAAGCTCATGGTGGAGTCAAAATTAGGAACTGGATGTCTAGAAACTCAAATCTCTTTTTACAGTCAAGTGAAGAAGATCTGGTGGCCAAGCAGGAGTGACTGCCTGGGGGTGGGGCCCCTTCTTTCTCCCTCCCAGAGACTTCAGGGGCAGCACATCCTAGCTCAGAGGCAGACTTCGGGGCTGGGGGAGCCGAGGAGCGTTGAGGTTTCATACCGAAGGGGACGATAAGAGACTACAGAGAAGGCAAAACTCTGTCAGCACATAGCACAGGAAGGCGGCACCTAGCAGGAGCTCTAGAAACATTCGCTGAACTGAATGATTATTTGGTTTCTCTCTTCTTTACCAAGGAGGAAGATCTTCAGCTGGGAAGGAAGACATGGTCAATGGGAAATGGAAGAGCTCATTAGCATTTACCTATGGACAAAGTTAGAGTTTGCAAAGCCCTGCTGATCCCCACAACAACCCCAGCAAGAAGGTGCTGTTATTAACCCATTCTACAGATTTGGAAATGGAGAGCAGGGAAATGATTTGACCTAATGAGAGTCTGGGGCAGGATTTGAGCTGAGCGCATCCTGACTCCAAATCCAGGGCTCTATGCATGCCACCCCCATAGCTGCCTCGAAGTGACAAGAATATACTTTACTGCTCTCTGGCCCCCAGCACTGGGGTAGGACTTATCTTATAACTCTGAGCACTTAAAGCAAACAAACACACACAAAAAACAAGACCTTAAGCAAAAAAAAAATGACAATGCCCAAGATTTTCATAACACTTTAACGTTTGCAAAGCACTTCATATATTTTCTAATTCACTCCAGTAGGTGATATTATTATTCCCATTCTGTAGTTAAGGAAGCTGAGGCTGAGAGAGAAAATAAAATGGTGATATATGGAAAATGTGAAGAATAGAAAAAATGTCATAAGAATGAGAAAGGATAGGGGTGGCCAGGTGGCTCAGCAAGTAAGAGCACCGGCTCCAGTGTCGGGATGACCTGGGAATCAAATCTGGGCTCAGATACCTAGCACCACACCCAGAAATAGCTGGCCGTGTAACCTTGAGCAAGTTACTTAACCCTGATTGCTTAAAAAAAATGAGAAAGGATAAATGGATTGTTTGTTTTTTTTAAGCTGGGAAAGTTTCTTTAGATTCTAGAACATAATAGGTAAGAGTGGCTTATGAACACTTTGAGATATGATGATGTCTAAGAGCCAGTGTGGAGTCATACCAAACGAACTTCATTTCCTTTATTGATAGCATAGCTAGACTGGAAGGTCAAGGGGGTAGCACTGATATTGCCCTGGTCCCCTGGTCTTTAGAAGGCATTTTAAAAAGTCCCCCAGGATTTCCTGGTAGAGCTTTGCTTTAAGGCACAACAGTCTATAAGATGGTTGCCACAGCCCCAGAGACATCCACTTTTAGCTCTAATGGGATGGATGGTGGCCACTGACCTTCCCATTTGGGAGACAAGTTCCCAGACTGTGAGGTTTAGCCCTCCCCTCTGTCTGAGAAGGGTGATTTCAAAAGCTGATTCCAAAGTTTATTCTACTTTGCCAAATTTCTTTTCTAATTTCTGTTTAAATAATTTGAGTTTCTTTTGCCAGTTAGGAAAAGAAAAAGATCCATAGAGCTGCTACTGATATCTCTGTCACCTTATTTGTTGACAGGGCAAAAAGTATGGCCAGAAATGCCCATATTCCAAAAATGGCCAGAAAAGGGAGAGAATGCTTCTTTCATTTTACCTCCAAGCCTAAAACCAGATAGGCAAATAAAGGTTATAGAAGTAAAGCTTAGCTCACTCTAAGGAAACACTTCCTAACAATACAAACTGTTCCAAAGTGCAAAGGATTGTCATGGAAGGTAATAAATGTCTCATCAATGTAAGTCTTCAAATAGAGGCCGGATGACATTGGGCATTTTGCAGAGAGGATTCTTAGGTGTGGGTTCTACTAAATCAGGGGTTCTTAATCTGGAGTCTAGAGACTCCCCCACCAAGGACTCTGTGGATAGATTTCAGGGGGTCCATGACTTTGAATGGGTAAACAATTTACATTTTCATTTTTACTCAACTCTACTGAAAAATGAACACTCCCTTCGATTATGCATGTAGACAATAAAGTATTATTCTGAAAAGGGGTCCATAAACTTCATCAGATACTCAAAGGGGTCTGAGGAAAAAGAAAAGGTAAAGATCCCCTCTAACAGATGGTCTCTGAAGTCTTTTGCAAAGATATTGTGATTTTGTGATTATCGAGTCCAACCCACTCCCTTTACAGATGAGGAAAATGAGAGAGCCCCAGAAGTGGTACCTTGCCCGGAATGAACAGTTAGCCAGTGACCGAGGCAGGATGGAAGGCAGCTTTCACTCTGGGTCCATTATTCTTTTCATTACAACATGCTGTGTTTGGCAACAATTAGACAGCCTCCCTCTGGGGTGGTAGGAAACCATCCCTCAGAAGAACCAGACAGACCCCCTTGGAGCAGACTTCACCTCTTTCATAGGAAGAGATGAGGAGAGCTGGATTCTGCACCTGATTCTGATCAACAAAGAGCTGATGACTGAAGTGGTAACCATGGCGACTGTAGCGCATAGAATGAAGAGGGAGGCAAGAGGACCCGAGTTCAAATTCTGCCTTGGACCCGTACCAGCCGTGTGACCCTGGGCAAATCATTGTTTGCCTCATAATAATAACAGCTCCATCCTAGGGTTGTTAGGAGGTTAAAATGAAATATTTGTATAGTATATGCAATTACCTTCCAAGATGGTGTTTTCCACTTTGGAACAGTCCATATTGTTAGGAAGTGCTTCCTTAGAGTGAGCTAAGCTTTACTTCTATAACCTGTATTTGCCTATCTGGTTTTAGGCTTGGAGGTGAAATGACAGAAGTATTCTTCTCTCCCTCCTCTGGACCCAAATTTTGGAATATGGCACTATATATATATATATATATATATATATATATATATATATATGCTATTCAAATTATATATACATATGTGTATGTGCATATACTATATAATAGCATATATATGTATGTATACACACACACATATATATATATAGTACCACTATAAATGAAAGCTATATTATTACTATTTTTTGAGGCAACTGTGGTTAGGTGACTTGTCCAAGGTTATGCAGTTAGGAAGTGTCTGAGGCTAGATTTGAACTCAGGTCCCCTGAACTCCAGTGCCTGTGTTTTATCTACTGTGCCACCTAGTTGCCCCTATTATTACTATTATTATAAACAATGAGAATATTGGGAATGGAAGGTGAGGACTTCCCCTTGGGTAATTGTATCATAGGTATCTGGTCTGTACATCTTTAGTTGTATAAGAAGTCTGGAGTATGCCCTTGTCCCATGCTTCATCTGCTCCCCTGACCTCTCTATTCTCCTTTGATTGAGAACCTGCCTGCCATAGATGGCTCCACTAGGAAACTAGGAGAAGGGCCCAGGGGCTTCTAAAGGACAGGAAATCCACCCCATCCGCCCACCTCCCCCCCACACTGCCTCAAGCAGATAGTCTATGTCTCAGAGCGGAGGGGCCATGTCCAAGGGCACTATGGATGGAGCAAAGAAGCCGGAGCTCCAGGCTCTCCATCTCATCCTGATTTCAACTCTTTCCAAGGGTTCCGAAACACCTTAAAATAAGATGGCCCAGTGCTTCTGCAGAAGGACCCTAGGAAGAAGCATCTACAATAGCATGGTGAAAAGAACATGGGGAATCAGAGGACCTGGGTTCAAATCCTGTCTCTAGCACTTTTTAACCCTGTGACCCTAAGCAAGTCCCTTGATCTTTCTTGGCCTCAGTTTCTGCACATGTAAAATGAAGGTCTTAGACTGGATGAGTTCTAAGGTCCTTTCTGCTTCTGTTTCCTTGATGCTGGCCCCCAGAGACAGCTTTGCTGCTACCCCTGGTCCCACCCCCTCGTGCCAACCAGCTTAGCTCATGTTTCATGAGCAGACTCAACCCTCTTTCCAGGACATTGGATTCTTCCTTACCGACAAGGTCTCCTGGACCATCACAGGACTGGAGACAGAGGCAGGCACACTGGGACAATCCTGTTTCGCCCAGGTCTGATAATGCAGTTTGTAAGTGGGCACTGGATACAAGAGCTCAGTCTCCATACTAGGATCAGTTCCCTCAGCCTCTGACTCAGGTTTATCCTCTAGGTTCCAAGAGCCCCTTCTGGCCTCGAGCAGGGATCTCTGGGTCCACTGAGTCTCTGGTTCCAGCCTCCTTTGCTCAGTTCTCTCCTCTCCATCAGACATTGGGAAGCTCCAACAAGGTTCTTCGTGGGCACTAGTGACTGAGGTAGGGCTCTCCAGGAAGATGGGATTGTCAAAGAACAAACTCTCCTCCTCTTCCCCCCACTCCACAGGAGAACTGAGGGGCTCGTTTTGGGGAAACTCTCTAGGCTCCTCCTCCAGACTGCTGCTGTCTTCTTCAGAGTCGTCTGCCCTGAGCAGGGACCTGGAGCCGATGCCCTGGTCCTGGGAACCTTGGCCACGTGGGGAGAAGCTTGGGAGCTCCATGGGGGAAGGGATGCAGCGCCTTAGCTCTTCTCGGAACACATCTGTCTTTTCCAGCTCTTCTTCCAGGTCAAGGACACACATCTGGGCCTGTAGGATGCCAGCCCAGAACATGACCTGGGTGGAGTTGTTCTGGCTGTCTCTCCCTGAGTGCCGGTGCTCTTTTGGAGAACTGGGTGAGGCATCCCTATTTGATCTAAGGTAGTGTTCTGCAACAGGTGACACCTGTGGGCTATTGTTAGCACCCAGGATTCTGGGAATATCTTGGTTTGCTGGGTCAAAAACCCAGGCTTGGTCCATGCAAGGTCCAGAAACCTCTGGAGGGCCAGAGACTCCTCTTGGGGGGTCTCCAGAGACTTGCTGAAGATTCTCCCCCAAGTGGGTCAGGTGACATCCCACGGACTCAGGATGACCGGGGAACCCTTGGCCATCCATCATCCCAGGCAGTGTAGCAGCTGGCTGGGGCCCACCTGCCTCTTCTGCTTACAATCCCATTGTCTGCCGAGAGTAGGGCAGGTCAGAGAAGTCCCTGGGATGCACGGCAGGTCTACCCTGTAGAGCCAAAGCAAACACCAGTTAGTGAACTCTGGGTGAGATCCAGCATGGCCTCCATGGAAAATCACACCTCTGGTGGTGCTCTGAAGAAAACAGAAAAGCAAGGGGTAGCCCAAGTCCAAGCCTGGAAAAGAACCATCTGTTGGGGATGTGTGTGAGTGTGAGTGTGAATATGTGTGTGTGAGGATGTGAGTGTGTGTGTCAGTGTGAATGAGTGAGTGTGAATATGTGAATGTGTGTGAGTATGTGTGTGTGTCAGTGTGTGTGTCAGTGTGAATGAGTGTGTGTATGTTGTGAAGGGGGTGGAATTCCTGCTCAGACACAGGTTAACTGGAGTTCATGCCTTCCTTCTGTGGACTTTCTTTGATTTATCCAGTATACAACTCGTTTGTACACAGCTATTTTATGTTGTCTCCCCCGTTAGAGTATAAGCTCCCTGAGGACAAGGCCTCTCTGTTGCCTTTCTTTGATTCCTCAGCCCTTAGCATTTTCCTTGAGCAAGTCACTTAACCCCAATTGCCTTGCCTTCCCCCTCCAAAAAAACCCAAACCAAACAAACAGAAAAGAGAACTATATAAATCCTAGCTCTTTTTCTTCCTCCTTTCCCACCCCTCCTCTTCTGTTCCTTCTCTTCCTCCTCCCCCTCCTTTTCCTCCTCTTTCTCCCCAACTCCTCTCTCCCTCCTCCTTTTCCTCCCCTTCTCCTCCTCTCCCTCCCCATCCTCCTTTCCTCCTCCTCCTCTCCTTCTCCCTCCCCCTCCTCCTCCTCTCTCCCTCCTCCTTCTCTTCCTCCTCCCCCTCCTTTTTCTCCTCTTCCTCCCTTCCTCCTCTCCCTCCTCCTTTTCCCCTCTTCTCCCCCTCTTTTTCTCCCTCCTCTCCTCTTCCTCCTCCTCCCCCTCCTTTTCCTCCCCTTCTCCTCTTCCTCCTCCCCCTCCCCCTCCTGCATCATCCCAGCGCGTGCCCTTCTCTGGCCACGGCTGCACTATTTAGACCCGAGGAGGAGGCCTCGGGCTGGACACAGCTGCCTGTGCTCACGCACAAGAGCGCTCTGCACGCCGCTGGCTGGGGGACCCTAGACTCCTCACTCAGGATCCGGACGCACGGGCAGATGCTAATGTGGCTGCCTGGGGAGGCGCTTCTAGCCCGAGGCCGCCAGGTGGCAGGCAAGAGCTAGACCGGCCCGCCGTGCAGAGTCTAAGGCGCAGGAAGGGAGGAAAGCTCTGCAGGGGTCCTAGACCTGGGGCCAGAAAGGGCCTTGGGCAGCACCTCACTCCACCTGCTCATTGGACAGCTGAGGAAACTGAGGCCCGGGGAAGTCGGGGGACTTCAACACGGTCATACAGGCCGTTGGTGTAAAGGGTGGGATTTGAACCCAGGCCTGGCGCTCTCTCCACAGAGGGCTGAGTGAACAGGGGCATCCACTAAGAAAGACCCTGAACCCTTGGGCTCTGTCTCCAGCTCTGCTCGATCGCCTCCCTCCACAGGGCAAAAAAGCCTGCTTAGCTCACTGCTGCCCCAGAGCAAAGTCAGCGTGGATGCCCTTGGGGGCACACGGAAAGTGTGGTGGTCATCTGTGGGCAGGCTGCCTTATGCAAAGAAGGCAGAGCAGTAGGGAGAGAGCCGATTTAGCATCAGAAAACGGAGGCTTCAGTCTCAGCTCTACCTCGAACAAGACGTGTGACCTTGGGCAAGTCATTCAACTTTCCTAAGCCTCAGTTTGCTCATCTGTGAAATAGGGATAATCGTACTCTCTCTTACCAAGAAAACTAAGTAGAACGGGGCTATAGAATTGGTTGTTGCTGTTATGATTTTAGGTTTAGGGAATAATAAAGGTTAAATTGGAAGGCCTTGCTGGAGAGAGGGAAAAAGCCAGAGAAAGAGAAGAAAGTTTAGGGTAGGAGCATTCTGTACCCAGAAGAGAACAGAGGGAGGAGGTATTCAGCTCAGGGATCCTTTGCATTCTTCCCCCTCATTTAAGGAAACTGAGGCCCAAACAGGGAAACATGACTTGCCCAAGGTCACCTCATCCTGGTTTAAAGACTTAGTGGACAGAAACATCTGGATAAGGTGTGTGTGGGGGGAGGGATAGATCCTGGACCAAGCTGCAGGAAGTGATCAAGGCAGGGTGTGGTCTGGGGGTGGGGAACCTGTGCCTTCCAAGCCATGGGGTCAGGTCAGTTTCCTCATCTCTAGAAGGAGGGGGCTGGACCTGACCCTTCCAGCTCTAAGTCGACCATCCCATTCACTTAACCTGGCTAAGCCTCAGTTCCTTATCAATAAAATGGGGTAACAACCCTTGTAGCACCT
The DNA here is from genome assembly GCF_028583685.1 of Petaurus breviceps papuanus. NCBI lineage: Eukaryota > Metazoa > Chordata > Mammalia > Diprotodontia > Petauridae > Petaurus > Petaurus breviceps. Next base: position 1,150,437 of record NW_027185786.1, read on the forward strand.
ACCTCCCAGGGTTGCTGGGAGGCTCAGCTGAGATGGAGAGGCCTTGCTAACCCTCAAGGCATCCTGGAAACATCAGCTGCCAGAGACTCTGACTCTGGTCCGGCCTGAGTCCTTCTAGGAAGCCCACATCTAAGAGACTCCCGACTTGAACATGCTATCGTACACATTCCTAACTAGAGTAGTCCCCCATAGGAGAAGGAGCCTCAGCTCTCATGTGCACAATGCTTTCTTGACATGTATTCACTTATTTGAGCCTTAGAACAATCTCTTCAAGGACGGTGCTATGCCCATTCTACAGATGAGGAGGTCAAGCCTGAAAGTATTTATGCCTTAGCCAAGAATTATCTGAGGCTGGATTTGAATTCAGGTCTTCCTGCACTCTATTTACTCACTGGGTTCCCAATACAGAGCACCTTGGCCCTGTATCAAAGACCTCCCTCAGTCCTTTGACTTTATTGAGACTCCTTCCTTGACCACGTGAGGCCTCATTCACTCTGTCCTGGAACTGCCGCTTCCCTTGGACAAAGTCCCATGATTCTTCCGGGTCTAGCCAAGACTGGTGACTCAGGGACTGGCTTTGCCCACCCCATTCAGGCCTGTGTGGCCGGAGGAAATGAATCGGAGAGGTCCCTGAGAGGGAGGGAGGGACAGACTCTGGGCCCATGCTCCAGGAGGGCAGGGAGCTGGCAAAGGAAGGAGACAGCCCAGGGTGGTCAGACCTCTGCCCCAGGAGAGAGAGATGTCTCCCCAGAGGCCCCACATCCTGCCAGGAAGGAAGAAAGAGCGTTGTTCATGCAAATACAGCCATTGAGACAGAGACAGAGAGGGGAGGGAGGAGGAGAGAGAGACAGAGAGAGAAGGAGGGATAGGGAGAGAGAGACAGAGACAGAGAGGGGAGGGAGGAGGAGAGAGAGACAGAGAGGGAAGGAGGGATAGGGAGAGAGAGACAGAGACAGAGAGGGGAGGGAGGAGGAAGGGAGAAAGATAGAGACAGAGAGAGGAGGGATGGGGAGAGAAAGACAGGGAGGGAGGGGAGGGGGGAGAAAGACAGAGACAGAGACATAGAGGGGAGGGAGAAGGAGAGAGAGACCTGATGAAGTTTAGGAACCCCTTCTCAGAATCTTGTTTTTAAAGGCTGTTGCGGGGTCATTTCAGTCATTTCTAACTCTTCCTGACCCCGTTTGGGGTTTCCTTGGCAAAGACACTGCAGTAGTTTGCCATTTCCTTCTTCAGCTTATTTTATGGATGAGGAAACAGAGGCAAGCAAGGTTAAGTGACTTGCCCAGGGTCACATAGTATCTGAATCTGGATTTGACTCAGGCCTTTGGGACTCTAGGCCCAGTGCTCTATTTTCTGTGCCACCTAGCCACCCCATAAAATGTAATACACAGGATTAAAAAGGAAACCAATTATAGTGAAATACAGTTATCAAAACATACGTATGTATACAAACATATATGAGTATGTAAGTATGTAGAGCAGGGTTTTTAACCTGGGTGCTCTAAACCTGTCTATGTGTGTATATACACACATACTAGCACACATTTCACATATATAATGTTATATAGGTATATATGCACACATACATATTTTATACATAGCATGTGAGATGTGTGCATATGCCATACAGGCATGTGCCACAAATACGTGGTGTTACACATGTGAGGTGTGTATATATATATATATATATATATATATATATATATATATATATATTCTCTCTCTCTTTCTCACAAGTGTGTAGTACCCATGTTAAGAACACTGCTCTAATTCTACAACTAAGTACCCTGGCTCTGATCTCCCAATCACCTCTCACTTATAATAGCCCCCTTTGGTCTCACTGCTTCAAATATCTCTGCCAAAAATCTTCCTAAGTCACAGGTAGGAGAAAAGGAGGAGAAGGGAACAGTATTTATATCCCATCTATTACATGCTAGGAACTGTGCTAAACATTTCTTTTTTTTTTAAATAATAAATATAATCTCATTTGATCCTTATAACAACTTGTTATTAGCCCCATTTTACAGATGAGGAAACTGAGGCAAGCAGAAGTCACTTCACTTGCCCAGGGTCACACAGCTAGTAAGTATCTGAGGCTGGATTTGAACTCAGGTCTTACTGACTTCAGGACCGGTTGTCTATTCACTGTGTCACTGCTGCCTCTAATGATCATGACCAGGTCACGCCCCTACTCAAAAGACTTTTGGCGGTTTTCTGTTGCCCTTGAGAGAAAATGCAGTTTCTTTAGCTTGGCATTCATAGCCTTCTACAGTCGGGCTCCTACCTATCTTTCCAGTTCTGTCATACATTATTCCTTTCATATACCCCACATTCCAGCTGAACTGGACCACTAACATCTCCCCAAATCCCATGTCCTGTTGCTTGCTTCCTGAGCCTGGAAAGATTCCCTGCTTGGGTCAGGGATGGTCTTTTATTTTCCTTTATATCCCCCGTGCACAGTGCCTGGTACACAGGTAAGTAAAGGCTTAATAAATGGTCGCTGATGGACTGACTGATCGACTAATGCATTGGTATAGAGACTCCTCACTCTGCTCCCTCTCCCCTCTCCGCCTTCTGCGTCCCAGTAGAACCTGGACTTTCATACCTCTTCACCACATTCCCTTGCACACATCATCAGCTGTTCAGAACAGGGGGTGAATTCTGCTGTTGTTGAATGGAAGGCAGACCAGGGGTCTCGGGAAGCCCTGTCTTATCTATGAATGGCTTTCACAAACCTCTGGCACCAGTAAATGCCCCTTGCTTTTCATGCTATGCCTGGGCGCTCTTGCTGTTTGAGGAGGGGGCTCTAGGCAGATGGGTTTCCCAGTTGCAATGATACAGTACGACTGTGGTTAACTTCCTGACCCTAGGGAGGCTGCAGTCTCTAATGCAGATGCTGCTGCTCAGAACCTGCTGAAAATGATGGTGCAGAAGCCTGTAGGCCTCTGGAAACCTGGAACTCCCACCTGCCATGTCACATGGTTGGGTCTTGCCCATGGGGCAGGCCCTCCACCCTCAGCCTCTGGATGCTCGAGAGTTCTGCAGTCATCGGCCTAAGGGAAGCTAAGCTCCCTCCTAGCCCTCCCTTGACCTTTTCTTGGCATTCCTTTGGATTTCTTTGCAGGGTCCCCAGCAGGTGGGGTAAGTGGAAGACTTAGGGCTGGCCGAGAGGCGCTTCAGCCTGTCAATAACCAGGAGGGTCCTGGCGGTGATGGAGGAGGCATGAAGAATATTGCCTTTCCATCCATCACAGATGCCCGGATGCTTGGCTGGAAGCCAGCATGGGGGAGCACAGGAGAAGTACTCTCTGAGGTAGGCCGGAAGGAGGGAGGTGAAGGCTGGGAGGATGTGGCAGGACGCTCTTAGCCCAGGGTTAGATAGCGTGCCAGAAATGCCTGCTCAAGATTGATCAGTTAATCATCACATAATTAGCCTTTCATCTTCTCCAGGCTGGGCTTTCTCACAAGACCATAGCTTTAGAAATGCAAGGGACCTTAGAGGTCATAACTCCTGCCCTTTATTTTACAGATGAGTCAACTGAGGCCCGGAGGCAAAAAAAGACTTCTTTAGAATCACATAGATAGTAAGCATCTTAGGCAGGATTTGAACTCAGGTCTCCCTGATTCCAAGGCCAGTGTACTATCCACCCACCCCTCTAGAGAACATCTCTCATAGGACTCTTTCCATATCCTTGCTCAGAGCTCCCTTGTCCCTTCCCAGACCCTTCTCAGGGGGTCCACATCACTCACCCCTCCAGGGCTGGAAGAAGGAGTAAGCTGGCCCAGACCTCCCCAGGGAGCAGCTCCAACCTCCAAGGTCCGTCCTCCCTGACAAATAGGGCAGCGTTAGCTAGCTTCCGCCTTCCGCCCTCCAGCTCCCAGTCACCTCCCCTGTGGTTCCCCCAAGAGCTCCCCGTTCATACACTTCCTGCCCACAAGATGTAGCTTTACCCAAGGCGGCCCTCCTCTTCCCCTTTCTCTTTTTGCTGCCCCCTGCTCTGCCCAATGGCTGCCCACCTGCCCCTGCACCAGGCTCAGAGTCGGGGCCAGGCCTTGCCCTACCCTGGTTCTCATAGGGATTGGGGTTGGCGGGGAGACAGGGTCCCTTCCCAGCCTTGATGACTCTCAGTCATCACTATATAAGCCCATCTCTTAGGCTTCTCTGGGGGACCTGATGTGGATGAAGGAGGCAGGTTGGGTGCCCATTTCCTCTGCTTTCCCAAGCTGGAATTCCAGCTTTGGGGCCTTTTTATCCAGCATGTGTATGTTTGGAGGACCTGCCCATGGGGTGCTCTAATCACCCCCGCCCTTTCCTTGCAGGCTTTTACAAAGACACACTTGATCTCCACACCTCTTGGGGGCACAACAGGGCAGAGGCTGATATCCTCCTTCATCAGAGGTACATTCTGAAAGTGAATGAAGCGACTTACCTAAAGTCACACTGCTAAGTCAGTCTTGGAGCCCAGGTAGAAGTGGGGTCTTCTGACTCGCAGCCCAGAATGCAGTGCAAGCTGAGAAATACACCTTCTCCTCCCCTTGCCCTCAGGCTGGAAGTCCAGCTCTGGGTCTGGTTTAGCTGGGGGGGATTAACAAATGAGGGAGGGAGGCGCATTAACAGGTGAGAACCAAAGAGCCCTGGCTTGAGATCAGTCCCCAGGCTGCCTCCAGTTCCTTCTTCCATGACTAGAGAATGTTCTTGGAGCCACAATGGTCTAGGATCTAGGCCAGTTTAGACCCCATGACTAGGTCTAGACTGCACAAAGATGTTGAGGGAGAGGCATCCTTCTCTACACAGGCCCCAGAACCAAGGCTGAGCTGACTAGCAGGGCATCTCAAACTGTAATGGATCAAGGCCCCTTCCAACTTTAAATGCAAGTGTCTGTGGTCCTATGAACAACAATTAAGGCTAGGCAACTGGGACTTTGCCTCAGGGCACTGATATCCAGGGGGTGCATTTCTTCCCAGTGATTTTCTGGCCTATTGACCCCAAGACTTTCAGGCCTTTTCTAGGCCCATGTCATGATTGACCCCCAAATCTATATCACTGTCCCTCATTTCCTTGCTTATCCCAGTCCACCACTCACCAGGGTCGAGTCCCTGTCACACCCTTCTCTCAACATTCACCTTTGCCCAAGGCACCTTTCCCCACCCAGAAATAACTAGGTCTAGATTCTGGGGAGTGGTCTGCTACTCCTCAGGTACAGCTATCAGCTAAGCAGGCTGGGCCAGATTGTCTACCACACTTCCTCCAATCCATCCTTCTGCCCTTCCCCAGGGAATTCACCCCAGGAGCAAGAATAACTAGTTAAGTCCAGTCAGTGACCTTAGAGTCTCACCCCTCTTGCCTTACGTCATGCAGAGCCCAATCCCCAGCCTCAGCCAGTCTTTAATATACAAACTGGACAGACAGCTCTCAGTAGGGCAAATCCCCCCTCTTGCCTCTAACCCTTTCTTCTGGGAGCATAAACTCACTTCCTGTTTGCTTAAAGAGGAAGTTGGGTGGTGGCAGGTAGTGAGTGGGGTGGAAGGGGCCTGCAATCTTGAGACAGAGCTGCTCTATGGGGTAGAGGGAAGGGATTGGATTTCCTGGAGGGGGGGGGCACCTAGGCTCAGCCTCAGGGTTCTCAGATCCTAGCCCATCACCACCGGATACATTCTCACATGCACTTCAAAGATCAGGGTTGTCAGCATCAAAGTGTCCTGACTTCCTTGTCAGATGTATTTTCAAGTAGCTTGGCATCATCACTAGCAATGGGTCTAGGGGTGATAAGGCTGGGGACATGGGCTAACAGATTCTAGCATTGCCCTGGGCAAACATGCTTCTAGATGTATTTCCTTTGGGTACTCATCCTTTCTGAGAAGACCCCACTGGTGCCACCCATATAGATGGATTTCTCCCACTTTATTATGAAGCCCTTAAAGTACAAACTGGACAGGCAGCCAAGCAAAGCCTGTTGAGGGACAAAAGAACATCCCTCTTGCCTCTAACCCTGTCTTCTCCCATTTATCTGACCTCTCGTCCTCAGTCTCCCCTGCTGGGTCCCATATAGGCATAACCCACTGCTTTTCTGGTCTCTGTTCTCCTTCTCTGCTCTCTGTCTGGCTGTGATCTCATCAGCTCTCATGTCCAGTTATCTCTAGGCAGAAGACGCTCACTTAGCTCTCATCTCTCATCTCTCTCTTGAGCTCCAGTCCCATATCTCCAATGGACTGTTGGAAATTTCATCCTGACTTCCCCTTAAACTCACTGTGCCCCAGAGAGCATTCCTTCCTTCCCCCACCCCCTCTCCTCTGTCATTATTGAAGGTAGCACCATTGTCTTGGTCATCCAGAATTGCACCTTCAGAGTCGCCTTCTAATCCTCCCTCTCCCTAACTCCCCTCCACATCCAAACAGCTGCCAAATCTTGTCAGCTATGTGATGCAGAGAATAGATCGCTGAGCCTGGAGTCAGGAGGACCTGAGTTCAAATCCAGCCTCAGATGCTTTACTAGCTATGTGACCATGGGCAAGTTACTTCATCTCTGTCTGCCTCAGTTTCCACATTAGTAAAATGGGGATAATACTAGCACCTACCTCCCAAGGTTATTGTGAGGATCAATTTAGAATAATTGGAAAGTGTTTTGCACAGTACCTGGCACATAGTAAATGCTACATAAATATTAGCTATTATTAGGAGCTATTAGTAATTTTACCTGCTTGACCTCTCTTGTATCCCTCCCCTCTTCTCCATTCACATGGACAAAATTCTTGTTTGGACTATCTTTCCTCTTCACTTGTAATCTTAAAAGAGCTTCCTAATTGCTCTCCTTTCCTTGTCTCTCCAATCTTCAATGCATCTTGCACACACCTGCCAAAATTATATTCCTAAAGCACAGGTCAGATTATGATACTCCCTTCCTTAAGAACCTTCATTGGCTCCCCATTACCTCTAGAAATACAAATGTCAGGGTTTGGCATTTAAAGCCCTTCACCATCTGGCTCCGGGCAATCTTTCTAGACTCCCCCTCACACACTCTAAGTTTTAACTGCACCAACAGACTCATTATTTTCTCTACACATCATTCTGCCCTCTGCATCTAGGCACAGACCAGCCATGATGATTAGAATCTCCCTCCTCACTTCTCCATCTCAGGATTCCTAGTTTCCTCAAGCCTCAGCTCAAGTCCCACTTCTTCTAGGAGGCCCTTCCTAATTCCTGCTTGGGGGTTACTCTTTTCCTCACCTCCCCAGAAATGACTTTGTATGGACTTGGAATTGAATTTGTGTTGTACAAAATGTGTGCTGTACATGATGTTTCTTCTCAGTAGAAAGTAAACTTCTTGAGCTCAGGGATTGTAACATTAATGTCTCCAAATTCCCAGTCCCTAATACAGTGTCCTGGCATACAGCAGGTGTTTAATGAATGCTTGCTGAATCTAATCGAGAGCTACATACAAAAGCCAGTCAGGCTACTATAGGAAAAATTGTTTAGTCTTAGGTTAATGAAATGAATTAAATTAGACTCACAGGACTTTAAATTTGGCCAACTCTCTTGTTTCACCTAGGAGCACCTGAAGGCCAGAGAGAGGAGTGCTTTGTTTAAGGTCACACAGGCAGAAAATTTCAGAGCTAGGTTTTAAATCTTTTTTTCTTCCCAATTTTTTTCCCAATTGAGCTACAGGGGAAAGAGCCCAAGGCAGGTACAACCCAAACCTCTCCCTCACTCCACCCATGCCCCTTAGGAAGGGCAGGAAGTGATTACCCAAGAGACTCCCAGAACCTCTCATCTCCTGGCTTGGATTCCCAATAGCTGGAGGTCAGTGAAATAACTTTTAAAACACTCAAAAGTTTCATGCACAGGAGTGGCTAGGTGGTGCAGTGAATAGAGCACCGGCCCTGGAGTCAGGAGGACCTGAGTTAAAATCTGACCTCAGACACTTAACACTTACTAGCAGTGTGACCTTGGGCAAGTCATTTAACCCCAATACCCCCGCCTTACCCCCTGCAAGAAGCAAAAAAAAAAAAGTTTCATCCACACAGGAGTTCTCTGTCTTTTGGGATGTTGCAAGACAAATTAAGGATTAAGATTAATAATGATATAATAATTAAAATATGTGAAAATAATATAACTAGTTTTTATAGAATGCTTTAAGGTTTGCAAAGTGTTTTACAAATATTATCCCATGAGATTATTATTCCCTTTTTACAGAAGAGGAAACTGAGGTTGAGGGAGGTTAAATGATTTCTCCCAGAAAAGTGTCTGAAGCAGGATCTGAACTCAGGTCTTCCAGACTTCTGCACTCTATGTACTGTGCCTTCCAGCTTTAGAAAGAGATACAGTATCAGGGGATTTGGGTTCAAATCATGGCTTTACCATTTACTGCCTCTCTGTCCTTACTTCAATTACACTTCAGGCTTTAGGTTTCCCATCTGTAAAATAAAGGGGTTGGACCCCTGTGTCCTGTTCTAGGTATATGATCCTATAAGTAGCAGAGTCCAGAGTCTCTGATTCCAAATCAAATTCTAGAGAATTAGAGCCAAAGAGCTAAGAGCTCTTAGTTGGAGGTGGAAGAGATTCTGTCCCATCTCTTCATTTTACCCAAAGGGAAACTGAGGCCGGAGAGAGAAAAGACCCTCCCAGAGTCACTGGGAACATGGTTCAGACCCTCGATCTCTTCATCTTCTTTCATTTCTGTCTCACTTCTGCCCCTGAGCTGACAAAGCTGGGTCTAAAAATGAAAACCCTTTTGATCCTGCTGTGGTGAGGAGATGTGTGTGTGTGTGTGTGTGTGTGTGTGTGTGAGTGTGTGTGAGTGTGTGTAAGGAAGGAGGTAGGTTCTGGATGGGTAGGGAGAGATCAGAGCTCTGTGGCTCAGGGTCGTTGCTTGTGTGTCTCTTTCCTGGTCCTATCTTAGGGTCTGGGTGTGTAACCAGGCTCCAGTCTCCCCATTCCACCGCTCCCTGGCCTGTCTGTGCATCTGCAGTCTAGGAGGTGGGTGTCCCAGGAAGGCTGAGGTTTCTGCAGATGCATCCGGCTCTGAAACATGCTCCTGAGAGAAGGGACAGTCTTCTTATTTTTTTCTCTCCTGAAAATCTTCCTTTGTCCTACAGACAGGATGGAGAGAAGGAAAAAGCCGGGTAAAAGCAGAAGGGAAGAGCAAGAGTGTGTCTGCTTCACCAAAGGGCATGTGGCCCTCATCTTTGACTCATCTTTGATGGGTTTGGAAGCCAAGCCCTCCTCATGATCAGCTGATGTTTCCCTACTGTATTCAGGACAGAGCAAGCTTCAGGGCACATGGATGTCTTCAAATCCAGTGCGAGTCAAGCCGTCACGTATCCCAGCGACCTCACTGGTCCTCTTCAGAAATATAGCGTGATCAGCACAGAGAGGTTACTAGAGACAGATGCAAATGAACCTGGAAGGCTTAGGCTTGGGGCATGGCAGGCAGTGCAGGTCCAAGATGTGGAATGGGGACAACATGCAGTGTCATCTTAATGGGATGTTTGTGGAAATTCTGAAACACGAACCTTCTTCAAGGGCACGTTGCTAGTAAATGTCAGTCGGGATTCTGACTCCAAGTCCAGCTTTCTGAACTCAGGTGGCTTACGAAGCGCTTTCCTCCCAACAACCCATGAGCTAAGCAGCCCAAGAACGATCATTCTCAGTTTCTTGATGAGGAAACTGCCGGACTTGCTGACGCCAAACGGGAGTAGCCTGAGGGCCATGCACCCTTCTTTGGGGAAAAGAAAAATAGAAGGTTGCTTCCACTATGTTTTCCCTGCTGCTCTCAAAGGCATTTTGCAATTTCCTTCCTATGCATCTTTGCTCAGGTCATTGCCCCTTGCCTAGAAAGACTCTCATTCCTCTCTGTCTGCCCTTTGAGGCCCAGCTCCAATTCTCACTCCCCTGTTCCAGGCTGGATTTGAAATCAGAGGACCAGATTCTGCTACTGCCTCATCACAGGGCCTTGGGGAAGTCATTTCACCTGAGTGGCCCCAGCTTTTTTGTCTGTAAAATGAAAGAGTTGGAGTGGGTGCTTCTAAGGTACACTGACAGTTCTAAATCCTGACAGCCCAATCACAAAAACAACCCACCTCTATTTCAGCTCAAATCCCACCCTCTGCAAGGGGTCCTTCCCCTTCCCCACCAGCACATTTCCAGCACATCCAAAACAAAACCCATTAGCTTTTCCTCCAAATCCCCCACCCTCTTCTGAACCTCCCTATTCCTGTTCAGGGGTGTATAGAGTGTTCAGAAGGCTAGCACCTCAGCTCTCACTAAGCCCTTTGCAGGGCTGCCCATCCTCCTCTGGAGTCCACCTTCACCCAACTCTCAGCTGTGGCTCCCAGAAGCCGTAGCATGGGCACTGGCCACACCTGGCAAAACCATCCCAGGAGACGGGCTAACCTAGAACGAGGGTCACTGACAGGCTTCGTGTCTACTCCAAGCATTCTCTCAGTAGAATGAGTGGATGAGAACAATTCGTTCTCACAGCCATGAAGGCAGCTGTGGAGCCCATCGAGCTTGGTCAGACACTGAAGACACCAAGCTCGTCCACTGCACCCCGGGCCACCGCCAGCCATCCTGACCTTTGTCCTGCCACTGGACTTCCAATGACGAAAGAAGAGAGAGTGACAACTTTGTACAGCCTGCCTCACTTAAATCTGATTCACGTGAAAGTCAAGATGTCCCCTTATAACAACTACTGCTGAGGGAACCAACCTCCTGCAGTGATCTGGTCTCCCACCCTTGGTGTCCTCCCCAACAGCTCGCTCACGCTCTCTCCACAAATCCAATCTGCCACCAAGACTTGTCATTTGATCTGTCACACACATCCTCTTTCTCTGACTCTGCCACCACCCGGGTGCAGACCCTCATCACCTCAGGCCTGGACTGCTGAAGTAGCTGCTGGTGAGTCTGCCTGCTCCAAGTTCCTCTCTATTCCAGGCCTTCCTCCATTCAACCACCAAAATGATTTCCTAAAGCACAGGTCTGACCATGTCACCCCCACCCCTCTATTCAATAAACTTCAGTGGCTCCCCAGGGCCCTCAGAATCAAATACAAAATGCCCTATCCCTTCACAACCTGGTCCTTTCTTACCTTTGCAGTCCTCATACTCAATGACCTGGTGACACTGGCCTCTTTGCTGTTCCTTGAATAGGACAATCCTTCTCCCAACTCCACGGTTTTCATTGGCTGCCCCCCAGACCTCGAACCCTCTTTTCTCATTCCCACCTCCTGGCTTCCCTGACCACTTTCAAGACTCAGTCCAGTCCACCTTCCAAAGGAGGCCTTTCTGTTCCCTCCATCCCCCACATTGCTAGGGCCTTCCCCCTGGGCTGACCTCACCTTCCATCTATACTGTATTTATGATGTATGTACAATTTTCTTTTATATGCTGTCTCCTCCCTCTAGGATAGGCACTCCTTGAAGGCTGTGACTGTTTTCCCCTTTCTTTATATTACTAGTGTTTAGCACAGAAACTGGCATCCAGAAAGCACTTGATAAATGCCTGCCAACCTAACCTATGGGCCCTCCAAGGTCTTCAAGGAGCTTTCCTTTTAACAACACAGTTTGCCAACAAGCACAATATGATTTCCACAAGTTTATGGACCAGGAGCCTAAAACTCAGGAAAGCTGGGTCTGTCCCCTTACTATTACAGACCCAGGGAACGCCACAGCCTGGAGTGGAGCCCAGCTCTGCAGGTTAAAGTTTGCTCCTCTACAAGGACCCATTTACTGCTCTTATGAGCTATAATGCCACATGGGTGTGTTTTATTTTCCCAACCAGACTGAAAGCACTTTACAAGCAGGGGCCACATTTTAAAACGTTGTTTTCCCTGCAGAAATGGGGGTATATTTTCAATGCAGGGTAAATGTCTGTTGTTCAGATGAGGTGGTCCATCATTTTGCAAGTGGGGAAACAGAGGCCCAGAGAGTTTAAGTGACATTCTCAAGGTCACACAGACAGAAATGACAGGTGAACTTTGAGCACAGATCTTTAACTCTAGAGCCAGTGTACCTTGTACCAGGCTCCCAACTCAGTCAGTCTGAGGGCAAAATAGGGTTTAAATTTTTGTGCTCTGGGAGACATCTCTACTTTGTGGCTCTTAGAGCCAGATGCCAAGACCTTCTCTTGATAGAAGAAGGGACTTAGTATGAGGCAAATGAATCCCATGATTCTGGAGTTTTGGAGAATATTATTATTATTATTATTAGGCACTGTTGGCATGATCCAGGGATGCTCTCCCACTCAGCCTTCCATCTATTGCCTTTTCCCATTGTTCAGATCCTGCTCTGTGGTGGGAAAGTCGTCCTTTATCCAAGATGCCATGGCCTTGCTCTAGCTGAATTCTGGCTCTCCCTTAAATCACTACGCCCTTCTCCAGGCGGAGACTCCACTCTCTCCTGACAACGTCTTTATTCTGTTTAGATTTCCTACATTCTTATCTTTGCAGGCATTGTCTTCCCTTATAGTATGTAAGCCCCCTGAGATGGTAGATAGTAGGTGATTAATAAATACTTGGTGATTGTTTGATCTCCTCCCCACAATTTAATAGGAGCAAAGGTAATGTGAGAGGCATCTGGTGGCTCAGTGGATAGAACATTGGACTTGGAATCAGGAAGACTTGAGTTCAAATTTGGCCTCAGACATTTTCTAGCTGTATGACCTTGGGCAAGTCACTTTACCTCTAATGGAAAACCACCCCAGGGTCTTTGCCAAGAAAACCCCAAATGGGCTCACAGAGGATCAGACATGTTTGAAATGACTAAACAACTAAAGGTAATGTGGCACAATGGAATGAGCATTGGACTTGACATCATGAAGATCTGGGTTCTTCTAATCCTGCCTCAGACACTTATGAATGATATGACCATCTAAAGTTGCTTCACCCCCCCCCCCAATTTCCTCATCAAAATGAGGGCATTGGACTAGGGGACGATTTTGGGGGTACCTCCCAGCTCTACATCTGGGAGCCATAATCTAGGCTGTTAATTCAGGGTCTCTCTCCGCTCTTTGACTGTATAGCTCCTGCCATCCATCTCTACCGCTCTTCAAATCATAGCTGCTGTTGTTTGCTGGTCATAGTACCCGGGCTTGGGACAGAGGAGGATTAGACAGAGAAGGAGGAAGGAAGAGCAGAGTGAGGCTTTTCAGAGTCAGGGACACAGGGGTTCAAATTGCTGCCTCAGTCACTTGATCTCTGAGCTTCAGTCTCTTTACCTATAAAATGGACAAAATAACAGTATCTGTATGGCAGGGTTGATTCAAGGGATCGAAGGAGCTGATACAGGTAAAGTGCCTTAAAATGCTATATACATGTATGTTCACACGTGTAGATATACATCTATAAACATATATGTAGATATCCGTTTATATGCTTATGTGTATATACATGTATGTACATCTACATTTATATACTATGTGTACACACATATTTATATAGTACATGTATATCCATTTATATACACACATGTATATATAAATATATGCATGCATTTATATGCATATATACCTTTGTATGCATAATAACAGTTATTAGGATATTATTATTTTAAAATTATTTTGCCATTGTTTATTATTGTTTGCTATTATTTTATTATGATTTTGCCAGATTGATTTTTTTAGAAAGCATTTATTAGTTAATAAGCATTTATCCAGTTCCTGTTTCATGCCAGACTCTGTATTAAACATTAGAGATACAAAGAAAGGCCCAAAACAAAAACAAAACCCCAAACAAAAAACAACATCCTTCATCTCAAAGAACTCACAATTAAATGGTGGAGACAATGTGAAAACAACTGTGTCTCAACAAGCTATAAATGACATAAATTGGAACTAATCAACAGAAGAAGGCACCAGAATCCTGGGGGTGGGGGTGGGGATACAGCCAGAGTCAGGTAGCCAATCAGGACTATGAGAAGGTCAGGGCTGTAAACATGCAGCCATCGACAGAAACCCAGTATTCTTAGGATGGGCACAAGAGGACAGGAGCTGGGAAGGAGAAGCAAAGCCCAGAGATCAGTCGGAGACTAAGAGGGGAACAAGGCAGGAATCCAGTTTCTAGCAGCCCCAGAGTTACTTAAGCTGACTTGCCTGGGGAGTGGGTTGAGTTAGGCAGATAATTAGATAATTAGGGTCTAGACCTATTTGCACTTTCCTAGATGACTTTATTCCACTTTCTGCCCCACCTTCATCTTTTATTCTTTAGTGTTCATGTAGACACATCTATCTTCTCCTTCTTGCACATCCTTGACTTTAAAGGTTGACTTCATTCTCCTTTCCACCTTTACCACAAACATGCACCAACTAGGGCCAACTCCTCTTCATCCTCTGCCCCCTTCCTCTATCTTCCTTGAACACACCATGTCCCCTGGCTGCCCCCTTCTGACATCCTTACCTATGGTTTCTCCCACATTCCTACCCACCAAACCTGCTTTGCCTCCTCATCAGCACCTTCCATCCTTCAATCCCACCCACTTCATCATGTCCATTAACTACCACTTAACTCATTCTCCAGCCCAACGTCCTTGCTTAACCATTTCAGCGTACCTCTTTACCCTGACCCCTAATTTTACCCCAAACCTCCTTCCACAGTCCTGGAATCAATCAATCAACAAGTATTTACTAAACACCCACTCTGTTCTAGGCACAGTGGAAAACAAGTACAAAACTAAACAATCTCTATTTACAAAGAGCTTACATTCTAATGGGGGAGATAAATACTTATATAATTATATGCAACATAAATAGAAAGTGAATAAACACAAATATATTCAAAGTAGTTAAATATGAATTAGTTTGGGACAGGGACACTAGCAGTTGGGGAGATTAGGAAAGATTTCATGCAAAAGATCAAATTTAAATGTCCCTTCTCTTCCTTTATGCCTTTTAACAATTGTCTGCTCTTATTTTAAAGACTAGGTCTTCTTATCTCATCCAGGCTGGAAGTACAGTGGGGTCCTTGAAGGCCCAGGCCCTCTGTGATTGGCATGAGGACTTTGCCCTATTCTGCTTGACATGGGTCTGTTGTCTCACCCCCTTTGTGGGGCCTCACCATATTAATGCTGAACATGGTGCATGTACCTAATTGACTTTGCCGCTCCAAACCCCCACACTCAAGAGATCTGTCAACTTCAGATACCATAGTAGCTAGGACTATAGGAGTGAGCCAGAACGACTGGATTCTATGTCCATTAATGTTTTGTTCTTGTTCAGTCATATCTGACTCTTCATGACCCTATTTTGGGTTTTTTTTTGGCAAACATATTAGAGTAGTTTGCCCTTTCCTTTCCAGCTCATTTAACAGATGAGGTAACTGAGGCAAACTGAGTTAAGTGACTTGACCAGGGTCACATAACTAGTAAGAGTCTGAGGTCAGATTTGAATTCAGGAAGAGGAGTCTTCCTGACTCCAGACTTGGCGCTCTATTCGCTACATCACCTAGGTTTTTTACTCATCCCTTAAAAGTCAACTCAAATGCCACCTCCTCCTGGAAGTCTTCCCTGATCCTTGTCAGTAAAGACCTTCCCCTGTAGACCTTACAAAGCATTTCAATTTTACTTGTCTAATGTACTTCTCGTGGAACATTGTACATGAGGGTTTATTTTTTTTTTTAATGCAGGTAGTTAATACCTTTGTTTTGTGATAAAGTGCATGAATGAGCTCCATTCCTCTGGGGCCTTCTCCTAGGTCACTGCATGCTTCTGAAGATGGATTGCCACAAATTCACACCAGATAGGTGGATACAGTAAGATCTGAGTTCAAATACAGCTTCAGCCACCTTCATCTTCAGCCGAGACTGGTGGATCCCTGTGTCTACATCAAGTCTAGCACCAATATGGTGGTGGTGGGGGGGTGAAGTAGCTGTGTGACTGTCTGCCTCAGTTTCCTCATCTGTAAAATTGAGGATAATAGAACCAACTTTCCATTTTTGTGGTGAAGATTAAATGAGATAACATTTGCAAAGTGCTGCAAACCATAAAACCCTGTAAAAATACGGTAATAATGATGATGATGACAGTGATAACCTCACCACCTACCTAAAGTGATTGGTGTTAGGACCTAAGCTTCTTCATTGATTAAGGACATTAATGTCTGCCCCAGAGATGACATCCTTTTGTTCCCTCCAGGAGTAAAGGGAGTGGTCCAGGAGGAAATAGGAATGTTACTCAACAATTCTAGAATGTTAATCCTAATTGTATTTTTTTTTAATATATCGTGGTCCTTTCCTTGTTTAATATTCCTGTAAATATTACCTGAAATTGTCTTGAGGAAGAGGGTCACATAAGAGAGCCTGAAGATATGTGCCAATTGTTTCTTTTCCAAGGTAGAAATACCTTGGATCTAGATTAATGTTAAATTAACTCAAATTATTTCTGGTAGAATTAGGCCTAAATCAACAAGGATTGTATTAGCATAGATATTTTTTTTCTGGGTTGGGAGTGCTGGCCCATGCTTGTAATCCCTAGTTTGGGGTATGCCGAGATAGGTGGATCTCTGTGTCTGAATCAAATCTGGCACCAATATGGTGGTGGTGGTGGGGTGGATTAAGCCACCTAAAGAGAGGTTAACCAGATCAGGATGGAAATTAAATAGGTCTAAAACAGGTCAAAACTTCAGTGTCATATAAGTGGCCATTAGACTACACACATATCTACAATACATACACACATGTATATGCATGTGTGTACATACTCACACATATTTATATATCCATGTATATATGCACACAATACATTTATGCATCTATACACAGTATACATGTGTATATACATACATTTATTATGTTGACTTATTTATATTATTTACTATATTTTAGTTGTTCTATACATGTATATGTTTATGTCATACAACACACATACACATATATACACATCTAGCTATATATACACATACACATATAAAAAATATCTGTTGGACAGGGGAACAATCCATGACCAAACGAGAGACAGAAAGCATTATGAAATGTAGAATGGATCATTTTGATAATATTAAATTAAAAAGCTTTTTAAAAATTTATTTACTATTAGTTTACAACATTCAGTTCCACAAGTTTTTGAGTTTCAAATTTTCTCCCCCTCCCTCCCTCCACCCCCCATGGTGGCATGTAATCCAATATAGGTTCTACGTATACCTTCACAATGAACATTAGTAAAGTTGTAAAGAAGAATTATAACCAATGGAATGAATAACAAGGAAGAAGAAACCAAACAAAATGAAAAAAGGGAGACGGTAAGTAGCTTGCTTCCATCTGCATTCAGACTCTGTAATTCTTTCTCTGGATGTGGATGGCCTTTTCCATCATGAGTCCTTTGGAGTTGTCTTATAGCCTTGCATTGCTGAGAGGAGCCCAGTTTATCAAAGTCAGTCATCACAGATATGATGTGTCTGTAATTGCGTACAATGTTCTCCTGGTTCTTTAAGAGCTTTTGTACAAACAAATCTAATGCAACCAAGATTAGAAGGAAAGTAGAAAGCTGGGAAACAACCTTTACAGTAACTGTCACTGTTGAGGGCCTCATTTCTCAAATATGTAGAGAACTGAGTCAAATTTATAAGAATACAAGTCATTCCCCAATTGATAAATGGTCAAAGTATATGAACAGGCAGTTTTCAGATGAAGAAAGCAAAGATGTCTATAGGTATATGAAGGAATGCTCTAAATAACTTTTGGTTAGAGAAATGCAAATTAAAATAACTCTGAGATACCACCTCACACCAATCAGATTGACTAACATGACAAAAAAGGAAAATAATAGATGTTGAAGTGGAGGTGGGAAAATCGGGACATTGATGCATTGTTAGTGAAGTTGTGAACTGATTCAACCATTCTGGAGAACCATTTGGAACCATGCCTAAAGGGCTATAAAACTGTGCATACCCTTTGATCCAGCAATACCACTACCAGGTCTGAATACCAAAGAGATCAAAGAAAAAGGACCAATATATGCACACATTTGTAGCACGTCTTTTTGTGGTGACAAAGAATTGGAAATTGAGGGGATGCTCATCCATTGGGGAATGGCTGACTAAGTTGTGGTATATGAATGAAATGGAATACTATTGTGCCATGTACTAATGATAAGCAGGCAGACTTCAGAAAAACCTGGAAGGATTTGTACCAACTGATGCAAAGTGTAACAAACAGAACAAGGAAAACATTGTATACAGTATCAGCCACATTGTGTGACGATCAGTTAAGAATGACTCAGCTCCTCTCAGCAGCGCGATGATCCAAGATGAATACAATGGCCTCACGAAGGAAAACCCTATCCACATTCAGATAAAGAACTGATGGTCTCTTAATGCAGATGGAAACATACTTTTTCACTTCCTTTATTTTTTCTCTTTTTAAAAATCTGTTTCTTCTTTCACAACTGCAACTAATATGAAATATTTTTATATGACAGCACATGTATAAACTATATCAAACTGTCTACCACTTTCAGAAGAGAAGAGGAAGGAAAATTTGGAACTCGAAATCTTGTAAAAATGAATGCTAAAAATCTCCTTGGCATGTAACCAGGGAAAAAAGAAAATACTATAAAATACATATCTGCACTTACATATGTGCATTATATATACATATTATATATACACACACATATATACACAGACACATGAACTTATATCGTTTTTTCTTTATCAGGTATAGGGGAAAGAGCACTACCCTGGGGATCAGAATAACTGTTGTTCATCCTTTGTTCTCAAAGAGGACCAATGACATCAAAAAGGGCAATGTCTTGACTTTTGAGGGAATCGGATTTGAGAGAGTGAGGGCTGTGCAAAGTCATTTCTCCTCCAGAGTCATCGAAGCCCAGTGGCAAGAAATACATCAGGACCACTGGTGATGGCCCTGGAAACAGCAGATGAGCTTGGTCTTTCTAAATCGAGGTCTTTCCCAGGGCTCAGTTTGTCTGAGGCAACACCCATTCAATGACCAAGGGCTAGGTAAGGATTGAGACAAAAGAAGGCCTAATTTATTATCTTCACAAAAATATCAGTCTGGGAGGGGAAGACCCTGGGAGTTTCTGTCCAGAACAGAAAATAATTGCTATTTTTGGAGCCATTTCTCCAACTTCTTGACTGTGTGACAATGAGTAATCTCTAAAGTTCAATTTCCTCATCTATAAAATAAAGCTCATAGCTCTTGGCCAACTAACTCCATCAGACTGTGAGGATGGAGGTGTTGATACACATTCCTGCCCTGCAGAAATGGACATTCTCATTTTAATCATTGCTGCTACATTCATCGTTCCATCCCTCCCTCCCGACTCTTCTTTTGTAATGGCATCCCCTCTAGCTGACTGCACACTCCTCCTTTCCAAAACCTTGATCTCACCATAATTTCCTCTCTCTCTAGGATTTTTAATACCTCCTTTTCCAATGTTTCCCTCCCTCCCACCTCCAAATGGACATCCCCTGGCATCCCCTGCCCCTCTAAGTAAGCTCCTTGGGGGCAGTAACGTTTTCTGTTTGCATCCTTAGCACCTACCCACTGCAGGGTCCATAAGAAGCCCTTCATAAAGTCTTGTTTTATCATTTTAAAAAAGCCTTTGGGACAGCTGGGTGGCAGAGTGGATAGATCACTGGCCCTGGAGTCAGGAGCTCCGGAGTTCAAATCTGGCCTCAGACACTTGACACTTACTAGCTGTGTGACCCTGGGCAAGTCACTTAACACTGATTGCCTTAAAAGAAAAATAAACAGCCTTTGTTGGAGGAAGGCATCTTGGTGTGGCATAGTCAAGGCCCAGGCCCATTGACCCACCCATGAAAATCCCATATAGAATGTTACGAATCATGCCTGATAGAACTCTATTTTCATTCTAAAATGACATTCTACAATTACTGCTCCTCACGCTCAACAGTCTACCTACCATCTCCAAGCCTTTGCATGGCACATTCCTCCCTGCTTAGAATTCACTCCCTCCTCACCTCCATGACAGAGTCCCTAAATTCCTTTAAAGTTCAGTTCAACCTTCACCTTCTACAGGAGACTTTTTCTCTTTTCTATTTTTTTTTCTTAATTAGGGCCAGGGCATAAGGGACTTTTCTCCAGGGTTAGAGTTAGAGTTAGAGTTAGAGAAGGTTAGAGGTCTGGCAGCAGTCTTACTCTTTCTATGGGAGAGATAACTCATATTAACAGCTAATAAGGAGTAGGGACTAGATCTGTGCTTTAATTAGTATAGGCAGCTCCCAGGTGAGGAAATGCCCTCTACCAGTGCAGGCTGGCACTTTTTCTGAAATTTAGAGTTTTATTTCCCTTCTCAATGGGTGGGGAGGGCTTTCAGGGAGGGAGAGAATTTTGAAACTCAAAATTTAAAAATAAATGTAAAAAAAATTTAAATTGAAACTTAGAGTCTTAGAGAGCTTCCTAGAGCACAGAAAGTCTCACTGCATTTCCCAGGGTCACATTCAGTCAGCGTTCATTAGAGGTTAAATAAACCCAGGACTTTCTAGTTCTAAGGACAACTCTCTGTTCATGATCTTTTCTCATTCCTCCAGTTGCTTCTGTCTTGCCCTCCAAAATTACTGTGGATTTGCTTTACATTTATGAGTGGGCTCGGTGTATAGAGGGCTGGACCTACAGTCAGTGAGACCTGGGTTCAAATCTCATCTCAGAAACTCACTAGCTGCATGATACTGAGCAAATCACTTGAACTGTCTGCCTCAGTTTCCTCTTTTGTAAAGTGGGAATACTAACAAGTTTTATGAACAAATGAGATAATATTTATAAAGCACTTTGCAAACCTTAAATTGCTATAGAAATGCTATTAAAAGTGAGTTATTATTATTGTTGTTAAAAGAATATATTGTCAAATTGGTGTTAAAGCGTTTTAGCTGTTGCTCCATTGACCTCCCTGCACCTGGCATACTCATGAGTGTTTCCTTGATAAAATGCATCAAGTGTGGCCAACAGAGGCCATAGGCCAGAGTCTTTGGAAAAGTCAAACACGACAGTGGCAGAGTGTCAACTCTGGCTCCTGTCCTCTAAGCCTTCTCAGCCCAGCATGAAGTGGCACCACCTGAGATGATGGCAGTCGGGATCGATAGATGCCTCCCTCATCTCCTGGCACCAGAGAGAGTAGCGTCTGGCTTGCCAAACTACAAGACTGACTAGCAGCCAGGGAACTTTATCCTCATGTTTCTGGAGGCAGGAAGAGACCTTGGAACTCAACTTCAATCCTCTCGATTAACATAGAGGGAAACTGAGGCTCAGAGGAGGCAGGTCATCTGCCAAGGTCACACAGCTAGTAAGTAATAATAGCTAGGATCATGTTGTCTGGATAGGGCTCGAAAAGAGCTTAGAAGGCATCTAGTCCAACTGTCCCCTTGTTTGTTATTGCTGGTCACTTGTTTCAGTCATGTCTGACTCTTCATGACCCTTTTTGGGGTTTTCTTGGCAGAGATACTGGAGTGGTTTGCCATTTCCTTCTCCAGCCCATTTTACAGATGAGGAAACTGAGGCAGAGTAAAGTGACTTGCCCAGGGTCACACAGCTAGTAAGTGTCGGAGGCTGGATTTGAACTCAGGAAGATGAGTGTTCCTGACTCCAGCCCCAGAGCTCTGTGCACTATAGCACCCCCTAGCTGGAAGCTGAGGTCTTGACATGCTAAGTGATTTGTCCAAGGCCATAGTGATAGTGGCAGAGCCAGGACCGTTGATTCTAAATGCAGGGTCCTTAAAGTTTACAAAGTGCTTTACATTCATGATCTCATTAGATAGTCACAGAAATTCTGGGGCAGGTGCCATTCACAGGCCCACCCCCATTTTATGGACAAGGAAACTGAGGCTGAGAGGTTAAGGGCCCAGCATCACACAGCCAGTAAGCTGCTAGGTGGGATTGGAACCCAAGTCTGTCACTTACTCCAGAACACTGCACTGTCTTCAGAAAAGTGGGGACTCAAGACCAAGTACAATCACAGAATTATGGAGTCCCAGGATTTGGGACAGAGAAGGGACTTCGGCAGACAACCCAGTCCAACCCATGTCCAAAAGGGAATCCCACTACAGCACACTAGGCAAATTGTCCTGCGGCCTCTGCCTGGAGTCCTTGGAAGCTAAAGTCAGTCTTTGTCCTGACTCACAGCTGCCTCTCTTGTGGTCAGATAGCCTAGGGTGGGTGGGGAGGTATTTATGAGAGAGAGAGAGA
>NW_027185786.1:1172585-1223060 GCF_028583685.1 Petaurus breviceps papuanus
GGAATTGGGGAGGGAGAGAGGGAAAGAGTGACAGAGACAGAGAGGCAGGGGGAGGGAGGGAAGGAAGGAAGAAGAGGCTGAGAAAGAGGGAGAGGAGGAGTGTGTGTGTGTGTGCGTGAAGAAATACCTTTCCTTCCCAAGGGCACTTGCCTCCTCCCTCTTTGGTTTCAGGTCCTCAATGCTAAATGTGTGGCCCCCCCCAAGCCCCAGCCATCCTTTCACTTTGGGGCCTCGAAATGTCCCAGCTGAAGGGCCTCTCTGGCTTGCACTTCCCTTTTTGGAGGGATGTCTTCTTTCTGGGGTTTATACTGGGCTCTGTTCCTCAGGCCACCATGGGGCCTGTAGAGACATCTAGTCCCCAGAGAAGACTGACCTTCTCTGCTTATCTCTCAAAGGCAAAGCTGTCACTTCACATTCACAACAAAAAGCATCTTTCTCCTGTTCTAGAACAGTGCCTCAACTCATTGTCTGGCTGGCTTCAGACTCAGATATCCCATTTGGTAAGGCATAACTTTCCACAAATAGCCCTGAGAATGACTTGGCATTTTGATCTCACAGACCCGCCCCCCAGCCTTGGGAACCACTGGGCTAGAGCAATGGGCCAAATCTGAGAATATTAAATTTAACATGGATAAATATAGAATAATACACATAGGTTAAAAAAATCAACTTAGCTATATAAGTACAGGATGAAAGAGGCATAGCTTGGCCATTAGTTCCTACGCAAAAGTCAGAGAACTTTAAACTAAATAAAAATCCACAGTATGAGATAGCCGTCAACAGCCCTGATGCTCCCTGGGCTACATTGTGGAAGGTACAGGGTCCCCACTGAGGTTCTGTTGCACTGTGCCACGGTCAGGTCACCTCTCTGCTAACTTCAGTGAAGACCCAGATAAACACAGAAACATGTCTGGGAGAGGCTCAGAGACTGGTGGAAGGAAGAGAGGAGGGTGAGCCTGGAGAAGAGAAACCTTGGGGGTGACCATGCCAGCCACTCTCAAGGCCATACAGGTGGGAGGGAAGCAACAGTTAAAGGACTGTCATGTGGAAGTGCAAACATATTTGTTTGGTTTGGCCACAGAGGCCAGAGTCAGGAGCATTGGGAGTCACAGAGAGGCAGAGTGAGTCAAAGGAAACCCTTCCAATGATTGCCACTACCCAAAATTGGAACGGGCTGCTTTCAGAAGTAGGGAGGGAGACAGGTTCTCTCACAGTAGCAGTCATGGAGCAGAAGCAAGATGAACGTTTGTTGGGCAAGTGGAAAGCCAATGCTTGTTCCCATATGGGAGAACAGTAGATAGATCACAGCACCTGGGGTCAGGAAGACCTAAGTTCAAATCCTGCCTAAAACACTCACTAGTTATGTGAACACAGCTGGGCAAAGTCACTTAACATCTGCTGGCCTCAGTTTCCTCATCTGTAAAATGGAAGTAATAATAGTAGTTGCCTCCCAGGTTGTTTTGAGGATCAAAAGAAGTAATATTTGCAAAGCACTTTATAAACTTTCAAGCGCTGGCTATTATTATTATTTTGTGAGTCAGGCTATCTAGCTTCTGAAGTTCCTTCCAGCTCTAAGACCCTGTATTTTGATCCTTTTTAATCTAGTTTCCACCCCTATCATGCTACTAAAATTGTTTTCCCTCCCCAGGTTTTCTAGTGACCCTCTCTAGTGGAGAAATCTAATCCCGTTTGATCCATCCTCCTCCATCTTGTATAGTGGCAAGACCACTTGGTGTCAGAATACGTGGGTTCAAATGTTACTTGTACTGTTTCCGTAGATTCATGACCTCAGCAACCTCCTTAACCCACAGACAGCTCTCTCTGATTCTCAGGAATAGGCTGACTGTAATCTGTGTGGGAGGAGAGAACTCTGAGACACCAAATGAAATCATAGGTCCTCGATGCATTGATCCCGCAGTTGTGTACTCCAGAGGTGGGGAGACCAAGTAGGAAGCTGGTCATTTATTCAACGCTTGTTGGCTGTATTCTACTCTGGCAGATTTACACTGTGGGAGATGTAACATGAGAAAGGCCTAGTCCTGGTGTTGAGAGACCCTCTATGGTTTGGTAAGAGAGATGATATTTACATAAACAATGACAATAAAGGGCAGGATCCATCCTATGAAGTGACACCAGACAGCTTCTTAGCACAGCTCATGGGCTCATAGAGTTAGGACTGGGAGGAACCTTACAGGACATCTAGTCTTCCCTAGCCTCCCTCTTATGCCTTGCCTAGCCTTCACAGAACTTTAAGCAGAGGCTGGACCACTATTTTCTGGGGATAGACAGACAGACAGATAGAGGACTTCCTCTCAGACATGCACTGGATTTGGTGACTGCCGAGGTCCTTTTATCTCCCAAATTCTATGATTCTCTAATTTGGCTACACCCATAGTCCTCCACATCTGCAACTTTGCAGGAACTTTGTCTCATTTTCAAGGGCCTTCTTAATCTGATTCCCATGGAGTTTATAGTCTGGCAGGATAGGGCAGAAGAAACCAATTGATCCACCCAGGGACTTTGGTCTTACTAATCTGGTGCTTTAACCAATAAAGCCAGCTAGCTCCACACTTGATTGAATTGAGTTCAATGTGCAATGAACTAAATATCTTTGACACTTTATGCCATGGTTACTACAAAAATATGCTTAGAATATGACCTCAGTGCTCACCCTGAGGTTCCAAAGAAAAGGTATAAACCAGCAAGATGAATTAATTCCACAAATACTGTATTTACTGGGTTGCTAGTATATTTGTTGTTGCTGTAATTTAGTCATTTTTCAGTTGTGTCTGACTTTTTGTGACCCTGTTTAGGGTTTTCTTCTCCAGCATATTTTACAGATGAGGAAACCGAGGCAAACAGTTAAGTGACTTGTCCAGGGTCACACAGCTAGTAAGTGTCGAAGGCCAGATTTGAACTCAAATCTTCCTGACTCTAGACCCAGTGCTGTACCACCTCACTGCCTTCTATATGCAAGGTGCAAAAATGAATAATTTTTTAAAAAGACATGGTCTTGCCCTCATGGAGTTTATAATCCATGTCACATACGTAGAAAACTAGAAACATGGACTTGAAGAAATTAGACCTGGCAAGGAAGCTAGAGATCATTTAACCAATATCTCATGAAAGGACAGCAAGAAGAAGGTTTAGGGACCTTATCATAGATCATCGCTGGAGGGACCTTAGAATTTATTTAGTTTAACCTCCTTATTTTATAGATGAAGAAATCATAACCCAGAACACTGCAGTGTCTCACACCAAGAATGCAGGGTCAGCCTCCTGCCCTGATGTCACAGGAGGAGCATCCTAAAATTTAAAATGCTCAAGTATAGATGCCAATTAAGTCTGAATTATCCTGCCAATAATAAGGAAACCATGAGTGCTGAGGCAAGTCACCCTTCTCTACTTGGCAGATGGCAAAGGATTCATGGGGTCCTTTCTCCTTTCCCACCACCCCTGACAAAGCCTCCCTACTCTTTCCTGCCTAGCCAAATCTCAACCTCTCTTTGACCACTCCAGAGACCACTAATCCCTTCTTTCTTTGAACTACTCTTACACTTAGAGGCAATTTGCTATTCAATTAATCTCTAGTTGTTTTCTAAATCTTTATCACCCAGAGTAGGCACTATCATTCTTGAGGGCAGGGGCTATAGTGTACATTTGATTCAAGTCAACTGACATTTAGTGAGTTCCTGCTATGTGCAAGGCCCTGGCTTGGCTTGCATGAAAAAAAGGGAGAGTCAGAAATATAACAAGGGTGGGGCAAATGGGGCTTTGTTCTAGGGTATGGAATTTAGAGGGTGCTAAATTTAGAGAATGTCAGCATCACTTGACACCCTCCAGCGTAGCGAAAATAAAGCTTGGTCCCTATTTCACAAGACTCATCAGTTAGAATAGGAAGTTACTGGATGCTGGACTGGTGTGATCTCCTTTTCTGCCCTGTCCTTCTAGACCATGGGTTTTAATATGGGACCCATGAACTTGTTTTTAAATGATTTTGATAACTATATTTGAGAATAATTGACTTCCTTCGTAATCCTAGGCATTTTATTTTTTGCATTTAAAAAGATTCTTCTGAGAAGAATAATTATCATCCTTATAATAACTATAATAGCACCTATATAGTCCTTTAAAAAGCATTTCAAAGTGCCTTGTATATATTATTTCATTGGATCCTTAAAACAACCCTGTGAGGTAGGTACTATCTATTATCCTCATTTTACAGATGAGGAAATTGGGACTTGCTAAAGGTCACCCAGCTAGTGAGAGTCTGAAGCAAAATTTGAGCTCTGGTCTTCCTGATTCCAAGTCCCACACTCTCTACTATATCAATCAGGTGCCTGGAGGGTTCCATAATCTTTGCCCAACTGCCATAGAGGTCCATGACACAGAAAAGGTTAGGGATTCCTGTGTTTGAGCCATGCAGTCCCAACTGAGGGTGCATGAAGTGCTGTTTGACCTGGCATGACTTTTAGTACTTCCCCTGGGACAAAAATTCCTAGTTCTAGCTCTGGGTCCAGAGTAAAGCATTTGATGGTTCCCCTGCACTCTGCCTTGGTCAGGTTCCTTAAACAGCACTATGTTCCATGCTAGACACCATATTCTAGCTGGGTTATGAATACACCAGAGGGCATCTCTCTAGAGGATGGCAGCCAGGATGGTGAGAGGCCATCAATCATGCCACATGAAGACTTCTTAAAGGTGGTGGCATGTTTAACCTGGAGAAGAGAAGATTTTGGAGTGACATGGTCACTGCCTCTGTAGGGCCATCATATAAGAGAGGCTTAGTTTTGTTACTGCTTGCCCCAGAAGGCAGAACCAAGAGCCACGGAGGGAGGTTGTAAAGTAGGTCATTTAGGCTGAACACCCTGAGTAAGGTGAGGAAGGGCCACCATATGTGTTGGCAGAGTGAAAAACCTACATTGAGAAAACCACGGACCCCTTGAAGTTGAAGAGAAGTGCACAAATACTGTGTGTTTAATTTGAAGCCTTTGGAAACACTGGGACTGATTTATTCCTTTCATCAAAAGCAGCATGTTTCCTTCTTTTCTCAGCAGA
The DNA here is from genome assembly GCF_028583685.1 of Petaurus breviceps papuanus. Taxonomy (NCBI): domain Eukaryota; kingdom Metazoa; phylum Chordata; class Mammalia; order Diprotodontia; family Petauridae; genus Petaurus; species Petaurus breviceps. Next base: position 1,177,644 of record NW_027185786.1, read on the forward strand.
GAGGGGGGTGACTATGGAAATAGAATGTTTCACACATCATCAGATGCAGTCATCCTACTGACTGTTTTTGTTTAATTTCGTTGTTTTTGTTACAAAGGAGAGTTCAAGACTGAGGAATAGGCTGGGGAACGTTTCTGGAATTTACTATGATATAAAAACCAGATGCATTAACAAAACTTTTTTAATCTTGTTTCCAGCTCAGTGGAAAGATCTCTTTACTCTGGAGTCAGAGGATCTAGGTTTAAATTCTGCCTTTGGTGGTTTCTAGCTGTGTACCCTTTGAGTAATTCACTTAACCTCCCTGAACCTCAGTGTCCTCATCTGTAAAAATGAAGGGGTTGGATTGGATGACCTCCCAGCTCAAGAGTAATGATGGTAAGGTCTTCCACACACAGAACACATATCCAATAATGCATTATATAATAAAATGGGACTGATAATGGCATATAACTCACCGGGGTGTTTTGATTGAAAGAGCTAATATATGTAAAATACTTTGGAAAGCTCAAAGTACTACATAAATGCCAACTATTGTTATTACTGTTTTCATTGTTTAAAAATATTACAGCACAGTGGGAAAGTCATTGTTCTGGAGACCAGGAGACTTGGCTGTAGTCTTGGACCTTCCAATCAAATTATTATGTGACCTCGAGCAACTAAGGACACTTCTCTGGGCCTCAGTTTTCTCATCTGCAAAATGAAAGACTTCATTTAGATGAACTCAAAGACCTCTTCCTGCTCTAAACCCTTTCTATGATCATTATCTTAATAGCTGAAGACAGAGTCTGAGAATGGAATTTGGATTTCTGAATCACGTTTTAGGACAGAGGATGACAATCTCCTGAACAGGGTTGGAATGGACCTAACTGAAACTGGAAAGAATGGACTAGCTTGGTGTTTTGCAAATATAGCCCAAAGGGCTTTTTCCTGAAAAGGAAGAGAGAGGGAGAAAGCTGTCTACACCCAGCTAGCTAGACACCATAGAGAGCAGCTAACATATAGAGAGAAGAATCACGACTGAGACCTCTAGGAGCTTACAAGACACAAAATCCAAGCTTCAAGTGTCTCTACAAAAAACAAAGTCTATACAAAAATGCACAATACACAAAATGAACTAGTTATCTTAATGGGAAGAAGCATGTTTGACCTCAGTTGGCTTCTGTGTTTCCTGCCAGGGAGGATGACCCTTTCACAGGGAAGGACAAACCAAAAACAGCTAATAGGTAACTGGTTTCCAATATAAATACAGAAAAAGAAAGCACCTGGCTAGCTGCCCTTGATGAATCCAAGTCACATGGTCCAAATGACCTATATCTTCAGGTACTAAAAAAACTGATGGATTTAATTGTTGAGTGACTTCAATGACATTTAAAGCATCTTGAAGGGAAAAGGCGGGGGTGCCAGAAGGATGGAAAAATGGCTAAATGTTGTCCCAGTTTTCAAAGAAAGGCATGAGAATGTAGTCTGCTGACCCTATAGGCCAGTGATTTTTAACTCTGATTCCTGGCAAAATCCCACAGCATGATATTAAAGTAATACTTAGCGACCTTCCAGAAAAGGAAGCCATAATCACAGAGAGATGGTGTGGCTTCAGCAAAAGCGAGTCAGACGAGATTGATCGTATTTCTTTTTTTAGAGAGTGTATAAGTAAATCAGGTGTAAGTGGTAGATATCGCTTACTCAGATGTCAGCAAAGCTTGGGGTAAAATATATCATACCATTCTTGTCGAAAAGATGGTGAGACATGATGAGACCAAAGAACCATGGAAGAGATTCAGAACAGGCTCAATGATTAGACTTACTGAGAAGGCGTTAAGAACTCAGTGTCAGCTTATAAAGTCTCCAATGGAAGACCCCAATGGATACTTAAAATTTTTATAAGTGATACAAACAGATGGCACGCTTTTCAAAACTGCACATAATGTTGGGAAAAGGAGGGGGCTGTACTTTCAAGGATATGGATCCACAGAGTTCCTTGCACTGTGTGATAGTTGCCACTCTGGAGACCCAACCTGTGAGCAACTGTTGTGTGAAGTAACCAAGAGGGAATGCTACATGCTGTTTTAAAGTCATTTCTCAGTTGTGTCTGACTTTTCCTGACCCCATTTGGGGTTTTCTTGGCAAAGACACTGGAGTGGTTTGCTATTTCTTTCTCCAGCTCATTTTACAGATGAGAAACTCAAGCAAACAGGTTGAAGTGACTTGCCCAGGGTAACACAGCTAGTAAGTGTCTGAGGCTAGATTTGAACTCAGGAAGATGATGCTTCTTTATTTCAAGTTTTGTGCTCTGTGCATTATGGCATCACCTAGATGCCCAGAGTGACATGAGAATGACATAAAACTGGAAAGATAGCTAATCCTGGATGACAAAGTCAGGATCTAGAAAAGACCTCAACAGGTTAGAAAACTGGGCAGACTCTAGTAAGATGAAATTCAATAGGGATGAATTAAAGTCTTCCTTTTGGTTTTCAAAAATATGACTTTACAAGTACAAGATGGAGTAGGTATAGTTAGATAGAAGCTTATCTGAAAAAGATTTGGGGGTCTTAGTGGACAGCAAGTGAAATGAGTTGGCAGAGTGATGTGGCAACCACAAAAACTATTTTGATATCGGACAACACACGGAGGAATATGGGGGTGAGAGTCCCCCCCCTTTTTTTTTGCTTTTTGGAGGGGAGAAGGTAGGGCAATTGGAGTTAAGTGACTTGCCAAGGTTTGTGTGTGTGTGTGTGTGTATTAAGTGTTTGAGGTTAGATTTGAACTCAGGATCTTCTGATTGCAGAGCCAGTGCTCTATTCACTGCGCCACCTTGTGGCCCCAAGAGAGCCCTTCTTTACCATTTTGGATGGGCCATGTTTGGAATATTGTGTTCTGTTGTGGGCTTTACATTGTAGGAAGAATGCTGATATGCTAGAGAAGGTGGGGAGGAAGGGATTCAGGATGGTGAAGCGCCTCAAGCTTATGCCAGGTAGGGTGAGTTGAACTGGAGATGTTTACCCTGGAGAAGAGAACTCAGGGAAGCATGATCCAGCATTTGAAAAGATGTTTAATAGAGAGAAAAGACTTTCCCATAGGGTAGTATAAGAAGAAGTGTGTAAATGTGGCAAAAGACAAAGCTTTGCTTGAGATCAGGAAACACTTTGCAATAATTAACGATGCCCCAAAGTTGGATGGGCCATTAGGGAAGTTGTGGATTCTTCTTGTTAGAGTTCTTCCAGCAGAGACTCAAATGACCATTTGCTCAGTGAGTTATAGTGGGAATTCCTTTTTGGGTCTGGCTTAGAATAAACACGGCTTCTGTGGTTCCTTCCAAATCTGAAATTCTTCAACTCTCTAATCACTAAGACAGTGATTCTCAAAGGGTGTTCTGGGGAAGAGACCTTTTCAGGGTTCACTGTCAAAAAAATAATACTAAGATGTTTTAATTTCTCAGTGTTGGTAGATAAAAACCACATAAAATAGCAGCTAGGAGGCACCATAGAGCACTGGACTTGGAATCAGGAAGACTCATCTCTCTGAGTTCAAATCCAGCCTCTGACACTTACTAGCTGTGTGGCCCTGGGAAAATCACGTCACCTTGTTTGCCTCAGTTTCCCCATCTGTAAAATGAGCTGGAGAAGGAAATGATGAACCACTCTAGTATCCTTGTCAAGAACTCCCCCTTCTAAATGGGGACACAAAGAATCAAACGTGACTGAAAGGATTGAACGACAACAAAATCCCACATAAACATAAGCTCTTTGGGGAATCCTCAATAATTTTTAAGAGAGTAAAGGGGTCCTAAGGTGCTCTGAGACCACCTTCTAGCTCTAGAGTCCCAGAAGCTTATGAGAAAGTTTTTTTAAATAAATGGTTCATGTATCCCACTGGACCATCAGCTCCACAAATGGAAGGGCCATGCCTTTTCCTCATCCCCACCTCAGCACCTTGCACAAAATGAATTCTCTCTCTGTTGAACAAATGAATGAACCTGGCCAGCCTGCCCCTGCCCTCATACATTAGGACAGGGGCTGAGGCCATATCCTCAAAATGTTCTTAACTATGTCCACGGCATCATGGGGGCTCAAAGACATTCAATTAATTGTTCATTACATTCAATCAGTTCTGGGGCTAGTTTGCTTTGCTGATTAAAGCATGGGGCTAATGAGGCCAAGGCCACAGGCCTGATCCCTGGGTGGGCCACTTGGCTGCCCTCCATCTCACCACTGCTTTTTTCCTCACCTTAGCCAGCTGTCATGACCATACATGCCTTTGGTCACAGAATACAGTATAATTCCATTCCCCAAACTGGAAAAACCACTCAAAGCCTAGGTACCCTACCATGTGCACCAAGAATCACAGGATCCCAAAGGTTTGGGAGCTGGGGACTGGAAAGGTTACAGACTCTGCATTCAGGTCCTGCTTCTGACATTCCTAGCCATTGGAACTTGGGCAAATCCCTTGACTTCTTGGATATCATTTACTTATCTGTGAAAAGGGCAGCTAGGTGGTACAGTGAATAGAATGCTAGGCCTGGAGTCAGGAAGACTCATCTCCCCAAGTTCAAATCCGGCCTTAGATACTTCCTAGCTGTGTGACCTTTTGCAAGTCATGTAACTGCTTGCCTCAGTTTCCTCTTCTGTCAAATAAACTGGAGAAGGAAATGGCAAACCACTCCAGTATCTCTGCCAAGAAAACCCCAAATGGGGTCACGATGGAAATTGACTGAACAAGTAAAAAGAGGGATTTGGATGAGATGACCTCTGATGTCTCTGTGAGCTCCAAATTTATGATCCTAATTCTCCAGCCTCACCTACAAAGATCAGGAACCTTAAGAATCATCACCATCATTATAATAAATAGCACTTAGCTAGAGCTTTCAGGTTTGCAAAGAGCTTTAACAATAGGATTTTATTTTATCCTCACGACAATCACTGCTATTATTATCATTTCCATTTAACAGACTAGGTAGCTGAGACTGCTTAAGGTTAAGTAAGTGACTTGCCTAGGGTCACACAGCTGGTAAATTTCTGATTCGAACCTCACTTCTTGACTACATATTCTGTTTCCTATCCACAGTGTTACCTAGTTAGAATTTTAGAGCTGGGAGCATGCTTCAAAATGATTCTGATTTCTTAATCAAGAGAATGTGCTTGTCTTCCTAGAAATGTCAACTCTGACCACTAGGACAAGATTAAAAAAAAAATTAGAAAGTGGGAATTCAGGTGGGGGAGATGCCATGGACGTGAGCATCTCTCCTTCCAGAGATTACTTCCCAATTCCCTGACTTATCCTTTTTTTTTTCTTTGTCTCTGGAATTCAAGTGCTACCCCAGCAGAGAGGAGAGCGTTAGTTCATGCTTGATATTGTCTGTGCTGTTAGTGATCATTGTATGTATACAGTGTTGTAAGGCCATGACAGGTAAGGAAGAACGAGAACCTAAGTTCTTGCCTTGCCTAAAGCCATACAGCTGCCAACTGGAAGATTTGGGACTTATCACTGGTTTCCTGGTTCCAAGACCAATTTTCCACCATGTGATGCTCTTTCTAGAAGTTTGTATTGTAGGTATTGAGAGGGGAAGATGGCCCAATCCACAGAGTGTTGGAGCTGGAGTTAGGAAGACCTGAGTTCAAATCTGGATTCAGACACTTGAAGCTGTGTGACCCTAGGTGAGTCGTTTAACCTTGCCTGCCTCAGTTTCCTCAACTATAAAATAAAGATAATAACAGCACCTATCTCCCAGGATTGTTGTGAGAATCAAATGAGAAAATATTTGGAAAACACTTGGCACTGTGCCCGCACACAGTAGGTGCTACTTAAATGCTTATTCCCTTTGCCCTAAACAGAATCACATGACATTCAGAAGTTTTAAGATACCTGCATGTGTTCCTTTCTTTTGGTATTCAGTAACTTCAGCTAAATTCCTCCTTGCTCTTTCCTACTTTCTTCCCCCTCCTTTCTGAGCTCAATTTTAATCCTCCACAAAATGCAGAGGGAAAGCACACGGGCTTCCTAAGAGTGTCACCTTGGACAAGTCACTTAAACCTATACGCAGGTGCGGGAGACATGAGGCTGTCTATTCAGCACGAACAAGGTGACATTGAGAAGTTACTCGATCCCCTATTAATCCTCGTTGCGTCGGACCTGGATCTCCCAAATCAGGAAGAGCCAGAAGCCCCTGCTCGGTGTGACAGCCCATTGCTGCTGCCCATTTGGCCCCAGAGCGTCTGTGCGCGTGCTGGAGAGCTCCCGCTCTTGCCCACCAGCCCTCCTCTCTTCCGGCCCTCCCCCAGCGTCCTTGCCCCTTGCCAGCCTCACTCCAGTCCTATGTAGTCCCTGAAGCTGACCTCGTTCCAGGGTGTCTCCCCCACCCCGCCCCCATCTCCCCGCAAACAGCCGGGCCAACTTTTTCCATTCATTTCCTGAACGTGGCACGAGGTTGGGCGGAGACGGGGCGCAGAGGGAGCCCTTTTCTCCGCTCAGCCCTCCCCTGTCTCCCTCCAAGGGCCCCGTCCTCTCCTCACCTGCCCTGCCCTCCCAGGGACCTCAGTGGGGCAGGTTACAGTCCCCTTACCCATTTCCTCCTGGGCTCTGCTGGAGGCTCCTCCTCTCACCAGGTACCAGCCCAGCTGCTCCCTCATGGCTCCCCGCCCAGCCCTGGGCCAGGGAGGGGGGCAGAGCTTCAGGCGCAGGGAGGGGGCTCAGCCAGGCCTCTGCCCACAGAACTCTCCAGGGCTCCCTGGAGACTGCTTTCCAGCATACCGAATGCAAGACCCAACCGGCAGGAGCTGCAAAGAGAAGGGAGAACAGCTGAAGCTTGTCCGACCGGTTAGACCGCTGCCGTCATCCACTGGGGAGCATGGGGATGGGACTGGGGCTGGGGCGTGCCCTCCCTCAGACACTGCCGTGCCAAGCCGCTCCTCTGGAGAGAGGGCTGCCCAGGTCACCTCTAGCCCAGGGAAGCGCCGGCAGCCCCGGGCACGCCTTGGGGAGGGCGAGCTTCGGCTTGGGGCTGTGGACCCTTTCAGCTTCCTCACCTCCCCTCAGTTCTGCTTAGTACCTAACCAAAAGGGACCTGAAACCCTGGCCTAGACTACATTTATTCTGCTGAAACAGTAGTCGACAGAGCCCTGGACCTGCAGTCGGAAGACCTGAGTCTGGCCTCAGACACTTGCTACCTGTGTGACCTTGGGCAAGTCACTTCGTGGATACTTGCCTCAGTTTCCTCTTCTGTAAAATGAGGGGATTGGACTACACTGTCTCTAAAATCCCTTCTGGCTCTGTGATGTTGTGATTCCGAGAAGGTTCTGGGCTTCCAATTTCCTTATCTATAAAATGAGGGGAATGGACTGGATGACCTCTAAGGTCATTTTCAGCTCCAAATCTATGAAATTCAACTCTGACCTCGCTGCTGCTTAGCATGGAAGGCAGTCTGGCCCAGTGGAGAGATCACTCTCCAGTCAAAGGACCCGAGTTCAAAGCCTCCTTCCTAGACAGCCTTGTGCAGGTCACACATGTAATCTCCCTGGGCCTCAGCTTCCTCATCTGTAAAATGGGGGTAATAGCAACAGCACCTACCTCCCAGAGTCGTTGTGAGTGTTAAAGGAGATAATAATTGTAAAGCACTTAGCAAAGTGGTCTTTCATCCCTGGAGCTACTGAACATTTCAATTCTGGCAAATGACTTAAGGAGGCAGTTTGGTGGAGGGGAGAGAGACCCAGAGCAGGAGTCCAGGGAGTTGGGTCTCATTCTGACCCTCCTGCTTCTACCTAGTCCTGGGCCTGGGAGCACATAGCTTCACATCTCTCCCTTTAAACCTTCCTTTCCTAGATCGTAAAGGGAGTTTTGGACATCCGGTGTTTGAGATGCCTCTGGGACATCCAGGTGGGGATCACCAGCATGCAGTTGGAGAAGGAATATATGTGTAGGCAGAGATTGGGCTAGGCCTAGGGGATTGTTTAATAGTGGCATTGTTCCTATGTAAACTGTTTTCTTGAAGCTGTGGGTTCAGCTGAAGCCCTCTATATATAGCTAAGGGTCTTAATCTGGGGTCTGTGGACTGTTTCAGTATAATTCATTTGTAATCCACTTTATTTTACTTTATGCAGTTAAGAAACATAATTTATGCTGAGAAGGGGCCCTTTGGCTTCTCCAGACTGCCAAAGGGGCCCATGAAACAAGGAAAGTGAAGAACCCCAGGACTAGACAATCTTTAAGATTCCTTCTAGCAACAAAATTCTGCCTTGATGATTTTATACTGAGGAAACTGAGTCAGATAAAACTCTCTTGTTGAGGGCAGCTAGGTGGTACAGTGGATTGAGTGTAAGACTTGGAGTCAGGAAGACCTGAGTTCCAATCCTGCCTCAGACACTAGCTGTATGACCCTAGGTAAATCACTTAACTGTTCTCTGCCTTGGTATCTTCATCTGTAAAATGGGGATAATAATCGTACCCATCTCCCAGAGTGGTTGTGAGGATCAGATGAGATATGTGTGAAGCACTTTCCAAACCTTGAAGTGCTATGCATGTGTTAGCTCTTATTACCTTCCTTTCTCTCCATTTCAGAATAGTTTTACTGTTGTAACAATTTAACAAACATTTTTTAGTGCTTACTCTGTGCAGGGACTGTCTTTTGCCTTTCTTTGCATTGTCAGCCCTTATCTCAGTGTCTGATGCTGTTACATGTGTTGGTTGGTGTTGTTGGGTCATTTCGGACCCTCCGTGGCCCCATTTGGGGTTTTCTTAGTAAAGACACCAGAGTAGATTTCCATTTCATTTTGCAGATGAGGAAACGGAGGCAAACAGGGTTAAGTGACTTGCCCAGGGTCACACAGTTGGTAGGAGTCTGGGGGCACATTTAAACTCAGGTCCTCCTGACTCCAGGGCTGGTGCTCTGTTCACTGCACTACTTAGCTGACCTTAGGGACTTAATAAATGATTATTGACTGACCGCAGGGCACTGTGTTAGTCACTGGTAATATAAAGACAAAAATGAAACAAACCCTGCCTTCAAGGGGCTTACATTCTACTGAGAGGATAGAACACATGTGCAGATTAGTAAATGCTGGAACAGGGTAAGGATTTGTGATTTTATTGGTAGAAGGGACTCCCACATGAGGAAACTCTCTCAATCAGTATAAATTAGCTTCTGTTTTGCAATTTATCACCTCAGGGAGTTGCCTAGGGCACTGAAAGGTTAAAGAACTTACTCAGTATGTGTCAGAGGCAGGATTTGAACCCAGCTTTTCTTGACATCAAGGGAAGCTCTCTATTCTATGTCTCTCTAAGTAAATGCAAAGCAAATATAAAGTAATTTTAAAAATATATTCATTATTTTCTTTTATATTATCTTCATTTCTCAATAGATTCCTCCCCCACCCTTACATTAATAACTAAAAAAAGCAAGAGGAAACAAAAACAGTTCAACAAAAACATAACTGAGAATGATAATGTAAGTAATGTTCCACACCCATAGTGCCCCACCTCTGCAAATAAGGGGGACAGGTGCATTCTCTTCTGTTTTCTTTAAGGCCAAGCTCCATCATTATGATTATACAGTGATTAGTTTTGATTTTTATTGTTGTTATTCTTTCCACTAGCCTTATTAATACAAAACAATCCCAAGAGGGAAGTATACAATCTCTTGATGGAATTTCAGAATTGGAGGAGTTCAGGGGCTACATGGTCCGACTCAAGCCTGACAGGGAAACCCCACTACAGCATTCCCACAACCTTCACTTGAAGGGAGGCGGGGGGCGAGGCACAGAGGCAGTGGTTACTGACCAAGTATGAGTTTCAGGATGGATGTGATCTTGCAGAATGAGACCACAATGAAGGATTCCTTTGGGTTATATAATTTAGTAATCACTTAAATCTGAACTCTTTCTTCAAATTTCTCTTATTGATTGAAATTTTTATTGCACTGTAATCTATAAAGAGACATTTAGTATTTCTATCTTTATGCATTTGCTTATGAGTTCCTTTCTCCCTTTCTTGTAGTCATCTTTTTAATGAAGGTACCACACAAAGCTGAAAAAGAAATTTGCTCTATATGGTTCCCATACAGTAATCACCAAAGTATCTGTCTAATTTTCTAATAATCTGTTCAGGATATTAATTTCTTTATTTTGTTATGTCAGATTTGTCTAGATCTGAAACAGGCATTGCAATAATTATGACTTTACTGTCTAGATCTCTCTATGGCTCAGTCAGCTTTTCCTTTAAATGGAATAAATGCTGTGCCATTTGATGGCACACACATGTATACACCTGTGCATATCAATAAAAAGCATTTATTAAGCACCTACTATATGCCAGACACTGTGCTAAGTATTGGGTATGCAAAGAAGAGCAAAAGATAGTCTCTGCTCTCAAGGAGCTCATGGTCCAATTTACATATGCATATATGGGTGTACATGTATATATATTTGCATATAAATACACACATATACATATATTAAATATTACACACACACACACATACACACAGAGGAGTTGTCTACTGTCACTTCTGGCCAATGTGACTTTGAAAAAGTCAAGTAACCCCCCCCTGGACCTCACCTTCCTTATGTGTTAAATGAGGGGATGGATGAGACAGCCTCCTGCCCTGCATTGGTGCCTCTGTGATCCTGTAGGCCTGTCTAGGTATCTTCTTTGACCTTGATTAATCTCTCTTCTGGAAACATGCTGGGTTTCCTGACTTGTGTTTTGACCACATCCTTTCAGGTTCTTTTTATTTGTTTTTCCTCCATAACTTCTAACAGCACAGAGAACTACATTATCTTTTCTATTCTTAGATATAATATAATAATAATATAATTATACAATTTATAATATACAACAGCAAGATTATTATTCACGATAAATCCACATTACAAATACTCACTACAGAGTGAGTTATTAGTTAATTGCATTATCCTTCAAGACCGAATTCAAGGTCTTTATTCAAACCTTCATCATAAAGCCTTTACTCCAGCTCATGGGCCAAATTCCCATTGGCCTGACTTGAAATCCTGGGGTATTTACTATGTTTATCAGTGATTTGGAACTCATCACCTACTACCTTTCATTATGAATCATTTTTTGATACTCCAATGCACCTTAAATTCCCCTTTCCTATCTCCTCCCCGAAACTAATTCTATCTGTTGAAATCATCTAAGTCCTTCAAAATTCAGTTCAGATGCCGTCTTTCCAAGGGAGCCTTTCCTGATTTCATCTTTTCTGATTGGAAATCCCTTTTCCTTCCTCAGGTTATATTTCTACCTTCTTTAGTTCCTTATTATATGCTATTTCCCAAGATCACCCTACATTCTACTGATGTATGTCTGCATCTTAGCCCTCTTCTTCCCAATTATATCCTCCTTGAGGGCAGGGTTGTGCTCAGCTGAGTTAGCTTCTCTACTGGCCTTCCCACACAGTGATCCCCACAGCTGAAAGTGATGTTTTTCTTCTCAAATTTTCTCAAAGCACTTCTCCTGTGTCTCTCTTTTGTCCCTATCCCATTCTATCAGGAATTATACCTATCTGTATACATTTCATGTCTTGTAGGCATCTCAATGGCAGCTGTGTGTGTGTGCACACACACTCCCATACCCATGTAAATCCACATATGTACACACATATGCATATAGACATAATATACCTAAACTTATATATACATACATACACACATAAGATATATGGGTGTGTACACTGGGCAGCTAAGTGGTGCCATAGTAGACAGAGTGCCAGGCCTGAAGTTGGGAAGACTCATCTTCCTGGGTTCAAAATTGGCCTCACTTGCTAGCTGTGTGACCCTGGAAAAGTCACTTAACCCTGTTCGCCTCAGTTCCACATCTGTAAAATGAGTTGGAAAAAGAAATAGCAAACAACTCCAGTATATTTACCAAGAATACCCCAAATAGGGTTGGTCCAACTTGTACTTAAAAATTGTATATTTTTAATATGTTGATAACTTTATTCACTATAATTGGATTCTTTTATTATTGTTTTTATTCTATTATTATTTAATTATTTTATACCTCTCCAACCCCAATATTTTAATTATTATCTAATTATTATTTTATTTGATGCATATAATATCATTATTCCATCTGAGAAGGAGTCCCCAGCCTTCATCAGGCTCCAAAAGTCTCATGATGCTGTAAGGTTAAGAAACTTTAATGTAAGACCCTTTCTAGACATAAATACAAATCTAGGATTTACAAAACTGTTCTTCAAGGAAGGCCTTCCCCCTGGTGGACATTTATTTCATTGCTTCTCTGAAATTCCTTCAAAACCTGAGTTGAAATTTGCTAAAGTTAACCCAGGTAAGTGTCACCTCAGTTTTTTGGTGAGAGCTGAATTTTATTCCAGAAATGTCTAAATGAGTTTTTTTTTGTCCAACGGAATTCCTTTTTTCACCAATCTCATAAGATACACTTAGTGATTTTATAATGGATCCATCACCAGACAGTGCCTCCATGAATGCTGGTGGAAAACTCTTAGTCAGGCTATAATTAGGACAGGACAAACAAGACTTTGCCCAATGGCAACCCCCCTCTCTGCCTATGGTAACCACCATCGGGGGGAGGGGAGGAATGAGGAGGCTTTTATTAAGGACCTTCTATGTGCCTAGCACATATAAGTGCTCAGCACTTTATAAACATTATTTCATTTGATCCTCAGAACAATCCTTGGAGGGAGTGGTAAGTGCTATTATTATCCCCATTTTAAAATTGAGAAAACTGAGGTAAACAGAGGTTAAGTGACTCCCCAAGGTCACACAGCTAGAAAGTGTCTGAGGTCAAATTTGAACTCAGGTCTTCCTGACTCCAGACCCAGGGCTCTATTCACTAGGCCACCTAGCTTCTCTAATTTGTTTATGATGTGATTCTTCATGTCTAAGTCATATGTCTATTCAGGGCTTGCTTTAGTGTACAGCATGAAATATTGGTGGATATCTAATTTCTACCAGACTGCTTTCCAGTTTTCCCCAGCAGTTTTTGTTGAAGGAGTTTTGTTTCCACACACTTTTATCAACATAAGAGAAAAATGGCAGATCAAGAAATTGGAATGCTACTAAATATAATACAAAAACAATAAACACAAAAATATAAATTCTGAAAATTAAAGAACCAAACAAAGGTGAAAACCACCCCCCCAAAAACCCATAAATATAACTATTAGTGGATTAACAAAAAAGAAAACCCAAAACAAACCTTATGGATAACTAAAGTATTAGCTAGTTTGGTCCAAAAAGGGAGAAAACAAAATTGGGATGCTTAAAAAAATGGGAAAAGAGAATTCATAACAGATGAACAGAAATTATAATAATTTGTTAATTATTTTGCCCAATTATACTCTAACAAATCTGAAAATGAATACAATGCATTATAATAAAAATATAACATATCCATATTAATAGAAAAAGAAATAAAGATTTTGATTTCTCCCCAGCCAAGTGTAGCACAAGCACCCCAGCATCCCCAGGTTGGCTGCCACTATAGGTTCTTAGGTCTGCTTTTCTAAAGGAAAGCAACTCAAAATGGGTTAACAATCTTGCTTTAATCAATCAAATATATCATTTATCTTGTTCAGGGGAAAAGTCAGCACCTCAAACTTCAGAGTATACAGACAGAAGTTACAAGAAAACAGAAAAACATTTCAAGCAGACAGGTCTCCAACTGTCTTGACCATTACATCCATACCTAGTCAGTTACCAGAGAGGGAATCATCAACATCTGGGTTTTTAAAGCCCAGTGGAGCTCTCAATGGCTGCCCAGAGTCTCATCTGGTCAAATCACACAATACTTCTCAAAGTGAGCCCCAAAACAACGCTTCACATCAGGGATTATATAGCCTTCTCCTGGCTCAGAGAATATAACAACCCTCTTGACCCACTGCCCAATCACAAAGTATCTCCTGAAAAACAAGCCTCCCACCACAGGCTCCTGGTGCACTTAACTTAGGGGCAGGGAAGATCTTACACTATACAATCTTAGAAAGATGGCAACAATATAAATTTCCATTTCCATTACATCATGAGAAGGAAAGGATTGTTAAGGATAGGGATAGGTGTGGGAATCCATGGGGCTGATAAAGTGCTTACCTTGTGACTTGGGGCCCATCCTTTGTCAGGGATCCCCCAATGCGGCTGCAGTACTTCTGATTGAATATACTTTCCCAACTCCAAGAAATGGCAGACACTGATTATTAATAGTCCCCAGACCTTAATGGCCTTTCTATTCTTCCTCAAGGTAGAATGTGTTGTGTGGCAGTCATTTGGTATCATGTTAAGTCTACAGTACTCATTACAGTTTTTCCATTGTCTCCAAGACACTGTAGCCATTGGTTGCCTCAATTCCCCTAGAGAACTTTAAGTTTGTTTTTTGTCTAGGAGAAACTGAGGGTTGGAACCAGAAAGGGGGATAGGCAAAGGCACTAAGGATGTTGGTAATCAGGTCCTGTCAACCACAGTATCTTCCTCATGCCCCCTCTGCCCTAGGACTGGGAAGAGATTCATACAGGAGCAGCCAATGCAATGATTTTTCAAGATTTTATTGAAACATGATGTAGTAGGTCACAAGAAGTACAAAAAACAACTAAAAACCAAAATGCCCAGTTCACAAATCTAAGCCTCTAACATCTCCAACAGTTACCGTGGGGCTTTATTTCTTGGTGGGGCAGACTTGTTTTCGCTGAGGGACCAACAGGGACCCTGAGACCAAGAGAAAGGAAGATCAAGGAACATATAACCAGATTAACTTCAGAGATGCAAGAGGCATCAGAGATAATTTTATCCAACCTTGTCATTTTACAGATGAGTAAACTGAGATTTAGAAAAGTGAAGCTACTTGTCCAAAGTCACATAAGTAAAAAGTGGCAAGGCTCTCAAGTCTCTTTATTTCCAGTTCAGTGCTCATTCCTCAATGTGCTGGCTCAGAGATGACAGTACCCACCATGGCACTACCACCTTGGGAGGGTCAGCAAAGGAAAAAGATAGGGATTTCTAGGCCCAGGGGCTAGGGGAGGCCAGCAAGGAATGGAGACAGTATAGAGGAGGAGTGGAGGTAGGCAGTCCTCTTGGAGCTATTCCTTCTGGAAGTAGAATTTGGTGATGGTAGATTCTGTTTGAGTGTTAGAGAGGCTGATTGGCTTGTCAGCTTCTGCCTGGGTGCAGAGGAACCAGCCAGGGCAGGCAGCAGACTCAAAGCTGCATACAGAGCCATTTTCAGACTTGATAAAAGTGAAACGTTTGGACTCATTTTTATTCTTGTCCAGGTCTGTGATGTTCACTGCCTAGAGAGAGAAACAAGATGATTTGATGACAAGCTCATTAGGGATGCGTATAGAAAGGGGAGAAGGAAAAGGGATGGTGAAAGAAACAGAAGAAAGCACCATCAGAGAGGAGGAGGAGAACAGAAGCTAAGAAAAAACAAATTTCAGGGAGGAGGTGGGCCACTGGGCCAATTCTACAAAGATCTGTGAGGAGTTATGTGTCCTTGGGAACAGACCTTCCCTTCTCTGTGCCCATTTTGTCCTCTATATAAACGAAGTGGTTAGATTAATTCATCTCGGAGATCCTTTTCAGCTTTGAAAGTGTATAGTTCTCTGATTCTAAGAACAATCCCCAAATGGCAAAGGTTCTTAGCCATGCTGGGTCCATTCTGTTCAGTTTAGGAAGGGTAAAGTGATGGATTTTTTTATTTCAGGTTTTAAATGTATTTATTTACATTTAAAATGGTACATTCAAATAATCAAGGTTGTTTGAAGGGCAGCACAACAATGAAAAACTATGGCCTTCAGATTAATTGCATTTTACTGTTGGCCAAGACCTTGATACAGTTTTGAATTTTACTCTGTCTCAATAAGATTTACTTATGACCTTATTCTGTTCCACCAACCAGGAGCTCAAAGGTTTGCAGCACAGTGCCTGGCACATAGAAAGTGCCTAATAAATGTTCTATCATCTATCTATCTATCTATCTATCTATCTATCTATCTATCTATCTATCTATCTATCACCTGCTACTGTCTTCTTGCCCACCCAAAGTGGATGGAACGATCACTTGTCAGTATTTTATAGTAAAGATTTCTTTGGCATATGGGTTGGATTGATGGACCACTGAAAGCATTTCTAGCTCTGAAATTTTGTAGATTCTGAATTGGGGAAGTGGGGTTGCTGTTAGTTAGTCAACAAACCTTTGTTAAGTACTAACTATTCCAGGCTGGGAATATGAAAAAGGAAGAAAAAGCTGATGCCTTCAAGGAGCTCACATTCTGGTAGAGGAATTTACATGCAAAAATTGTACAGTGGAAATGGAAGGTCTCCTACCTGAGAAGGGTAATATCTTTTTTTTTTTCCTTTTGGAAGGCAATTGGGGTTAAGTAACTTGCCCAAGATTACGTGGCTAGTTTTTTTTTGTGTGTGTGTTAAGTGTCTGAGGCCAGAACCGAACTCAGGTCCTCCCAACTCTGGGGCTGGCACTTTTACTCACTGCGCCACCTAGCTGCCCAAAGGGTAATATCTTAGTGCATGAAATCATAGGTTGTTAGACTTTAAGACCTTGAAGGGTGGCTTGAGATCAACTAATCCCAAAACTTCATTTTATAGAGAGAAAACCGAGGCCCAAGTAAAAGAAGGTACTTGGCCATGGTCAAACAACTAATCCCCTATGAACAAGTTGAAGGATTAGTTTAGCCCTTTCCTAGTTGAGATGAATGAATTGAGGGAATGGGACACAAAATAGGCAAGTTCTGATAGAGATGGGGAAATGCTGGAGGTCAACACTGCTTCAACAGACATGGTTATGAGAGGGCACTCTAGTGGAAGAGAGGAGATGGCCTTAATGGAATGATGGCATGGGCAGAGATTCTTACCTCCAACTGGAGCCGGGCTGTATCACCAGATTTGACACAGGCCAGGCACAGGCTCCCATCATGGATCCCCAAGAGTACAGAATGAGGCCCAATGGAAAGCATGTCAATTTTCTCTGAGAAAAGAACACAGCAGAGGGAACAGTGAGAGCCCTAGAGTGTCAGGGAGGGAGAGGTGGGCAGGCAGACAGAACCATGAGCTACCAAGTATGGGTCTTGGGCTTTAACTAAGTAACTTTGGGTGAGTCTTTTCCTGTTGCTGAACCACCATTTTACAAAATCTCAAGAGTTGGGGTCCTATGAGGCCATCGATTCCTACTTATACCTGAATCTCTTCCAAGATATCCTTGAATATCCTTGAGATGAGTGGTCATCTGGCCTTGGCTTGAAGACCTCCAGGGAGAGGGAGCCACCAAGACCTCTTGAGATAGCCCTATTTTGAGACTTCTCTAACTGTTCAGAAGCAGTGTAGCTGAGTGGACAGAGAACTGGCCTCAACCTGAGTTCCTGTCTCCATCAGATACTGACTGTGTGACCATAGAGAAGTCCCTTAACCTCCAAGGCTTCTCTCCAAAGCTCTAAACTGCAGAAAAGATGTCAGCCTGCATTGGGAGAAGGAGTTTCCTTAGCTGGAAGTTCTCTCTACTGGTGAAATCACAGGTCCCATCCCTATCTAATTGTTAGGAAGCTCTTTATTACATCAAGCCTCAATCTTTCTTTTTGTAACTGCGATCCATTTCTCCCAGCTCTGCCTTCTGGTGCCAGTGAAAATTCTGCCTTCTTCATCTTCCCTTCCCCCCTTACCTTCAGCAGGTGAACCCCATTTTAATATTGATGTTCATGGGGAAATGAAGGAGAGGCCTGAGTTCTAGACTTTCCATATTATAAGAAGTGAGAGAGATTGAGAAAGAAATAGAATAAAATATAACCCTGAGTTCTAGACTTTCCATGCTGTAGAGAGTGAGAGTGAGGCAGAGATACATAGAATAAAAGAGAAACCTGAGTTCTAGATGTTCTATGTTATAAAGAGTAAGGGAGGGAGAGACAGAGACAGAGATGGAGAGATAGACAGGCAGAGACAGAGACAGAGACACAGAGAGAAACAGAGAAAGAGAGAGGGAGGGAGAGAGAGAGGAGGGGGAAACAGAATCAGAAGTGGAAAGACTCTTAGAGATGAACTTGCCTAATTCCCCATTTGTACAGATAGGGAATAATAGACCCATGGAGGCAAAGAGATTTGCCTAAGGTCACTCAGATAGTTCATGGCTGAGCCAGTGCAATGGAAGAGATCTCTCTGGACTTAGAATAGGAGGACCTGGGTTCAAATCCTGACTCTGCCCCTTGCTACTCACTTAGCCTATGGGGGTTTTAGCTTAGTTTGTAAAATTGGGGGGAATTAAACTAGATGGTCCCTAAGGTACCTTCCAGCTTTAGATTTGGCAGCCTTTTCTCTATTTGGCTCTATTGGTGCTCAGGGTATAACAATATGCTACTCTCATGGGCTCTGGGCATTCCCTTCTCTCGTGACACCATAAGCCAAGCTTCAGACTTAGGGACCAAATGAACACTGTCTAGCAGGGCTTTGGAATTGGGGAAAAAATGGGGCTTTGGATTTAAAGCTTAAAGAGATTGAACCCAGAGTCCCATACCCTGAGGCTCAGTGTGTATACACACATGAGCACACACACATACACACACATATACACAATATCAGTCAATCGACCACTCAAAAAGCATATATTAAGTGCCTGGGAATACACTCAAACACACATACATCCCAACAATCAATCGATCACTCAAAAAGCATATATTCAGCGCCTCCTATGTGAAAAGATACTGGGAATACAAACACACACACAAACACAAACACACACGTCTTTCTCCTCATGCAACAACTGACCTTCTAGATTAGTGTTTGAGCCTTGCAGGTAGCCCGCTACCAGTTGGTTGTTCCTCAGGTAGAAAGTCTTCTGGTAGACGTCCCAGATTCTGAAAGGCCAGGGCACATGGTTTAGGGGGCCAGCTCTTGTAGTGTGAGCCATAGACTTGGAGCATGAGAAACACTGCGTACATTTCTTCATTTTAATCCCCACCCTGGCCCCATGACACCAGGCAGGCAGGTCTTGTTATCCCTGTATTATAGCTCCCATAAGAAAATGCATTTAAAGCTCATTATAACGTTAAAAGGGCATCTATGCGGTGCAGTGGATACAGTGCTGGTCCTGGAGTCAAGGAAGACTCATCTTGAGTTCAAATCCAGCCTCAGACACTGACTAGCCATGTGACCCTGGGCAAGTCACTAAATCCTGATTGCTTCAATTTCCTCATCTGCAAAATGAGTTGGAGAATGACATGGCAAACCACTCCAGTATCTTTGCCGAGAAAACCCCAAATGGGATCATGAGAGTTAGACACCACTGAACAGCAACAAAACTCCATTACTCTGGAAAAGTTCAGGAGAATGAAGTTTTCCTAAAACTTTCTGTAAGTTCTCTTGTTAGAATATAAAATATACAGCAGATAATAATAGACTACAATCCATCAGATGGGCTGGGGAAAGAAATGTGGGTCAGAACAGCGTGGTAAGTGTGTCCGCTGTTCTGTAAAAGCAGGGCATAGCTGATATAAATCTGCCCTCCAGGTCCAGACCCACAAGTCTGCAGGGAACTTTTGATATTAAAACCCTCTTGAACAAAGCTCCTTTTCCCCAAATTCTAATCCCTCAAGCAGCACTGTCCTGGGGAGACAGAAATTGTCCAGCATAATTTTTAAACACAAACTGAATTTCCAAAGTCTTTGTGGAAATCACCAAATTAGACTTTTTCTCAGAGCTATCTTTTTGAAAATCATATCAACTCCCATTCCCATAGTCCTGTAAGATCTGCAAAGAATTTTCTTCATTACAATCCTGGAAAGTAGTCATTAAAAGTATTATTATCCCCATTTTATAGATGAGGAAACTGAGGCTTGGTTGGTAGTTTGGCATAGTTTGTAGGGTGCTGGACCTGGCCTCAGGAAAGATGTGGGTTCAAATCTCCCCTTTCTTACTTCCTTAACTGTTACTTAACCCCTCTGAGCAGCAGGATCTTCTTCCATAAAATAGAGATGATAATATTTGCTGTATCATGCCCAATTGTTGAGATGATCAAGTGAAATAGCATAGGCAAAAGACTTTGCAAACCTTTACTCTATTACAGAAATCTCAGTTATCAAGTTGCCCTGGGTCACACAGCTAAGGAGTGTCAAAGGCTGAGTATGAGATGATTTTTCTCCTGACTCCAAATCCTCTCTGGTAGGCTGCCTCCCCAAGAGCAGATTTAAACCGTCTCCTCTTTTTCTGAACAGTAGATGGAGCATTCTTTCCTTTGGCGGCCCCTAGTGCCCTTGCCAGCCCAGAATCCCCAACCACTTTCAAAGCTAAATATTGGTCACTGATAGATTTTCCCCAGCCCACCCTTGCACAGAGTGATCAGTATCTATAAGGTGACCAACTTACCTGTAGGCCTGTTTCTTGTTGGTCATTTTCTTAAAGGGAAAGGAAGCTGTTTCTGAATGAAAAAGGAAGAAGAGAAGAGTGATTAGGAAGCCCCGAAGGCACACGCAGAGGTCCATTTTGCTCCCTTGGCCAGTGTGGGCTTTACTGGTCTACCAACCATTGCAACCCAAGTACCACTCCTTATAAAGAGAAAGCCACCCACCAAATTCAGCAGGGCTCTTGCTGTCAGGGGCTGGAAACCGGAAATGCATTAGAATTTCCAAAAAACTATTGTTGTCATTTTTTGGCCTCTGGTTTCGCAATTGGTGTCGTAATAACCTTCTACCGTGCAATTTCCCCAAAACAAGATTTCTGTTTCCTCTTCATGGACTCCCTTGGAAGAAAACCATAACGAAAACCTTCCTGAGCATCTTTCAAACTCTTGGAGCCTCAGTTTCCTGCTTTGTAAAATGAGGAGGTGGGACCAGATCATCTCTAATCTAACTAGATGACCATCTTCTAGCTGGTTGGTGGATATCCTGCTACTGAACTTGGGACATTTAAAAAGGAGAATTTCTAGGAGAAAATGGAAGTTTTCCTTTTGGGTCTAGTTCAGAGGTTGGGGAAGCCCTTGACTCATGAGGTTGCCCGATGGCAATTTGCATCCTTTTAACAAGTGACAGACTTGTGGGGAACTGGTCTCGGGGAAAGTTTAGCCTCCCTGGTTCAATGCTCTGAACCTAGCAACAACTACAGTCTGGGTGACCACTTGTCGGAGTTGTACAGTGGGAATTCCTTTTTGGGTATGAGTTGGACAAGACGGTTGCTGAGTTCCATTCCTTCTGTGGTTATAAATAGCATCTTTCTTTCTCTAGTTCTATCTATATGACTTTGAGTGAATTGTTAACCCTCTCTGGGTCTAAGTTTCTTCCTCTGTAAAATGAGGATTATATGGTACCTCTAAAAATAGAACAATACTTGTAATAGAAGTATAAAATACTAAAATCTCCATGATTCTGGGAAAGAATTTAAAGCCAGAAGGGTCCTCAGACACCATCTTGCCCAAATCTTTTCATTTTATAGAGGAGGAAATGGGTGCAGAGAGGTTGGATTACTTGTCTAAGGATACATAGTAGCAGCGTCAGGATTTGAACCCCCGGCTGTGAATCCTTCAGATGAGGAGGGAAAGCAGGACAATAAGAATATTAACAACAACAATAATAATGAAAACTAGCATTTATATAGTGCTTTAGGGTTTTGAAGTAACACATGTTATTTCATTTGATCCTGGGAGCTAGGTTGGTTATTATCCCCATTTTACAGATGATGTAAGGGGTCTGAGAGGTTAAATGACTTCTTCAGGGTGATACAGCTAGTAAGTGGCCGAAGCAGGATTTGAATTGTCCACTGTGCTAACAGTAAATATAAATAGTAAGCATAGAATAATAATAAAATGGCAAAATAAATAGTAAAAGATTATAATATAAATAGTAATAATTAATAGTAGCTAACCACATTTAGATAGCATTTGTAAGTTTTGAAAAGCATTTTATGCATATTATTTATCTCATTTGAACCTCACAACAGTTCTGCAAGGTCGTTAATAGACATTATTTTCTTCATTTTATAGACAGAGAAACTAAATTTCAGGTTAAGCAACTCACTCAAATTTACACACAAACCTAGTTCAGACATTCCTGAGGGAAACATGGTGGCAAGCGTTAGAGAGGCAGATGTAGGCTTGATGATGTGAGAAGAACCACTTATTGTGAAGAACAATCCCAAAATGGAATGGACTGTGTGGAGTGATGATGGGTTCTCCTTCAATGGACATCTCCAAGCAGAGAATAATTGACCATATGAAGATGCTGTAGAATGAGCCTAAGACCAGTTAGAAGATTGGACTAGATAGGTCTCATTCAAACCTAAAATTCTCTGATTTGATTTTTCTAGGAAGTCAAGGATGAGATGTTTTGTCGACAGGAATATCAAGTTCCCAAGAGGGAAAATAATATGCCAGGGTCACCACATAGACCTGCCTTTAAGGGAGGAGAGAGAAGCCTGGGGTTTGGGATTTGGAACAATTGATTCTAGCACCCTTATTCCATCATTATTATAACTGAAGTCTGGAACAGCTGGGTGCATTGGATAAGGGCACACAGCCAGATAGCCCCTCAAAAGGGCTGGAAGCTAGGTCTCTGAGGTCTACAGTCCGATGTCCTCCAGTCTCTCATGCTGTCTCTATGAGATTCACTGTCACAATAGCTCACAATTATCACTCTTGCTTATTGTCACTTTACCCTCACCTGGATTACTGCACTGTCTGTCGTCCTATTCACTCTCCCTGCCTCAAGCCTGTTCCCATTTCAATACATCTTCCACACAGCTGCCAAAGTGATTTTCCTAAAGCTCAGGTATGACCATGACACCTCTCACTCAAAAAAATTCACAGGTTCCCTATTGAATCCATGATCAAATATAAACTCCTCCCCACCCCCAATTTGACATTTAAAGCCCTTCATGATCTGGTCCCATCTTACCTTTCCTGCCTTATGCATCCACTCCATCCCAGTGTGCACTCTATGGTCTAGTCAAATGGATCTTCAAATAGTTCCTCCCACCAGACTCTCTGTCTCCTATCTTCGTACCATTGCACTGGATGTCTCCCATGCCTGGAATGCACACCCCTCCTCCCTTCCTTCTCTTGGGATCTTTCCCATCCTTCAAGCCTCAGTCTGTGTAACCTATAGGAGGCTTTTCCTGGTCCCTTCAACTGCCTTGAATACATTACATTTGTCTGCCTATCCATCTATCCATCTATCCACCTATCTATCTATCCACCTATCTATCTATCCACCTATCCATCTATCCACCTATCTATCCACCTATCTATCTATCTATCTATCTATCTATCTATCTATCTATCTATCTATCTATCTATCTAGCCATCTATCTAGCTATCTATTCATCTAGATAGCTAGCTATCTCTTCATCTATCTGCCTATCTATCTATCCTTCCATCTCTGTCTATCTACATATAAAATATACATTTATAATATATACACATGTGTATGTACATTACATACACATATTATCTCCCCCTTTAAGCACCTTGAGGGAAAGGATTATTTTGTTTTTGTCTTTATAACACTAACATAGCTAGACATGTAAGGTCATAGATTTAGAGTTGGAAGGAAGTGATATTGAGTTGAACTCATTCATTTTACAGATGAGGAAACAGACAGAAAGAGGTGAAGTGACTTGGCCAGGGTCACACAGCTAGTAAGTGTTTGAGATGAGATTTGAATCTGGGTCTTCCTACTCCAAGTGCAGTGCTTTATCCTCTACAACTTGGGATTGGTTGATTGAGATGCTGCTTTAAGGTTTCTACATGTGGCAGCTCATTAGGTCTATACAACAAGGTCTAAAACAAGGAAACTGAGACTCAGAGGGGTTAAATGATTTGCCCAGTAGGACAAGAGTCAGAATTCGAATCCAGGTCTTCCTGACTCTAGGCTAGTGGATATATATAATGGATAGTTTTTCTATCCATCATACCTTGTTGACAGGTTGTTTTAGATGAACAAACTAGAATGAATCCACCCCTACATGAATGTTGTTTTCTTCTATGTGTGACCGTCAAGAGGGTGCCCTCTCACTTATTCCCAGGATGCCACCATTGTTTTCTTGGGCAATTCCCTGTGACACAGTAATTTGTCATGTGCTTGGTGGTGGGGAATCTTTTTTTTTCTTTTTGCTTTTTGGAGGGGGGAAGGCAGGGCAGTTGGGGTTAAGTGACTTGCCCAAGGTTACATGGCTAGTAAGTGTTAAGTGTCTGAGTCTGGATTTGAACACAGGTCCTCCTGACTCCAGCTCTACTCACTGTGCCACCTAGCCTCCCGGTGGAGAGGAATCTTTATCTTCAGAGGGTGAGTTGGGTTTTTAGAGATAGCAGAGGGTCATGTGTAGACATAGTTGGTGAAATAAGTGGCTGAGGAATCTGGAAATCACTGTATTGGACCCAGTATCACGTGTGACTTGAATAAAGATGACGGTTTTCTTGCATGGTCCACCAATTCCAAAGAAGAATTAAAAATATATGTTGCCGTATGGCATTTCTTTGATAACTAATACCAGAGTATAGCCTCTCAAGAGGATTACCTTATGGGATCAACAGATCATTGACCTAGAGTTGGAAAGAAACTTGGAGATCATTGAAATCCAACTCCCATATTTGACAAATGAGGAGATTGCAGCCCAGAAAAAGGGACCAGCTTTCCCAAGATCTCATAGATGGTAGGTAACAGAGCCTGATTGAAACCCAAGTTTTCTGGGCAGAGTCTAGGGTCACACAGTTAGCAAGTGTCTGAGGTCACAGTTGAACTCAGGTCCTCTTGATTCCAGGGGCTAGTGCTCTATCCACTATGCCACTTAGCTGCCCCAGGCAGAATTTTTTTTAGGGGAATTCAAGTTTCCTGAAATTTTCATTGACTTCATAGCTTTGAAGTCTATCATTCATTGGAATGTATAAATTAAACAATAGGTGTCACTACTCCACAGTCATTCTCATGGGAAAAGCAAGATGCCTTCAGGATTTGAACCCACCTCTCTCCCTATGACCATTTCAGACATTCTGCTTTTTGACTTTGTGGCCACCATTTCCTCATCTGTAAAATGAAGCCATTTGAGAAGGAGATCGAAGTCCCTCCCAGCTGTGGCTCCTATGACCCAGTGATTCTCCATCATAAGGAGATTAAGATTCCAAGGTTCACTGCCTTGCA
This sequence comes from Petaurus breviceps papuanus, assembly GCF_028583685.1. Lineage (NCBI taxonomy): Eukaryota > Metazoa > Chordata > Mammalia > Diprotodontia > Petauridae > Petaurus > Petaurus breviceps. The sequence goes on from NW_027185786.1 coordinate 1,202,737, forward strand.
GATTCAGGCTCTGAGGTCCCCAGACTACTGGTATTTCTTTTAAATTTCTTATAAACCAAACCCTTCTTCCCAAGCCCTCCTTGGGCTTTGTGGCCTCCAAAGTCACCATAAATTTGCATGAAAGATGAAATGGTACTGTCAGGTCCTGAAATAAAGCAAACTCTTAAGTGAAAGAGAAAATAAATCCATCTTAAATTGAAATCTTAAAAAATGTTTGCAAACTGGGGTCACCTAGAAGTGCAAAACAGCATGGAGTCCCCAAATTGGAGGCCTACAAGAAAATTTTTATACCTCAGGAAGACAGGGGCAAGGAGAAGTAAGGCCCGGTCTTCAGATGTCAGCTGCCCTTGGTAATTTTAGCTAAGGAGAATCATTTCATGCTGGCTGTTTTGTTCTTCATGCCATGAATCCTAACAGAAAGGATAGCAATGCCAAGGGAGCAATCTGGCTGGTCCTGATTCTGAGGTGGGGGCTTAAGATGTGTCTCAGCTCAACCTAATCTCATTATTTTATGGGTAGGAATATAAGGACATTACAAGAATTTTGACATTGTCGTGATGACTATGAGGTTTAGCAGTCTATATTACAATCAGTATTAACAATATTCTATCATTATGTTAGACATTATGTTAACAATTATATTAAGTTTTGTCAGTACCTAACCCCAAGCTGATGCTGGGAGAAGGCTTCTCCCCCTCTCTCCCCACACACCCTCCCCCACTACCACCTACGTTCCCCCAGAATTCGTGATTCTCTTGCTACTGATTGAAAAACTTTTGGCTACCATCATCCAATGACAAAAATGGAGACAATTTCTCCTCTAGCAACCTTAGGCTCACAGACGTTCTTTCAGGCAAGAAGGTTTAGTGGAAAAAAAGAACTGGAACAAGGAGAGAGACATGGATTCAAATTCTGTCTTTTATATTTGTTATATAGCTGATGACGGGCAAAATCACTAATCTCTTGGAACTTCTTTCCTGATCAGTTGATGGGAGTTTGGGGAATAACAATGCCTCTAATACTTGTAACACACAGTTTGTTATGAGGATCAAATGAGAGAAGAAAGTATGAAAAATACTTTTCAAAGTCTAAAGTCCTATGTAATTATCAAATGTTATTCCCTGATTTGTCTTCTTCGCCTGCATTCTCCACAGTCAATAAGCATTTATTGAGCACTTATTGTATACCAGGCACTGTACTAAATGCTGGGAATGTAGAGAGCAGCAAAAACAGCTCCTGCCCTCAGGGAACTCACCATGTAATAGGGGAGATAGCATGGAGTTATCTAGGTACCTACAAAATATGGCCAGAGTGGATGGAAGGAAATCTCAAAGGAGAAGGCACTAGCAACTGGGAGGCCACTTCTTCTGAAGACAGAGTCTTGAAGAAAGTCAAGGAAACTTAGAAGTAGAGATGGGGAGGGAGAGCATTCTGGGTGAGAAGGACAGCCAGTACAAAAGTGAGGAGTGGGAGATGGGCTGCTGTGTGTGAGGAATAGTGAGGTCAATGTAGTTGAAGCATAGATGTGTGGAAGCAAGTATAAGAAGACAGAGAAGATAGGAAGAAGGCAGCTCAGGGAGGGCTGCGCGTGCTAGAATCTATTTCTCATCTTGGAGCATCTGAAGTCCAGTGCATTAAGGGCAGTGACAGTGTCATTGCAAGGACATAGCTAGTCTTTACTGGAGTATCTTCAAATACAAGCTAGATGCCACCGAGGGAAGTCAACTGTATTCTCAAATTACTCAAGATGGAACTGAATTAAAGCATGTATAAACCACGTAAAGGGTAGCTGGTTGGCACGGTGGATAGAGCACCGGGTCTGGAGTCAGGAAGATTCATCTTCTTGATTTCTAATCTGGTTTCAGACACTTACTAGTTGTGTGACCCTGGGCGAGTCACTTCATCCTGTTTGCCTCAGTTTCCTCATCTGTAAAATGAGCTGTACAAGTAACTGTTCAACCACTCCAATTTATCTGCCAAGAAAACCCACCATGGGATCCTAGTCAGACATGACTACAAACAAGTAAACACAATTCCCTTCCAGGTCTAAATTTATGATTCTCTGAATAGGGTCAGCATTGCAAGGACTGACAGTTGGAAGCTGATTAGCTTCTACTAGTTCTTAAGCAATTTGGATAGTTTCACTTCAATTTTGATTTCAGCAAGTTTATATTTAATATACAATATAATCGGGTAACTGCCTAACTCACTAGACCTCGTCACGGAACGTGGCTTGATTTGCATTCATAGAAGGAACTTCCTCACTGGGAATTCCCTATGCCAATAAAACCACAGGCTCAATATAAACATTATGCAGAGTGCAGAGCAAAGAATTGGAAGAAATACAAAGATATATATAAAACGATGGTTCCTAGGGGCAACTAGATGACGCAGTGAATAGAGCACTGGACCTAGAGTCAGGAGGACCTGAGTTCAAATCAGGCCTCAGATACTTGACATACTTACTAGCTGTGTGACCTTGGGCAAGTCACTTAACCCCTATTGCCTTGCCTTCTCCTCTCCAAAATATATATATATATATATATATATATATATGGTCCCTGCAGTTGGTGGTACAGTGGATGGAGCATTGGGCCTGGAGTCAGGAAGACTTGACTTAAAATCTGCCTCAGTTACTTAGTGTGAACCTGAACAAGTCACTTAACCTCTGTCTGTCTCAGTTTTCTTAATTCTACTTCTCAGGGTTGTTGTGAGGATCAAATAAGACACTATGTGTAAAGCGCTTAGACCAGTGCCTGGCACATAGCATGCACTTAGTAAGTACTTCTATCCTTTCTCCCTCTCTCCCTTTTCTTCCTCCTTCCTTCCCCTCCCCCTCCCATTCCCTTCTTTCCTCCCTTCCTCTCTCCTTCCTTCCTTCTTGTACTACCTCACTAAGTTTAAGGATGGCTGCTGTATATAATAGCATAAAACACAGTGCATTAGTTCATGATAGCCAGGGCTTCTCTTTCAGGGATAGTTACCTAAGGAATTTTTTAAACATTTTGTACATAATTCAGTCAATACTGCTCTTTTTCAAAGATATAACTCATAACTAAAATGGCAATAAGCCAGCTCACTACTGTTTGATAAGAGGTGGATAGATCATTAATGCAATAAGGGACAACATGGAAAGGCAATAGACACCTAAGTAAAATATAGTAACTTCTTTCATTTAGTTAACTGTTGCCTGTCACTGTTTAACCTAGCTTTGAATATTCTTCCAGAGCTAAATAGGGTCACAGAAGTGCAGGCTTACTCTAGTGGTTGTAGAAGCCTCTGCCTTCAAGGATGCTCCAGCCACACTCTGGTTATTTGCCTTATGAGAATTATCTATCTCTTGTACCACCCATATTTTGAAATATTACTCCTCACTTATAATCTCTCCCAACAGTTTCCTGTTTTACTTTGCTGAGGGAACAGTGAAGTCCTAGTTGCCAGTTCCCAAGCCCTTGCCTTCTATATCATGCTCTGTCTGCCATTTTGGTTCTTTGAAGAAAGCTTTATTATTGAATGATCTTTATAATAAATAGTTTAATAATAATATAAGCAAGAATTCTATTCATAGTGCATTTGTGTTATCTTTAATATAAAATGTTTATTGTTACAGGGTGAAACCTTAGTCACGTGTTTATCATTCGTCTTAGTTATCTGAGTAACTGCTTGGTTAGGGATGCCTTAAAAGGGCAGCATGCTGTCCATATCACTGAGTCATACAGAGGCATGGCTAAATTCTAGAATTGGGGTGAGATGATCTGAGTTTGACTACTGACTCTTCGGTTTGCCAGCCATGTGACCCCAGGGAAATCACTTAATCTCTCTGAATCTCAGTTCCTCATGGGTACAATAGGAACAATCATACTGACACTGTCTTCCTCATGGAGTTGTAATGTAGCATATAAATATGAGCTATTATTAGTAGTCTCAACTTCCCAAATTGTAGGCACAAGGTCTTTGGACTTCATAGCGGTATAGATTTAGGGTTGAAAGGATCCACAGCAATGATGGGAGGTAACATGATGGGGAGAGAGGAAAGGCTGGATTTGGAGTCAGAGGAATTGGGTTTGGATTCCAGTGCTGCTGTTTTGATTCCCATTTGACCTCAGCCAAGTAATTTACTTTCTTTATTCTCAGATTCCTTGTCTGTAATCAATCAATCGAAATACATTTGTTAAGTACCTGGGCTAAGAGCTATAAAATAAAGGGGGTAGAGTAAATAGCTTCCAAGGCCCCTTCCAGCTTTATATCTATGATCTTATAATCTAGTCCAATCCCCTCACTTTCCTGGTGAGAGAAATGACGTCCAGTGACAGGGAAAGCTGCCCCCAAGGTTGCTCCAGGTTAAGTTTGACTGCAAACACTAACACAATGATTAGAATTTTAGGATCATGCTCAAAATTACATCCAGTCCCCATCCCATCCACCAACACCACAAGGATTTCTCCTAATCAGGAAAAGAAAACCCTTGAAGTCACAATTTCAGTTACTTTCTCTTTCTAAATTTGGTATTTAAATCATGAACTAGTCTTTATTTATATTTACATAGAATACATTTTAATCTCTCTGAAATAAGAATTGTTTTTTCTCTTCCAAATCTGAATCCCTAAAGGGGTTTTCCCCTTTTAATTTTCAAAACTTCCCTTTTCCTGTTGGACCTTTGAAAGAATTGTCAACAAAAAAGGGACATAGTTTTATAGCACAATCACAGTTGTTTTCTTTGGCATCTTAAAAGGCAAACACTTCGGACTCTGGAGGAAGTTCCTTGTTCTCTTTCCTTACATCTTCTGAAAGACTGAAGATCCCCTATCTATTTTTTTTTAAACACACCTAGGCTCGGAGTCAACCCAAAGTAATTTTTTTTTATAACTCTGCTGTAGACAGAGATAAGTATGATTCTGATTCTACTGTATTCTTCATGACTTCTGCTGGTTAAACAGCAAAGCTCTGACTTCTGAGCCCATTGGAGAGGAGGGATGTGAGTGTAGAGAAGGGTAGAGAATGTTGTACTTGGAATTGAATCCTTTACTTTCTCCTTACAACCCCTGGGACCATGGACAGGTCCCTCATTTAAACTCATACTTCTCTGGGTCTCATTCTTTGTAAAATGAAGGGGTTGTATGAGGAGAACTTTAGGATCCCTTCTGGTCCTAACATTTGTGATTCACAGAAGCTCAGTGTTGGAAGGGACCTTAGGGGCCAGTTAGTTTCTACCTGAAGATCTCCAGTGAGGAAGAGTCCACTAGCCCTCCTCGATGCTGCAATTGCCATCATTTGATCTTTTCCTACAACCTCTTTCTTAAGGACCTCCAAATACCCAGTGTCAAGGCATTTTCTTCCCATTCTCCAGAGTGGAAAAAATAAAACCAAACCCAGGGACTAGGAGGGGACAGAACTTACCTAAGACCACTTTTTGTCTGCAAGGGCAAGGTGCTTCTTTACGGGGAAAGTTTCCTTCTTTGATGAGTCGCTGTGATCCCTTGTCAGATGAGAGGCCAAGCCTGGTGAAGAGGAGGATATGTGAGCTGCCACTCCCAATGACAGCAGTTGGGCCTTCCTTCACCTCACCTGAGGACAGGAGGAGGAGCAGAAGCACGTCATTTGCCATCCTCCTAGGACAGCGCCCTGGCTGACTTGTGGCCATTGCTCTGAACTCCACCCATCCTTCAGAAGATGGGCTTTGCTGGGTGACTCAGACCCAACAGAAACCTGACTGGTTCTTATCTGCAAAAAGCAGGCGTGCTCTGATGAGGAACCGGTCCAGGAATCCTAAGGCTCAGCAAAACAGGGAGATGGGCTGTGGGGGTCTTTGGCCTCCCTTCCATCCCTTCTCCTAGAGTCCTGTTCCCATGCTTCCTCAAGGATGTCCCACTGGCCATTGATTAATCCTGTTCTGGCTTTCCTTAAGCCTTCACCTCTCTTCTCCCTTTATGAGTCTTTGCCCTTCTTTGGTCCCAACCCTTTAAGATCCTTCTCGCCTTCAGAAGACAGCCAGGTAGGTAATGGGGAAACCAATCTACCATTGACACATTCACAGACATGGATATGGCAATATGCTTATCCCAGCAAAGAGACACCAGAGCATTGGGGAAAGGGAGTCAATTATAAAGTGGACCTGGATTCAAATCTTGGCATTGCTCATTACAAATTCTGTGACCTTGGGCAAGTGAGTTTGCTTTTTTTGGTTTTAGATTCCCCATTCAATAGACTATAAGCTCCCTGGTGGCAGGGACTGTTTCATTTTTGCCTGTGTGCCTCCCCCCAGCTTCACACAGTTCTTGGCACATAGCAGAAGCCTAATAAATGCATGTGAATAAAATGAAGGGATTGGACCAGATCATCATATCCAGCTCAAGAGCATAGGGTCATAGATGTGCATCTAAAAGGTACCTTAGCATCTAGTTCAAGGGTTCTTAACCTTCTTTTGTGCCCTGGACCCCTTTGGTGATAGTCTGGTGGAGCCCACAGATTCCTTTGAAATCATGTTGTTAAATACATAAAACAAAGCACAGGATTATGGTTATCAAAATATCTTAAAGAACAAATTCATGGAACCTAGGTTAAGAACCCCTCAGTCTAGTCCAGATCCCTTATTTTACGGCAGCTCTAGGATATATGCCTGGAGTCAGGAAGACCTGAGTTCCACTCCAGCCTCAAACATTTAATAGTTGTATGACCCTGGGCAAGTTACTATTTCCTCATCCCTAAAATGGGGGTGATAACAATACCAGCTTCCCAGGGTTGTTGTGAGGATATACAGAGGGAATATTTTTAAAGCATATACAGCTCTGTATAAACACCAGCCATTATTATGGATGAGGAAACAGACCTGGAGAAGAACTTGGAATCCTGGATCTAGTAGTGAAAGGGACATCAGAGGTCATCTAGTCCAATACTCTCATTTTGAGGGCCAAGAACATTAAGTGACTCACCGAAGGTCATACAAGTAGCAAATATCAGAAGAGGGATTTGAATCCAGCTCCTTTGACTCTAAAAACCAGAGATCTTCCCACTGCAGATGGCATGAGACTTAAGGCCTTATTGTGGTTGAATCATTCCAACTCTTCATGACCCCATTTTGGGGTTTTCTTGGCAGAGATCCTGGAGTGATTTGCCATTTCCTTCTCCAGATCATTTTACAGATGAGGAAACTGAGGCAAATAGGGCTCAGTGACTTGCCCAAGGTCACACAGCTAGTCAGTGTCTGAGGTCAGATTTGACCTCATGAAGATTAGTCTTCCTGACTCAGGCCTGGCACCCTATCCCCTGTGCCCCTCAACTGTCTTGTTCTTAGATTACTCTTTACCCAGAGACATTCTGGAGACAATGGGATGGTTCCGATAACATATATTTCAGGTACCTGGAGCAGTTGAGATCTTGAGAATACTTCAAATCCTGCCATTTAGGTGACCCCTGCTAGTAATGAATACATTACAGTAGAATGATGTGATCTTAATAAATGCATTCTGAACAATGAATACAGTTGTGTACGGGTCGGGGTTGGGGGAGAGAGAAGGGAAGTCAGGGCAGCTTGGTCCAAAAGCTTGGCCAAAGAGCTTATTCCTCACCTAACACTCCTTGGTAAAGGCATATATAATTATAAATAAAGGCCAGCTAGTGTTCTAGGATAAGGTCACTTCCCATATACTCCCCATGCCCCTGAGTCCTGGGGATGGGAGCTGCTTTCCTCAGCCTGCAGAACAGGAAGACAAAGGCCCCGGCTCTAGGGAGCCAAGACTGAGAACAAGAGAAGCATCCTCAGGCACAAGGGACTTCCCGCAGAACCATCACTTCCTGCTGTCTCAGGCCTCTTTAGCACCCCAGCATTTTTGAGAAACCTGGCCCCTGGGAGAACCCCGGGAGCTTTCTGAGAAGGGCCACCCCCAAGGACTCCTAGGTGCCTGAGCACCAGGAACTGAGTTTTGCAAATCTGGAAAGTTGAGCCTCCAAAGAAGGAGAAGGATAATGAATCCTGTGCCAGTTGGCGGCCTATTTCTGACTCCATCCTGGGACACTGGAGGAGGGAGTACCCCCAATTTAGATTCTTTTAGGAAATCCTGGACCAGGAGCCAACAAGGACATGGGAAGAGGCAACAGAGAGAACTGGGGTGGGAGGCAAAACATCATAACACATCAGTTCATGTTGTGAATGATAGTAACTGACATCTAAATAGCCCTTCAAAGTCTGAGAAATACAAATACACTTTCATTTAGGCCTCATCCTTCCATCAAGAGACTTTCCTGTTCCCCTGACTTTCCCTTCCAAGATACCCTTCCGTATCCTTCAGTGCAGATCTTAGAGGCCCCTAAACAGAGTGGAGATATCACATTAAAATATAAGCTTCTGGAGGGCAGGGCTTATGTTTGCTTTTCTCTGCATCTTCAGCACTTAGTACACTGAATGGCACCTAGCAGGCACTTAATAAGTGCTCATTGATTGACTAACTGACTAACTGACTCTCAGCACCCCTATGAAGTAAGAACAACTTTATTATTTTCCTAATTACACAAATGAGGAAATGGAGATAGAGAGATGCTCAGTGATTTGTTTGTGGTCACCAAGTTCTTAGGTGTCAGAGGTGGCATTGGAACTCGGGTCTTTCTAACTCCAGTGTCAGAACTCTATATACCAGGAAGCCTCTTGTACATATGTTATTAAGCACCTGTATGATAAATGAATGTCTGCCCAACCCAACTTGTACCTCCACTACAAGGCATCCGGATCCCAGGCCTAGGTGCTGGAGAGACAGAAAGCACAGATTAGATGTGATTCCTGTCTTCATGGAGCCTACAGTCTAGCAGGGGCAGATGTGACTGATGAAAGCAGCTAAAATAAAAACAATAAAAAAAAACCCATACTACTATGTCCAAGAGGGATAAGTGCAGTGGGGAAGTTATTATCATCTAGGGACACCGGGAATCAGGGTGAATTTCCTGGCATAGAAGATGTGTGCATTGTGCTTTTTAAAAATAAATAAGGCACAGTGGATCAGCCCTGAGGTCAGGAGGACCTGATTTAAAATCTGATACTTACTAGTTGTGTGACCCTGGGCAAGTCACAACGCCAACAGCCTCCAAAAATAAAAATGAATAGAAATTCAGTAGCAATGGACAACGAATAAGGGTAGTCATTCCAAGAATCAGAGCTGCAACTACTATGGCACAAAAGAGGGCTTAGCTTCAGAGTGCCAATAACTGGGAGAGGGGGATGCATTTTCCTTCTATGATGATCCTTGTCCCAGGGCTCACCTCCTATCAGCCCATGAGGGTGTTTCCTTCAAGATTCAGGTCAAGCTCCATCTTCTAAATGAGATAGGAGTTCTACCTGAGGTCTTTCCTGATCTCTCTAACCACTAATGTTTCCCCTAAATGGCCTATGTGATTGTGTGTATAAACATATATACACGTATATGAATGATGCAATTCATCTATATTACACTTATATAGATCTGCACATAGATTTCATTCATATATGTGTATGTATACATATGTATCAACACACATGAATATAAATAAATATATGCATATAAACAAATGTACACACACACACACACATATATATATACATCTATGTATGTAGATGCTTTTATTCATTTATTTGTTCATTCATTCATTTGTTTAGGTGTTCTTTCTTGTCTTCCCTGATAGACTATAAACTGGAGGACAGAGATTGCTTCACTTTTGTCTTTTTAGCCCCAGCACTCAGCAAAGATGCTTAATAAATACTTGTTGATTGATTAATTGATTGAGTGGGTGATTCAGCGTCCCATCACTTGTCCCTCAGCCCTCACTCTCTTTCTAAACCCCGTGGAGACAGTGCTTAGGCTTTCCAATGGATGGGTGGCCTCCATCTTCTGGCTATGCCTGGGGCAGGGTGGCCGTCTCTATCACAGGCCTCTTCTCCCAGTTTTCCTCTACTACAAGAATTTCGAGCTGTGCCTCTGCTGACTAGAGTAAAGGCCCAGGTATGGGGAAGTAGAGGACCTTTATAGGCCTCCAGTTTGACTGGAGCCCAGATTACTCAAACAGTGGAGGCCACTGGAGCAAGTTAGCATTAGATGTTGTAAGGTCTTGAATGTGAACTTTAGGAATTTGTACTTTATTTAGCAGTGGGCAAAGAGGGCTTGGGCAGAGGAGAGCCAGGACTAAATCTGTTCATAGACTCCAGGCCCTGGGACTGGGAGTGTTCTCTTTTACCCAGCCCAGCCCTGGGTGTGTCCTGGACCCCAGTCAACACCTAGGGCCCCAAGCCAGGGATGTCACTCCGAATCACTCAGGATAACAGGCTTAGTGCTCTCCGTCTTACCCTGGCATGACTAGGGGATTTTCTGAACACAATTCCCACCCCTTTTCCCTTTGGAGCCTCAATTTCCTTCTCCATAACTCAGAAAATTCATTCTAAGAGTGATAACACATGTAGATTCACTTTTTGGAGTCTGTTCTTTATAAGGCCCATCCAAACCCAGAACCCACTTAACATTGTAGATCTAAGGTCAGTCTTATATTTCCTCAATGGTCCTAAAGCAAGAAAGAATTTGGAGCTCCATCCTATACAGAATTCCTGGGTCTGTTCAGGATCTGTGATCTGGGAGCCCCACCCCTACCCTGTTCTCCTAAGGGGAAATCAGCTTTAATAACATAATAAGAGGTCAGATCTCAGGTAACTTCCCTAAACCCCAGTCCTGATCCTCTAAGCTAGCAGCAGATTAGGTCACTGGAAGGTTTAACCAGCAAACTTTGATTCTTTCAGCATCATGAAAATGATCCCAGATTGCCTCCCCCTTCCCACTCCCCCTCTGAGAGACATAGTGGAAAAATGTGGTCTTGGGCTTGGTTGAAACCTGGGCTAGAACAGCCCCTCTGACTTACTGGGTGATCACAGGCAAATCCCTTAAGTCCTTCTGTTTTAGGGGGAAAGCATACCATAGTGTGTAGAGAGCCAGACTTTGAATCAAGAATATCTGAGTTTGTGTTCCACCTTGAACACTTACTTGCTAGCTGTGTAACCCTGGATAAGTCACTAAACCTCTCTAGATCTCAGTTTCCCCATCTGTAATATGGCACATGGTAATAAAAGCACCTATCTTATAAGGTTGTTATTAAGAATGTCTGAAATAGGGGCGGCCAGGTAGCACAGCGAGTAAGAGCACCGGCCCCAGTGTTGGGATGACCTGGGGGATCGAATCTGGGTTCAGACACTTAGCACCCACCCGGAAACCCCTGGCCGTGTAACCTTGAGCAAGTTACTTAACCCCAATTGCTTAAAAAGAAATAATGTCTGAAATAATGTATGTAAAGCACTTAAACCACTTAATACTCTATACATGCAAGAGATTTTTTTCCTGCTATTATTATTTGAAGTCAGAAATTCTGGGTTCAAATCCTGACTCTATCCTGTGGGCAAATCATTTAACCTCCTTGGGTCTTAGTTTTCCCATCTGTAAAATTAGAGGATTAGACTAGATAACCTCTGTTTCCCATGAGCCAGCTGACTGGGTTTCCATTTGTGGACTAGAGGAAGATGGGCTCATCCTGACCCAGTGTTCTAAGCAGGTTTAGAAATCCTGGCTAGGTCAGTACTCTAAGTTCTCTCCTGGCTTAAAGTCATTGCCGGGATGACTGGTGTTGGGTCTTTAACCTGTGATTGCAACATGGCCCAAGGCAGGGGATTCTGCAACCACAGAGTCCAATGAACAGAGTAACAATGTGTTCCTAGGCTGTTTTCTGTGAATTGGTGAGCTGCTGACTGCTGGATATGTCATGTGTCCAGTGAGGCCAAGGTTCAGACTCCTTTTCTATGGGGTGCGTGTGTATGAAAGAAAGAAGGAAAGAGAGAAAGAAAAAAAGAAAGAGGGAGGGGGAGGGGGAGGAGGGAAGGGAGGGAGAGACTGAGGGATGAAGGAAGGAAAGAAAGGAAAAGGAAAGAAATAGAAAGGAAGAAGAAAAGGAAAGAAGGAAGGAAAAAAGAAAAGAGAAAAGAAGGAAGGAAGAAAGGAAGAAAGAAAGAATGAATGAAAGAGTCAGGGCAGAGAGAGAGAGAGAGAGACAAAGAGAATGCTAGAGAGAGGGAGAAAGTTTTGTTCTATTTCAGCACTTCATATGAGTTTTTTAACCTAGATCAATCACCTTACAATTCTATGCCAATAACAGGGAGCAGACCAGAGTGTGGACAGTCCCACAGAGCTTTGTCCTGGGCCCTCTTCTCTTCTCCCTCTATACCACTTCACTCAGTGATATCATCAGCTCCCATGGATTTAATTGCCATCTCTATATTGATGATAAAATAAATAAACCCCCTTGTTAACTGCTAAAGCAAAAGAAACCCCAGTTCCAAAAAGGGGGACCTGGAATAAGCCAGAGTCTGATCCCAGTTTACAAAGATTATAAAAACATTTACTGCTAAGAAGTAGCTTGCAGTCTGAAGCAGAGACAGAGCTCTCAGCTACTCAAGGGGAGCAGGAAAAAGTTGATTTATTTCTATATATTTGGTGTATTTGTGACTATCTGGTGTTCATGGCAAAGTGGGTGTTAAGGGAGAAACACCATAAAGAAGTCAGGTGGGAAGTGGGGTACTAGGGAGAGGACATCTATAAACACAGTAAATCGGGAAGCAGGATTTTTTCTCTTCTCTAGATGTCAGAAAGCAAGATGTTTGCTGTTCTTTTTGAGCTGGTTGAGACTGGTTTCAGCCTTTGCAGACATCTCCAAGTTAAGTTAAAGTTTACTTGCAAAGGATCACTGGTATGTCAAGTGGCCCTGGGCTTCAGAAGGTCCCCTGATTGTCTAGTTGTTGTGATACTGCATTGTCTGGTTCCCCTGTGAAAAGGGAAGTTCCAGCATATTCGATCAGTAGTACAGTCATTACAGAGTTGACACCGATGAGTCTCAAATCAACCTTTCCTGCCCCAATCTCTCTGAGGCTCTCCCACCTCCAACTGCCTTCCCTGTGTTAGTCCTCTCCAGTTTATCCCGTGCACAGCGGTTCTGTGCCTGGTAGTTTACATGTTGTCTCCCCTACTGGACTGGTGGCTCCCCAAGGTCAGGAGCTGTCTCTCCTCTCTCTCTGTATCCTCAGTGCTTAGCTCAGTGCCTGGTATATAGTAGGTGCTTAATAAATGCATGTTGAATGATTTACCTAAAGTTCATCTCCATTTCTTGAAAAAGAAACTCAAAAAGATAGATAATCGTTATTGCACATACCATATGGCATTCTTTATTATAAATTGTTTCTGTATAAGGTCTTTAAATTCTTTCACCATGCAGTAGTCAGTCAACTAGCATTTATTAAACACCTACTGGTTTTGTGATGGCATGCTTACGTGGGTTCTGGATAATGGACAATGCTCTCCTGCTTTTCCAGTTGCCAATGGAGTGAAGCAGGGCTTTGTGCTTGCTCCCATGCATTTTGGCATAATCCTTTCAGCAACATCATCAGACACCTTCAACAAGGTTGAAAATCGCGTCAAAGTCAGCTACCATACTGACGGTAAACTATTTAACTTGGAAAGGCTACAAGCCAAGACTAAAATGGAAGGAGAGTTGGTGCATGACATGGCTGTGCACTCTGAGAGTGAGAGGGAGAAGAGTATGGATATATTCTCTGACACTTGTGCTAATTTTGGCCTGACAGTGAACACCAAGAAAACACAGGTTCTCCATCAGCCAGCACCACACCACCCATCCAGGAAACCATCAATTACAGCAAATGAAGAAATATTGAAGGTAAGTACACTTACCTTGGGATTATGCTTTCCAGGGAAGTACAGACAGATGATGATGCTGTCTGCCATACGCACTGCCAGAGCTAGATCAGTGTTTGAGAGGCTCCAAAAGAAACCGTGAGAGAGAAGAGGTTTTAGGTCGTCTATGTAACTGAAGGTCTACGAGAGCCATGCTGCTGACTTCATTGTTGAATGTCTGTGAAACCTGGACAGTCTACCAGTGCCACGACAGGAAACTGAATCCCTTTCATTTGAATTGTCTTAGGAAGATTCTGAAGATCATCTGGCAAGATAAAGTCCTTTTTCTAGCATTCAAACTCTACTGCAAAGTACATGACTCCTATGGACTGGCCACATTGTTTGAATGGAGATCATGTGTTTGCTTAAAAGACTATTGTATTGAGAACTCACACAAGTCTCATACAGAGGTCAGAGGAAGTGATGCCATGATACTCTCAAGGTCTCTCTGAAGGATTTTGAAATTGAATTTATTCAAGGTCATGTGCCCAGTAAGTGGCAAATCTAGAATTTGAACCAAGGACCTCTCTTTCCATTTAGGTCGCCCTAAGTGAATTAGCTGAAATTTGGGAAATGGGAAATAAATGGAAAGAGCTTCAGATAAACATTACCCCAGACATGGAGCACCAATTATTGAAAGGCTTTGGGACTTCACTCTGGTCAAGAGTGGGAAGCATAGGCTGGGGCAACAGTGACTTCCAGACAGGGCTGAGGCATTTGGTTGTTATTGTGTAACTGGTTGTGTGACTGGCTGTGTGACTTCAGGAAAGACCATCCACCTCTCTGGACCCATTTCCTCATTTGGAGAGTGAGAAGACTGCATGGGAAGATCTCTAAGGTTCCCTTCAAGGCTGAGGTTAGAGGAAGAGGTCTGAATATGGAGTCAGGGGCCTGGGGTTTGTTTCCTGGCTCAGCTAAATATGTGACCTTTTTGAGCTTTGTCAAGCCATTTCATAGAATTGTAGGGTTAGAAGGAAACCCAGAGGTCATGGACTTTAACTGCATGCCTGAACACAAATCCCCTGTTTTTGACTGGAGACCTCTAGCGGGGGAGGATTCATTCATCATTTATAAAGCACTTACTATATGCCTGGCAGTCTGCTAAGTGCAGGGAGATAAAAAGAGGCAAAAGAGAGTCCCTGTCCTCAAGGAGCTTACAATCTAATGGCTTGTCACTACCTCCCCACAGAGCGCATTCCACGTTTAGATAACCTCATTAAATTGTTAGAAAGCTCTTTCTTAATTGTTAGCAAGCTTTCCCTGACATCAAGCCTAAATACACATTCCTAAAACTTCTACCCATTTGCTGTGCCCAGCTCCACCTTCTTTAACCAAGTGTAAAAATTCTAATTGCTGAACTATTGGAGTGTGTGAGCTACCTGAGACAAAGTAAAATAATTATCTTTATTGACATGCAATAAACAATACAACTTTTGTTTTAGAACTTAAAAAAAATAACCTGAGCATGACCTCCTTTCGCGGTACCTAGGAGGCATAACGCATAGAGCTCCAGGTCTGGAGTCAGGAGATTCAACCTTAGACACTTACTAGCTATGTTACCCTGGACAAGTCACTTAACCTCTTGAGAGAGATGATTATTAAGTAACCAAATAGTGGGGAGATACAGCATGTTTTCCTTTCCTCATTTGGAGATTAACCCAAAGCTTGGTTCTCTGAAGGGTAGGGTGGATGATGAGGCGAAAGGGCATATAAGCATTGAGTGGGTTCCATGAGGAGTCTTTGAGAGTGTCACTGACCCCTTTCATTAATTATTGCCAACACAATCGATAAAATGATTAATTACCCAGAAACTATGTCCCTTGAACTTTTTATATGTCACAATCTGTAAAATGTGGATCATAACAGCACCTGCTTCCCAGGGTTGTTTCAGGATCAAATAGGATAATAATTGCAGTGCTTGGCACACAGTAGGTGCTATAGAAATGCTAGCTATTATTATTGTTTTCATTATTGTTAATTTGCTACAATCACTTACTTTACACAATTTAGCATCGAGTTTCTGAGATTTGGACACATATTTTTAAATTTTTCATCATGAAATGTTTATATAAATATTTATTATATTGGATATTAAGCATACCATCGACATACAGTTCACTTTTTCAAGTTAATATTATTACTATTATTTTTATTATTCAGCTTATTACTATTCATTCTAGCTTTGATTATAATCTATTGTAGGCTTTTAATTGGATTTAAATCAGGCAAGTTCCCAGGATGCTGAAGCTTGTTTACCTCCATCTCTTGTACAAATATGCTGATTTTTATTGATATGTGGTTTGGCACAAGTTCATACGGAAAAATTCCATATTTATTTGGGAAATTTTGCAATTCCAGAAGACTCTACTCAAAATATCAACATAGTAATCAAATTTCATAATGGCCTCAATGGGAAAACATCCAGGAACATGGAAGCAAACAAATCTCTCTAATATTTTTAGGATTTTTTCAGTCTGATAAAGATGTCTAGATCTTATAAACACACATGACTTTTTGCAATTATTGTTTTTTGTATAACCTTGAATGAAGAAGTCAATTTCATCAGTAAAAATGACCACTTTCCAATCTTCAGTGTTCCAATCTTTGTATTGCCTTGCCTATCACAAGCATATTTTCCTTAATAGCGACAGTTATGCTGCTGTTAGGTTTTTTTTTTTTTTGCCCCCTGGCCTTCTCGTTCTTTCAACTCAAATTATAGGGGAATCAGTAACTGCTCCCCTCCCCTAGCTTCCTTATCCCTCTGAAGGTCTTCCTATATTTTTTCCTTTAAAAATTTCAAAATAGCTTTTTAATCATAAGCTTTATAAATTGTTACAGATTCATTTTTTGATGAAAATGTGTAAAATTATAAAGTATAGAAATACAAAAACCCTGAGTCACAAAAGCTACAGACTTTTCCATTCAGAAAGTTTATTCAGGTCTAGTTAGTGACATGGCAAAAATGTCATATAAACAATCTAAGTTAGGTTTTAGTGACAATGAATAGTTCAAATCAGAATATTTCAACTCCAAATACAAAGGGAAAAAAATCCAGAGGGATTTACTCTTACAAACAAACTCTAGTTTCTGTTGAAGAATGCAAAGAAAAGGAGAAGGGTGGAGTTAGGGATAAAAACAAAGACCTATTAGTGTTCTATAATAAACCCAATAAAGATTATAGAAGTAGTGTATATATTATGGTAAAAAATACTTGACATGTTAATAGACATGTGAGTCAGATTTATAGATAGGCTGGTGCCAAATCCTATGGGCTCTTAAGAGCCTCTTATAAAATGTTTCATGTGAACATTTATTTCTTGAGGAGGAAATTGGCAAACACTACAAACCAGGGCTTGATTGATTGTTTTGTCAGTAGCCCAGAATTAAGGTAGTGATATAGAAAATGTTAATAATTCAGATTAAACTCAAAAAAGTGAGATGTGTATATGTTGTTGTTGTTTTAGGAGAGTTGGTTGTTAAACATTTACCAGCACACCTCTGGCAGATTGTTCCTCAGCTTGTACTACATAGGTAAGTGATGTGATGAATAGAAGTTAAACTTAGAGTCAGGAAGCCTTGAGTTTGAATCCTGCCAGAGACACTTATTTGTATGATGTTGGGCAAGTCATTTTACCTCTAAGCCTCAGTTTCCTTATCTACAAAATGAGGATACTAATAGCACCTCCTTCTCAGGGTTGCTATAAGGATCAAATGAGGTAATATAAATATTAGCTATGTATTAGCTTTGTATACTTTATTACATGGGTAATAATAAAGTATACAAAGTCAAGTGTTGAGGCATTAAATTTAAGGCATTAAAATAGTTTTTCATGAATAAATTAAATTGAATTAGACCAGTGAATTCCTTACTGTTCCCCCCCCACCCCAGTTACTAGGGTTGCATTTCTTAGCACCTATCAGAATTAATCAGTTTTGAACATACAGGAAGTTCCATTGTACCAAATCTATGAGTGTGGGTCTAAGCAGCTTGTGTTGAGCCCCTCAAACACCTTTCCAAGATCATTGATCCCAGGGTTCATAGAGGAGTTGACCTTCTTTACACGTGGATGCTAACCAGATGGTTAACTGCTGTTTGTTTGAATCAGAACCTTTACTGGTAGTGCTGGTAGTGAACTTGACTGAGCCCTCAGCAGCTTGAGCAAAAGTGCATGGTGTCCCAAAATTCTTAATTCAGTTTTAAGATTTAATAACTATAGAAAAATAAATGCTACAAACTTACCAAAAAAAACCCTGAAGTTTAAATATTTAGATTTTATAGGCTTGGTTTAGGGAATTTTTAATAATAAAATTTTAATTTTAATTTGAACAAGATTGGGGACTCTAGCATTATGCTTTACAAACACCATGGTTTCTGAATGACACTTTCCTGAAGGATCAGTAGGGGATCCTTTGCTTGACTGCCTTAATCACCTGACCTATCTCCATCAGACATTTTTTCTTGTGGGGATCACATCAAAACTATCACAAAGGCATCCAAATAAACCTTGTTCTTTGGATGATCTCAAGGCTAGAATTACAAATATTATCAGTTCAACCACTGAGCAACACCTGATGAAAGCTTTTGTTACAGAGTCTAAGAATCCACTAGACACATAGATATTTAAAAATTTTAACAATTAACCTTTCAAGTGTTGTTTTTAATAAGTTTGTATCATTTATATTTCCGAAGTCATTAAAGCTTTAGACTGCCCTAAGACTTTTAGGACAACTTTCATACATACCAATGGCCTGCATGTTGCCTTCTCCAAGAATCCTTGGTTAATATCTGAACAGTTGAAATTTGAGTCACTCAAATGCACAATGACTATGGCCCTGCACAAACAGGAATGGTTTATTATTGAAAAGGAGACAGGCCAGCTCTTCAGATTTTTCTGAAGTTCCTAGCATTAATAAAGAAGGCAACTCCAAGAATGACAGTTTTGAGTTGTCATAAAATCACCTTTTGAGACACAGAAGAAGACTCTTCTCACATTTGTCTGGGAAAAGAGGACTTTCTCAGTGCAACATTTATAACTGAAATACATTCCACAAGGGGCAGCCAGGTGGCTCAGCGAGTAAGAGCACCGGCTCCAGTGTCACAATGACCTGGAGATCGAATCCTGGGCTCAGATACTCAGCACCACGCCCAGAAATAACTGGCCGTGTAACCTTGAGCAAGTTACTTAACCCTGATTGCTTTAAAAAAAAAAAAAAGAAAGAAATACATCCCACAGAAGAGTCAGTGACACTTTCTTGTTATGATGTCAAATTGAATGTCATACTGCAAACATCTTGGATACTGCTTGTCTGAAACCCACTGAGACTTACAGAGGCTGATAGAGACCCTGAAGGTCCAGTGCTTGGGGCCCATGCCCAGTCCACTGGCTGAGCCCACTCAGCTTCTGATCATTGAGGTAAATGGTGACAGCCTTTACAGATGAGGAGTCCATGCTCCTCCGTCCATCCCAGGGCTACCCCTGCAACCTTTGCCCCCAATCATCCAGTCCTAGCCTAGGGGAACTCTGCTTGTTCTCTGAGGATGAATTCAGCTGTCTTGCCTAAGAGTTAGTCAGTTCTTGGTATTGTTTTTTCATTTTTGAGTTCCATTTTCCTTTGTGTTTCTGTATAAATGATCCAGTTTCATTGTGGGTTTTAATGATTCTTGACAGACTTGATTTCCCCACCCCAATAACCACTACGATATTTCTAACCGTCATTGAAGTGTACCCTTTCAGAGTGACGACTTTTATATGCTTCCTGGGGGTAATATCCATTCTTAAAAACCACAGAATCAGAAGCACAAGAGAATAATGAAATGTGTGTGTGTATGTGTGTGTGTGTGTGTGTGTGTGTGAGTGTGTGGCACAAAACCCGGACTCAAAAGCCATAGAATTAACTAATTGAAAAAGTCTGCTGAATCCAATTTTCTCTGGTCAAAGTTAGATTTGGGGGATCAGCCTAGCATCAGTAGATGCACACATGAATGATAATTGCTGTTCCAAAGTGAGACCACATCAACATTATTACTTGTCCTAAGCAGTTTACACACTCTCATAAGTGACTGGCCCTTCAAATACCTAAATACAACTATTATATACCCTTGACATTTTTTCTTCTAATCTGATCCAACCTTCTATGGGCAAGGCCCTGTGTTAGGTGCTAGGGATGCAGAGACAGTGAGGAAGTTAATCTTCCAGATTCCTCTCCTGAGGGTTTGCCAACCTGCCTACATCCACTTTTCCTGCACAAATTTAGTCTGTGCCACACTAGCTATCCTTCATTGGAATCTGTCCTCCCCAGATCTAGGGAGCCTGTCAAACGATTCCTGGCTTTTTTCTCTATCACAAATGGTAAGAAGCAACAATTACTTCCCACCCACCCTTCAAAGGTTACCATAAGTGTTACCCCAATAACCAGTTCCTCCCTGTTGGTGAGAATGAGATCCAGCATGGAATTTCCCCTTTCTGGTTGCTTAACCTTTTAAAGGATGAAATTATCTCTAAGGCAAATCAAATAATTATTAGCTACTTTGCTTATGGCAGAGATAGATAGATAGATAGATAGATAGATAGATAGATAGATAGATAG
>NW_027185786.1:1223160-1262297 GCF_028583685.1 Petaurus breviceps papuanus
AGAGAGACAGAGAAAGACAGAAACAGAGAGAGAGAGAGAGAGAGAGAGAGAGAGAGAGAGAGAGAGAGACAGAGGAAGAGGGAGAGAAACTCCTACAGCTATTGTGATCATCAAAGCGCCTCCATCATTAATATCTTGTGTCTCTGTGCCAGGCTTGTGATCTGTTTCCCAACATTCTCATCTGTCTTCTTTCTGTCTAGGCGCTCTGTGTTTAGTCTAACGACTATTCCTTTAATTTCTGTCCACTGAACTTCACCCAAACGCTCTCCATGCTATCTCTTTACTCTCATTCTTGGATTTCTCCCTATTAATATATCTTTTATTATTTAATACTATGCCCTGCCCCCCACCACTGATGCTTCTTCTGTCTTTGAATAAAGTCTGCCCATGCCTAGCCCTGTGCCTGTGCTGGGTCCATCCCATCAAGTCCTAACGATGCTTAGGAGGTACAATTTACCTCCCTATGTGAGGTGCTCTGATTTGGCTTCTTTGTTACTACACTTGGTGCATTTCTGCATAGAAATATCAGGTCTTTTGATGTCTCTTTTTTCAGGCTTTGTCTCCTATGACTGTTTGGGCATCTCTACTGATATTCAGGCCCCTAGTTATCTCAGTAGATAGAAGGTTGTGTCTGGAGACAGGAAGACCTGAGTTCAAATTCAACTTTAGACATTTACTAGCTGTGTGACCCTGGGTAAGTCACTTAATCTCTGCCTTAATCCACTGGAGAAGCAAAGGAGGATTTCTTGGCAAATATTCTCAGGGTGAAAGCTTGGCTCTTTCCTCTCCTTAAATTGGCAGCAAGATGGCTGAGCCTGGAGCTGGGAAGTCCTAAATTCAAATCTAGCCTCAGCTGAGTGACCCTTAAAACTCACTCTTCTCCTTTATAAAATGGGAATATGCCTACCCCAAAGAGTTGCTGCGAAGACCAACTAATATAACACATATAAACTGCTTTGCATACCTTAAAGCACTATAAAATGCTAGCCAATCATTTATTCTGAAGTATTTTCTGAAAGAGTGAGTGAGGCCAGCAACTCTGCGCACCTCTGCCTCACTTAAATCCAATTTGTGCACAAGTCATCATCCTGTGGTGTCATTGGACCTCTTGGAAAATCAATGCTTGTTGGATTAGACTGAAGGAGATCTGCTCATGTCACATGGGAGTACAGGAAGGATTCAAATTCTGTCTACAACTTTTACTATCTATGTGACTTCCCTCTCTAAGTCTCAGTTTCCCCATCTTTATAATGAAGTAGGTGGACTAGATCGTCTTGGAGGTCCCTGCCATGTCTAAAGCTTTGAGCCTGAGCGCTTTTTATAGGGGTAATAATTCAGAAATCAAAAAGGATTGGCTGGTAGTCAGGAGGGAACTGGTTGTTGATGGGCCATGGCAGCTGGGATCAGTGATCCCCAAAGCAGCAATCAATAAACATTTACTGCATGGTGGGTCTAGCACTGTACTAGTGTCTTCAGATACAAATACAAAGAATGACACCCCTATTTCTATCACTTAGATGGGGCTAGGGGCAGAGAATAGTGTTTTCGGTGAGCCCTGCTCTAATAATTGTCCCCTCAAAGGAGAACCTTGCCCACGAGTTTATAGCCTTAGATTTCCAATTTTCTGTTGTAATCACAGATGTTCAGTGTTAGAAGGGATCCCCAAGACCATCTTATCCAAATTATATTTGATCAGGAATCCCTGGTCACAACAACTCTAGGGGACAAGGGCAGTAGGATTTATTCCCATTTGATTTATGAATAATTAGAAGCATTGAATAATTACAAGCAGTGAATTCACGACTGAGATGAGAGCTAAGTCATTCAGTCACCTTGACTCTCAGGGTATAACTGAGGACATAAAGGTAGACAAAGGAAGGAGATAAACAGTTACTAATTGCCAGGTACTGTGCTAAGTGCTTTCCAAATATCAGATTCTGAGTTCAGGTCTTGGCTCTCGTATGTACTATCTGTGTAATCTTGGGTAAGTCAGTTGCATTCTCTCATCCTCAGTTTCCCCATTTGTCAAATGATGGGGTTGGTTTAGGTGATCTCTAAAACCCCTCCTAGTTCTAAATCTGTGATATTATGGATTAGCTATCTTCTAGCTCATTATTTTAAAGCCTTGAGACATAGCCCCCACACACATATCAAAGGCAGGACCACCTGGTCCATTTACTTTTCTTTCTTTTTTTTGTTTTTTGCTTTTTTTAGAGGGGCAGTTGGGGTTAAGTGACTTGCCCAAGGTCACATGGCTAGTTTTTGTCTTAAGTGTCTGAGGCCGGATTTGAACTCAGGTCCTCCTGACTCCAGCGCTGGTGCTCTATTCACTGTGCCACCTAGCTGCCCCGGTCTGTTTACTTTTCATCTTAGAAGACACACATAGAAACAGTGCCAGTGAGGATAGTTGAGAGCATTGGGCCTAGAATCAGGAAGACCATAGCTTTAGACCTAGCTGTGTGACTTTGGGCAAGTCATGTAACTTCTTTGCCTTAGTTTTCTCCATTGTAAAATGTGAGTTCTCACTGCAAAATTATCCAGAGAAAGAAATGGCAAACCCACTCTAGTGTCTTTGCCAAGAAAACCCCACATGGGATCACAAAGAGTCATGTATGACTGACACTGAACAACAACAACAAAATAGCACCTACCTCTCTGAGGTGTTGTGAGATAAATGAAATAATGTTGGTAAAGCCCTTAGCAGAGGGCCTGGCACATAGTAGGTGTCATATAAACGCTAGTTATGATGATGATGGCCATAGTATAAATGTTAAAGAACTAGAGGGCACCTTGACAGTCACTGTCTCATACCCCCTCATTTTACAAATGGAGAAACTGAGTCAGAGATGTGACATTTCCAAATACTATCCATGGATAGTAAATGGTAAAACCTGGATTTAAATGCAGGTCTTCTGTTTTCCAATCAAAGACTCTACTCTTTATCATGAAAGTTGATGAGGGGATGATGTTGTCAGGGGAAAGAAGGCAAAAAAGAAGAGGCTGGAGCCCCCCAAGTCTCTGAACAGCAGCCTGGGTTTTGTTTTTTTTTCCTTTTTGAATCATGGGATCATAGATGTACAGTTGGAGGTATCTTAGAGGTTAGCTGGTCTAAATCTTCATTTTATTTATTTTTCTTTGTTTTTTCTTTCTTTTCTACTCTTGCCCTAGAGATGGCTACCATTAGACACAAATATATACATACATACACACATGTGTGTATAATGCTATATAATATGATAATTATATATACACATACATACAGATAGATAAAGATATGCTGCTATTAGGCTTGACATAATGATGTCATTTTAGTCCTCTTCAAGAATAAAGGACAGCAAACACACACACAAATCATTCTATACATACATCTATTTATCAGTTCTTTCTTTGGACACACATAGCATCTCCATTCGTGTGTCCCTTGTACTTAATTGAGGTATTTATAATAGATCATCATTTTATAGATGTGGAAACTGAGACACAGCAAGATGTCCAAGAACACACAGACCCCAGCCTTCTCATTCTGAATTCAGTGCCCTTTCCATTACCTCACACTGCCTCCCTTCATCTCCGTGGACAAAGGTAGGTTATGTCTTCTTCATGTCCTAGGATGGTATGGGAACAAGCCAGATGGAGGAGACCTTGTGTATGTGGGTCCTGCTGGTGTGAGGGTATAGACAGATCTAGCCAAGCCTGCCTCCTTGGATCCCTAAGACACTAATCTAGAGGCTCAGGGAATACTATTTGCTCAGCTCCTGTCCCCTGAGATGCCCTGAGGGCTGACACAAAGCCCTTCCTCTTACCAGACAGAGAAAGAGATCAGCTTCATGAACTATGGAGAATCTCACAGGGCTGCACAACTTCTCCTCTGCCCCCTCACTCCCCAAACACACCCCTTTGCTGACATGTCTGTCCACCCTCAGGTGTCAGCTGTGCGTGCCCACATAAACACACACACGCACGTGGTGAGTCACTGGTGATTTCACCAGTGACACCTTGAACCACGGGGCTTAGGGACAGACATATTATTGAGCAAGTTCCTTCTGAGAAGCACCTTCTTTAAGTCATCCAAAGGTGCGGTCTAGACCTTCCGGGACCTCTCAGATAGGCCAGAGCACAGAGTTCAGAGTTCAAAGGAACCCAAGGGACCCCATAGACCAACCTTCTCATTTTACAAGTAAGGAAACGGAGGCCCAGGGATGACAAATGGCTTGTCCAAGCTTAGGTGGATATTAAGTGGCAAAATCTGGATTTGAACTCAAGTTTTCTGACTCCACATTGAATTTTTTTCCCATTACATAACGAGGAACTGTGGCATTTCTTTAATTCTCTCACTTTCATTATAGAATCTTTTTTTTTTTTTCCTTCGGGCCAGACCTATGATTTCATCAGCATAGGGAACTCTGTGGTAACCACCTCCAGCATAAACGAAACTCATTTTAACTTAAAGCCTTAGTGAGACGTTAGGTCACTTTTCCACGGTCACAAAGTCTGTTAGAAGCAGGATTTGAACTCAGGTCTTTCGGACCTGGAGGCTGGTGCTCTGCTCTCTGCCACAGTATCGTTGAACTTAATCTGGTGTGGTGTTTGTCCTTCCTTCTCCACGAGGACCATGGCATCAGGAAGGAGATGTCACGACTTGGAAGTGAGTTGGATTTAAGTGAGGAGGGCTGTGCAAAGTCGCCAGCCTCACTCTCTCCTCTGGAGCCCTCTGGGTCCAGTGGTGAGATGTAGATCAGGACAGGAGGCAGGGGGAGACCTTGCCTTTTTAAGCTAAGGTCTTTTCCAGGTCTCAGTTTGTCTGAGGCAGCACCCATTCAGTGACTGAAGCTAGGTAAGACATGAGGCAAGGAATGGCCTCTTTTACGTAGTCAAAAACAAAATAAAAAATTCAACATGGGAGAGGAAAATCCACAGGGTTTGGGGCCAAAACAACAACAATTGTTATTACACTGATCCATCAGAACTAAAACAATGATCCAGTGAGGCTTGGACTGGGACCTATTTTTTTTTCTTTTTGGAGGGGGGAAGGTAGGGCAATTCACCTGCCCAAGGTCAGAAGGCTAGTTTTTGTGGTAAGTGTCTAAGGCCGTATTTGAACTCAGGTCCTCCTGACTCCAGGGCCAGTGCTCTATTCACTGCTCCACCTAGCCACCCTGAGCAGCTAATCTAATATCTTAGAGCTAAAGGAGACTTTTGAGATGACCTGGTTCAACCCATTTTTACAGATGAGAAAATGGAGGCCTGAAGAGATAAAATTACAAACTCAAGTTTACTTAAACCCACATCCTCAGACACCTATGCCAGTGCTCTTTCTTATTCTATCAATAAGACAAAGAAGATTAAAAAAATAGCTAACATTTACCTAGGTCTTTTAGATAAAGCAAATCACTTTACAATTGACTCATTTTATCCTCACAACAGCCCTGGGAGATACGTGCTATTATTGTCACCTGCATTTTACAGATGAAGAAATGAGACAGACAGAGGTTATATGATTTGCCCAGGGTATACAGGTAGTACATGTCCAGGGCTGGATTTAAACTCAAGGCTATACTGAGTCAAAGCACGGCATTCTCTCCATCACTACCTCTACAAAGTGCCCGAGTGGGTCAGTCGATGTCTCAAACTGTCCTTATGATAAACTCTGAGCTTTGGCATCTGAAAGAGAGGAGGTGATCATAGACTCTATAAAGATGGGCATGGGAGATGGACCAAATTACTCTATCTCTGCAACTGGATTATTGTATTCCATGTTGGCGTCCCTCTTTAGGAAGGGCACTGAAGTGTATCCTCAAAAGGAAGGATAGGAAGGGGAAGATACTAAAGCCCATCTATCTTTGACTACAGTGTCTGGTTAAAGAACCAGGCTTGTGCATCCTGGAGAAGAGAATACCAAAGGGGAGATGATCGCCATCTTGAGATCTCCAAAGAACTGTCACACTGAGGAGACGTAAGACCGTCTGACCACTGAGGACAGGATTGAAAGGAAGCAAGAATTTATTAAGTCCTACTATGTGCAAGGCTCTAAGGTACTAAGTGTTTTACAAATATTATCTCATTGGATCCTCATAATACCCTGGGAAATAGGTGCTATTATTATCTTCATTTTACAGTTGAGGAGACTGAGGCAGAGGGACATTAAGTGACTTGCCCAAAGTCATACAGTTAGTAGGTGTCTGAATCTAGATTTGAACTCAGATCTTCCTGACTCTATATTCAGTGCTCTATCCACTGTGCCACGTATAATTAGTGGGTTAAAAACTGAAGAGAGATAGATTTAATATCAGTATAAGGAAAACAGTTTCCTAACAATGAAAGCTGCTCCAAAGTTGAAGGTGCTGTTTGGAAGGTCATAGTTTCCCCACATGGTGTGGTGGGGAATGCAGCAGGATCCAGTAGAAGGAAGCTGAATGTGGAGCCAGGAGACCAGCTACGTGAGACTCTGGGCAAGGCCCTTTAACACCTTGGATCTGTTTCTTCATCTTTTGGGCTAGATGACTTCTAAGGGCCCTCCAGGCCCTAAATCTATGACCATACGATCCATTGCTGGGGCCCTTTAATAGGTGGTGACTCTAAGAGCATTTATCTGGGATATTGTAAAGGGGGGTCCTCTGTGGATACAGGTCAGACTAGACGGCCTCTGAGGCATCTTTCACCTTGGACATTCTGTGAGTTCTGTGAGCGACTGCTCCCTAAAGGCCAAGCCACCTCTACCTGGCTGACTCAGTGTGCTGACAGAGGCCCAAGGTAAAAGCCATTGGCCATTGTTGGCGATCAGGGATATGTGTCACCAATTAAACAGAAACTTTTTTTAATCCAATTGTGCAAAACTGTGGTCTGTGCAAAACTGGAAAGTCCAGACTTTATGACAGTTTGGAACACCTGTTGAAAGAGAGATTTCATTCACTGTCTGGACAACACACCTGAGTTTTTTATAGGATGGGTCCTACATCACTGTGATGTCATGACTAGTTAAGATCACATCTTAAAGGAACTGTATCACTTTAGTAAGAGATGTTTGTTTACAATTTACAAAATTCTCTGCTAGACCCAAATTACAGACCAGTTTTATTTTATCTTAAGGTACTAAGTACATTATGAGGGAAATGATTATTAATAACCAATAGTTTGGGGAGATCCAGAACTCTCTCCTTCTTTCAAAGTCCCGATTCTTAAAAGTTCATTCTCCTGGAGGACATTGCAGATGATGAGATTGGACTAACTTTCTTGTTTAAGACCCCTCTCTGGTGGAAGTTATTGTGTTCTGCTCAGGCTTGGGTGGGCATAACTTCTTTGAATATATAGCCCAAAGCTGCGGGTGGTCTGGTATAGAGACAGTTTCTCTGTCCAAGGGTGACAGGATGTCAGTCTCAGCCCTCCATTTTAATAGGTCACCTTTCATTGTTGATTGCTGCCCCTCAGGAAAAAGCACTCTTTGAAGGGTATATGAACTGTGAGCCCACTGCCATGATTGTTTTTGGTCTGAGAAGGATGGCCAAGTGACCAGTCTTTTATTAATAACATGCTGGCCTTATTAGTAAATGACTAAATTACTGAGAAACTATTTCTCTTGAACCTTTTTAATCATCACAATTAATAGGTAAGTACTGGGGAACTATGCCTGCCATTGACTCAAACTCTTCCAGACTAAAGACCAGAGTACCTCTGTAGAAGATTCTACAAGGGTTAATACTGTTATTTCTCCCAAAGAAACTTCTCCATGATTTAATAGGAAGTGACGCTATCTGTCCATAAGTCCCCTTCCAGCCCTCACTCTGCAAAGCAGTGTGGGTCAGTGGAAAAAGTCCTGGCTTTGGAGTCAGAGGACCTGGGCTTAAAAGCTGCCCTTTATGCCCGAGAACTGTGAGACCTTGGGTAAGTCACTTAACTTTGCTAGTCTTCAGTTTCTTGATCTGTAAAATGAGTGGATTGGAATAAATGGCTCTCTCAGATCTAACTCTATGACTCTATACGTAGTACTGTATTACATGTTAAAGATGTTTTTACAAATTGATTCTTCTCCTTCCTTCCCTCACAAAAGGTATTGTTACCTTTGGGTTAGTATATGCCCATGTGGCCAACCTTAGTGGTTTTCTCCAGAGATAGGAAGGCAGGAATGAACACAGCTGTCAGGAAGCTCTAGGCTAGCTCTGACTGAAGCCTATTCACCACCCACTTTTCCAATTTTGGTATCCATCTAATGTGGACAATGAGTCACGTCCTCAGACTGACACAGAAGCAGGAAAAGAAAATCCAAGAGTAGAGAGAGACCTAAGCCCAAATACCGTGGGCACCGCTACGAGGCTACGCCTTCTAGCCTCACTGGCTCTACCTCACACACTGTAGGGACTTTCATCACAGACTCTCCTCACTGCCAAGTATACAAGTCAGCCTCCACATACACCAACCCCCTTCCAGCTCCCTGGCATTCCTGGTGAGGTAAGGGAGGCAGTTACAGGTGGAGCCCAATTAAACTCCCAGATAGCTTTGGGATGGGCAAGTAGGGGTGAAGCAGTCCTAAATATATAAGCTGGTGCTGTCATGGATTTCAGGTGGGCATATCCTCAGATTATATCCAAATGTAGACCTTTGGTGACTGCTTCTGTGTGTGTGTGTGTGTGTGTGTGTGTGTGTGTGTGTGTGTGGCAGGCTAGGGCCCCCAGCCAGTGCCTTGGTGGATTAGTTACTTTTTAAATGTTAATTTTTTACAAGCATTTATCTTTGTTACCTTCCACTACCCTCCAAATTAACAATAAAATACCCCCAAACCTCCCAATAAGCATACTGTCCAGCAAAACAAATTCCCACATTCAACATGTCCAAAAATTCTAAGTCTATCACCTTTCTGGCAGAAGGTGGCCAGTGAACTTCATTTTCCATCTTTTAGGCTCACTCATGGCTTATCATTGCAGTGATTGGAGTTCTAAAGTCTTTCAAAATTGTTTCTTTCTATAATGCTGTTATCATTGGATAAATGCTTTTCCTATATCTGCTCACTTTGCTCTGCACCAGTTCATGGAAGCCTTCCCAGTTTTCTCTGAAACTGCCTATTTCATCATTTCATGTGGTGTAATAAAACTCGATTGCATTCATATGCCATAATTTGGTTGGTTATTTGCCAATAGATGGGCACACCCTTAATTTCTAGTTTTTTTTTTTTACTACTATGAAAAGAGCTGCTATAAATACTTTTGTACATATGAATCCTTTTCCTCTTTTTTCAGATTCTTTAAGGAATAGGCCTACTAGTGAGATAACAAGGTCAAAGGTATATACCCAGTTTCATGACTTTTGGTAGGGCATAGTTCCAAATTTTTTTCCAAAATGGGTGGACCAACTCATAGCTCCAACAACAGTGCATCAATCAGTGTGCCTGTTTTCCCACAACCCCACCAACATTTGTCACCTCTGCCAACCAGATGGGTGTGATATGGAACTTACTAAGAGCTGTTTTAAATTGACTTACTTACATAATTATTAATGAGTTTGGAGCATTTTTTTTCCATTTGGTTGTATGTTAGATGAAATTCTAAGAGACAAGCTTCCAAATATAATTAATTGATTTATTAGTTAGGCTAACAATAACCAATAAATTGAGGTCATTGGTCTCTCCTGGTTACCAAAGAGACCCCATCTGAGGGCAATAGAGCCTTTTAAATCAAAGTGTGTCTTTCGAATTGACCTGATAATACATCATTGAGACTTCTCCTGATAAATGTGAAGCAGCCCTGATTGGTAGATGGGTTGACCTGGCGTGGCTGATTGTACCTCTTTCTGTCACTCAAGGAATGCCAGTTACTCCAGGAAAGACAGGTATCTCCAGCCATCTTGGCTCAGTCAGGTTTCCCCAGGTTTTGGTTTTCTTATTAGAGACCAAATTGCCCCAAACCTTGATTAGAAAGTAAGAACACAAATGTCATTCCCTGAGTAGCTTGATCTTAGCTCAAACTGGCTTCTGTTTACAGAGAAACAGAAGCAAGGGGCCCTGCCCAGGCTGGTAAGCGGATGCATTGTGGACTGAAAGTAATCACCTTAATCAGGCCCTTTGGAAGCTGCCTGTCTTTCAGATGTGGAGACTGTCAAAATGAGGAAAAGGATGGATCCCATTGAAATATTGGTTATTAAATAGGGCAATCGAATATTAATTTTCCTCAGTTGCTGATTACTTGGGTTTCTTCCTTTGAAAATTGATTGTTCATATCATTTCAGCATTTATGCCCTGGGGAATTGTTCTTGTTCTTATAAATTTGAATCAGTTTTATATATAGATAGATCAATATAGATATATCTACCTATAGTTATATATATAGCTTTTATATACACATACACATATATAGATACATATATGCATATATGTTTACATCTATGATTATCAGAAAAACTTGTTATAAAGATTTTTCCTAGTTACCTGTTTCCTTTCCAATTTTTATTACCTTGGTTTTTTATGCAAAATCTTTTAAATTTATATAATAAAAATTGTCCATTTCTTCTTCTGTGATTCTTCTATCTTTTACTTTTTTATATCTATATATATAGATATATATAGATCTAAAAAACAAATTCTTCCTTTCTTCTCTAATTTGCTTATGCGGTTACCTTTTATGCCTAGTTAAACATCCATTTGAAATTTATATTGGTATTTAAGATGCTAGCCTATAGTTTATATCTGCTAGACTAATCTCCCAGCATCATCCCCCCCCCCAAGTGAGTCCTTTCCCCAGTAACTAAGGTTTTTGGGTTTATTAGACATTAACCACTGAGTTTATTTGATTCTGTATATTGGATATTTGGTTTGTTTCACTCCTTGAACTCTATTTTTTAACCAGTAACCAGTTTTAATGATTATTACTTTGTAGTATAGTTTGAGATTTGGTGCTGCTAGGATCCCTTCTTTCCCACTTCTTATCATTACTTCCCTTGAGATTCTTGACCTTTTATTCCTACATAGAAGTTTCATGATCATTTTTTCTAGCTCTATAAAACAATGCTGTGGTAGTTTGATTGACTTGGCACTGAAAAAATAAATTAAGTAGTATTGTCATTTCTTTTATAATAGTGGTTGATTAGTTGTTGAGAGAATGTGTGAATGAAAAGAATCAGACAGACAGACACACAGAGACAGAGAAACAGAGACAGAGAGAGATGGTGAGACAGGAGCTTTAGGAAATTCACTTTACTAGCTATGTAGGGGATTATTGAATTGGTGAAAAATTCAACATTCAAAAATTCAACAGTCTAGACAAAAGGTGATGAGGGTCTAAATAAGTGTGTTGGTGCTGTGAGTGGAGAGAGGAGGGAGTATAGAGGGGAGTGTGTATAAGTACTTTCTGGGGATATTTTCACCTGAATAAAAAATTTCAGTGAGGGAGGGGAAGGAAAGATGGTTAGCACAAAATCCAAGTAAGGTCATAGTGGCAGGTAGATGACAGTTTGGGGGCAGCTAGATGGCTCAGTGGATAGAGTGCTGGAGCTGAAGTCAGGAAGACTCCTCTTACTACTGAGTTCAAATCTGACTTCAGAAACTTACTAGCTGTGTGATCCTGGGCAATTCACTTAACCCTGTTTGCCTCAGTTTCCTCATCTGTAAAATGAGCTGGAGGAGGAAATGGCAGAGCACTCCAGTAGCTCTGCCACGAAAACCCCACATGGGGTCATGGAGAGTTGGACACAACTGAAAAACACCTGAACGACAACTGAATGTGCAAGCAACTCTGCAGTATTACACAAAGAGGGAGAAGTGTTTATGATGTATGTGTGTGTGCGGTGTGCTATGCACTATGCACATGTTGTGTGTATTGTATTTTGTGTGCCTTGTGTGGTCTGTGTTGTGTATGTTGTGCATGTGTTGCAGTATATGTGCGGATAGTTCCTAGCAAGCCTTAAATAGCCTGGAAGAAGCCAATGCCATCTATTTCCACTCATCCTGGTGGTTACACTAACAGTGATGGCGACATCCTAGGAAAGCTTTCTTGTCTTGCGTTAGTGGAATAAAGGCTCTCATAGTTGGATGGCACTCAAAGAGCCCATCCCTACAGAAGGACAATGAGGACCAGTGGAATAATGACCAACAATTCACCAAGAGATCATTTGTATATCCATTGACAGTGAGAGCTGTTTCTTCTTTTTTCCTCCCTTATGATCTTAGTGCTTTCTCTGTGTTTCAAAAACTTTGCCACCCACTCTCTTGCCCAGGTCCCTCTCTGGGTATAATTGTGGGCAGTGAAATTGTTCACTGATCAGGGACAGTCAGTGTTGTGAAGAGCTTTAAATGCCAAATAGATATAGAGGACTTATATCCAATCCCACAGGTAGAGATCCCATAATTGAGCCAATGGGATTTATTTAGTGGTCTGTATATGTATATGTGGAGGAAGGGGAGAAGAAAGGAAGGAGGAGACAGAGACAGACAGACAGACAGACACACACACACACTCATGCACACTCACACAGAGACAGAGAGACAGAAAGAGAGAGACAGAGAGAGATGGTGAGACATGAGCTTTAGGAAACTCACTTTACAAGCTATGTAGGGGATGATTGGATTGGTGAAAAACTTGATTCAACAGTCTAGACAAAAGGTGATGAGGGCATGAATGAGTGTGTTGGTGCTGTGAGTGGAGAGAGGAGAAAGTACAGAAGAAATCTTGTGGAGAAAGCAATGCCAAAATTTGGCAATTGATTGGATGTGAGGTGAAGGAGGGTGGGGAGTTGAGGATCTCTCAAGAAGTTAGAAAGAGGGGTGAGTTTCAGTCCTAAGACTCACTGGCTCTGTGACCATGGGCAAGTCACTTAATCTCTGTGACTTTCAGTTTTCTATAAAATGAGGCTGATGATGCCTATAGTGTCTATCTCAAAAGGTTGCTGTGCAACTAAAATGAAGTAATGTATGGAAAATACTATATAAATGTCAGCTACTATATTTAACAAGTCAGGATGTACTTTGTCATCAGTCAGGTTAGGAAATGCTTGGGTCATTGGGCAACTCTGTTTATGCTTAAACATAGTCCCCTGATGGGTGGTTATAGGGGCCTGCCTGAATTCAAGCAGAACCTTGAGGATTCCCAAAAGGAGAGAGAGAGACAGAGAGAAACAGGGAAGACAGAGAAACAGAGACTGAGAGTTTGGGGGAGGGGAAGAGAAACAGAGAGAGAGAGAAAGAGAGGGAGAGAGAGAGAGAGAGAGAAGAGAGGGAAGGAGGAAGGGAGGAAGGAAGGGAGGAAAGAAGGAAGGAAGGAAGGACAGAAGGAAGAAAAAGAAAGGAAGGAAGAAAGAAATACTTATTTTTCTTTTTTCCATAACATAATATAATAAAAAAAGATGATTGCACATGAAACTGCAATTCTATTATATACAGCTTGGCATTCCTTTTAAATATATAATAAAGTTATCATGTAAATTTCTTCTTTTTCTTTTTTTCCCTCCCTCCCCTGCAACCTAGAGATGGCTACCATTAGACACACGCCCATTATATGTATATGTAAAAACATTCTGGGGCAGCTAGGTGCCACAGTGAATAGAGCACTGGCCCTGAAGTCAGGAGTTCCTGAGTTCAAATCCGGTCTCAGATACTTAACACAAAACTAGCTGTGTGACCTTGGGCAAGTCATTAGCCCCAATTGCCCTCCCTTCCCCCCTCCAAAAAACAAAAAAATTTTTTTTAAACATTCTATATATACTTCTATTTATCCATTTATCAGTTCTTATTAAGCACTTAATACATGTAAGGCACTGTGTTGAGTTCTGGGGATATGGATAGAAAAAGAAAGATAGTCATTACCTCCAAGAATCTTATATTCCAATAGGCTAAGACAATGTAAATAGAAGAGAAGTGATGAAGGTAGAGTATTTTGGTCAAATTAGTTACACTTAACAGTGGATTGACTCATCCTTCCTAGCAACTCATCTATTGTTTCCAGAACTAGAGATGGAAATGGGGAGGTTGTACTTAGGCTATAATAGACTTGGTTGCCTTAGAGGACCTCATTGATCACCACCAGAAAAAGGTGTGCCTGGTGTCGATGGAAGTATTGATAGGTATTCCCTTATTTCTGGTCCCATGATCCATTAGACAAAGAAGATTCTAATAAGTATCTAGACAAAGAAGATACTAAGAAGATAACTAATACACTAACAAATATATATCCTTGGATGTGGCCTGGTCTTTAACCTCCCCTGTGGTGCTAGAGATTGGATGACTTACCCAGAATGACCCAGCTTGGATCCTGATCCTGAATTCTGGAGACCGACACCAGTCTTCTACCCTACTCGAGTAGCCACTGGAGCATGGAACACAAGGAGATGTCTTTAATCTGTGTTCCAAATGTCAAAACATCATAAATGTTGAGCCTGATTGAGTTTAATATCATGTTACACACACACACACACACACACACACACACACACACAATTGAATTCAGGGATGGAGCTCCTAGGGAACTCACTATAAAGGAGCTCCAGTGTTTGTCATTGTACAAACTTAATCTGAAAAATCACTGGTTCTCTTGATGGAGACATGAATCTTGTGCTCCCACTCCTACTCTGTGCCCTTGCTAATCACTTTCACTATCTAGACCCAGTTTTCTTTTCCATTGAGTCCTGACCTGCTGGACTCTGGCTCTGCCCTAGGTGTGGACCATCAAATTAAAATATCACCTTGACCATGGACGATCCTCCACCTCAATGGCCCACTCCAATTTTCACCTTCATGGATGTCCTTGCCAACATTTCATTTCATCTCTTTCCACAGAATTCCTACGGACTGAAGGGTTTTTTCAATCCCTATTGGTAGCTTCTTCATTGCATCTCCTAAATTGCTCCCTGCCCTCACCCCAAGAAAAACAGCCCTCCAATGGCACCGACCCCTTCCGTACTCACTATGGATTCCACTGGTGCTCCCTGTTGAAACTTGCTCTTTTCATGACTACCCGGCTGTAGAATATTATTTTGTAGGTCTCTGAGCATCACAAGTTAACCTAGAAACACTTCAGTCTTATCTAATATACTGAACAAAATATAGTCTTGACAAAAGACACCCCAGCTTGCAGGCCTGTGCCTGTCTAGACTACTGAGTACAGCAGGGACTTTTACAGTATCTGTCAGACCAGAAAGGGTTCAGCCCAAACATTGGTTCTGGGAACCCACATCCTGACTAGTTTCTGGCATTCCTTTTTGTTTTTTGAGACTGGATCTCCCTTATCTCAGCATTTCATGACCCCTATCTCATTAATGATTGTCATGGGAGCTTTGACCTGCTCTGTTTATGATCTGGACTGATATTTCCCTTGTTAGCCTGCCTGGTGGTCTTCCTGCTCTTGAAGGAGTCACAATACTAGTTCCTGGTATAGTGTAGATACTCAGAACCTAGCGCATTGCAACTCAAAACTCCCAAGCTCAAGAGACCTACCAGCCTATCTCCCAAGCAGCAAGGATTGCCACACCTGGTTTGGCATTTCCCAATAATCTTGACTACCTGAAGAGGAGAATGCTATCATGGTCCAGGTCAAAGACCCCTCTAATAAAACCCTGGCCCTAGGCCTAGGTAGTAGAAGGGATCCTACAGAAAAAAACCATTCTGTTGAAAGGAAACTCAAGGATTTTTGGAAGGTCATCTGAATTAAGAGAAGTATTAAATATCCCAAGGGAGTTTGAAACTCATCTGGTACATGTGATATTACCCACAGACTCTGATATTGCAGAGAACAAAAAAGATCAAACTCAATTCTGGGTAAAGTAGATCTTTAAGATAGTGTAGACTCTGCTTCCCAGATGGAGATAGACGAAAGAGAGAGAGAGGCAGAGAAAGAGAGAGAGAGAGAGAGAGAGAGAGAGAGAGAGAGAGAGAGAGAGAGAGAGAGAGAGAGAGCAGGCTTCAGTCTGGTGACTATTGGCTAACTTTTCTGCTACCATTGGGGTTGGTCTGTGGGCCATGGAGGCCCCAAGTTCAAGGAGCATGGTGATCATGTCAATGAAAGCCACAAAATAATAGCAAAAATAATTTCATTAAAGTGATAGAAAAATGAATGAGGTCTAAAAGTTCTAACAGCAGCAGAAGTCTGGTAACATCCCCGTGGAATAGTTTGGCTCTGGGGAGAAGTCTCAGCATCATGGACTGGATATGAAAAGTAGCAAGGCTGAGCTAGGCCAGAGTAGTACTTCAGTTGATTTTTATAGACATATCTTGTTTTTTATATCATTTAAATAAGAGATTAAAATATCTTTTAAAGAAATTTCCCCCTTTATCCTTTCCCCACCCTTTCCCAGAAAGCCATTCCTATAACAAAAATTTTTTAAATAAAAAATAAGAGGAAAAAATTAGAAAAATGGATAAAAATATCAGAAAAAAATACAATATTAGGTGCAATGATCCATACTTGTAGACTCTCCATCTTTACAAAGGAATTGGAGGCAAACTGAGTTGACTTCTCATACCTGTTCTTTGGAGACACGCTTGGTTTTTGTAATTTTGCAATTATTAATTTTTTTTATTGTTTTGCAGTTGTCATTTCTATGTAATCATTATGTATATTGTTTCCTTGGTTCTTTGAATCAGTTTGTGTAAGCTTTTCCATGTTTCTCTGTATTCATTATACCCATAATCTCTTACAGCACAATAATATTCCATTAGATTCATGTAACACAACTTGTTTAGCCATTTCCCATTCAAATGGCATCTGTGTCATCGTAATGACCCCTGTGGGGATAAATGTTCCATAGAATCTCTGGGTCAAAGGGTAATAGACAGTTTAGCTATTTTAAATGCATAATTCTAAATTCCTTTCCAGAATGGTGGTACCAATTCACACCTCCACCAACAATACAATAAAGTGATTGTCTTTCTGCATCCTTTCAATACTATTCCCATCTTTTTGTCTAAATTATTATTATTACTTTTTACCAATTTGTTGGGTATGAAGTGAAACCTCAGCATTGTTTTGATTTGTGTCTATCTTATTATTAGCTAATTGCAGCACTCTTTCAACTTGTTATTAAGAACAGTACTTTTTATATGAAATTAAGCTTTTTGCCCGGGGAACTGTTTGGTGATTGGATCTTAGATAAGAGATGTACGCAGTGGTTTAGCTCTTCATAGAGAAGCTATATTTCTTCGTTCTTTCCTTCCTTCCTTTCTATCTATTTTTCCATCTATCTAGTTAAGGGATTCTTGTGGCCTGGTGAAGAATTTCTCCCCCTCCCTCTCCCTGTCTCTGTCTCTCTGTGTCTCTCTCTGTCTCTGTGTCTCTCTGTCTCTGTCTCTCTCTCTGTCTCTGTCTCTCTCTCTGTCTCTCTCTCTCTCTGTCTCTCCCCTTCTCCCTGCCCTTGCCCTCCACCTCCCTAAAGGGAATCTGGTGGCCTGGTTCAGAGGTCTGAAATTTAAAAAATAGTTTTGTTTGATCTATTTTATGTAAGTAAACTTCCCAATAAATACTAGTCTTCCATCAAAATGTACCTAAACTTCAGACAGTTGACCCAGCTGCTCAAGACAGAACACTTCCCTTCTTTATTAAATGACCTCAGAGCTTCCTTCTGGCCCCGACATTCTGTAATTCTATATTGCTTCACACCATTACCAGACATCTTCCTAGAGCACACTTCTGATCTTATTTCTCAGAAGCACTCCATAGCTCACCAGTGCCTCTGAAATAAGGTCCAAACTCATTAACCTCATGTATAAGACCCTTCATGATCTGAGCCCACCCACCTCTCCATCTTTGTCTTCCTAAATGTACCCTATAATCCAGCCCATGCTGAACAATTCATTGCTCCCTGAACATGATTTCCTGCCTCCAAACTTGTGAAATCCTGGCTTTCTGTCTGCCTGTATTTCTATCTGCCCTCCTTCAAGATCTAATCCAAATGTACCCTACTCTGTGAAGCTTTTCAATTCCCAAAGCACTTTGCTCAAATCTTTCTTATGGGGTCTATCCCACTCTATGCAACAAGAGTGATAATGACAATAGAATCCATAGGGCACTTTCAGGTTTGCAAAAACACTTTACACATATCTCATTTGATCCTCACAACAACCTCGGGAAGTAGATGCTGTTATTATCCCCATTTTACAGATGAGGAAACTAATAGAGGCAGAAGTGATCTGTCTGAGGTCACTCGGCTAATGTGTGGGCTCAGTGGATAGAATGCTGGGTCTGAATCCTGGAACACTTGTCTTCCTGAGTTCAAATCTGGCCTCAGACACTTACTAGCTGTGCGACCTTAAGCAAGTCATCAAATCCTGCTTGCCTCAGTTTCCTCATTTGTAAAATGAGCTGGAGAAGGAAATGACAAATCCCTCCAGTATCTTTGCCAGGAAAACCCCAAATGGGATCACAGTCAGACACAATTGAAATGAATGAACAAGAACAGCACAAAGCTGATAAGTGTCTTAGGCAGGAATGAAGTCAGGTCTTGCCAACTCCAGGTCCTTGCTCTATGCATTGTGTCACCTGACTACTCTAGGTTCCATTGTGGGCAGGGACCTTATCTTAATGGGGGAGGGGAAGGAATAAGCACTTGTGTAGTGTCTACCACCTGTCAGACATTGTGCTAAGCATTTTTACAAATATTATTTCATTTGATCCTCTCAACAACTCTGAAAGGTAGATGCCATTATTATCCTCAATTTTTTACAATTGAGGAAACTGAGGCAAACAGCAGTTAAGTATCGTTCCCAGGGTCACACACGAATAAATATCTGAGGCTGAATTTGAACTCAGGTCTTCCTGACTCCAGACCCAGTACTCTCTCCATTAGATCACCTACCTGCCTTAATCTTCTTTGTATGTCCCCACAACATCTAGCATAATGCCAGACACATAGCAGGTCCATAAATGACAAATGAATGCATAAATTATTTTCAAAGGAAAATATCTAGCTTCCTCTAACAACCTATTATTAATCTTTCACTCATAGATTTAGCTAAACACTTCTTGAACCCATTTTTATTTATACCTCTCCCATTTCTCTGGGCACTGAATT
Organism: Petaurus breviceps papuanus; assembly: GCF_028583685.1. NCBI lineage: Eukaryota > Metazoa > Chordata > Mammalia > Diprotodontia > Petauridae > Petaurus > Petaurus breviceps. The sequence goes on from NW_027185786.1 coordinate 1,242,136, forward strand.
CCACCTCTCTCCATGCCTTTGCACGTGGTCCACCATATTTGAATTATATTTCCTTCTTGTCTTGACTTCTGGAATCCTTTGCTTCCTTCAAGACAATGCGGAGGTGCCACCTCCTATGTGAATCCTTTACTGACATCCTCAGTAGTTTGCCCCTGTCTGTCTTGAAATTACTTTATATAGTTATTGCTATTTTTTCGTCTTGACTATGATGCTATTGATCTGGGGGACTCCAGGTACAGAACCTCCATTTACCTATGCAGATCAACATCTTCTTTGTAATGTATAGTCTTTGAGGATCCCTTAGAGAACTGAGAGCTTTAGTGATTTGCCTAGGGTCCCATAGTCAATATGTGTAAAAGGTAGGATTTGACCCCCCCCCTTCCTGATTTCCAAATCCCACTCTCTATCCACTAAGACAGATTGGCTCTCCATTCATATATACTCTTGTATATTCCTTGTATGTACACCATACTACCTAGCTATTATTTTTGTACATATATTATATCTAACTATCTTTGTGCACATAGAATAAAGGTGACAAACCCTAGAACTGTAAGCTGTACACTGCCCACTATACTCCTAAGTGCAGCCTAAACTGGACTAATTGGGAAATATTATATTGGGATTATGTTATACTATACTGTACTATACTATATTATTATATTATATTGCTATTATATTATATCACATTACATTATATTAATCATATTATATCACATCATATCATGAAAATATTCAACAATATAACATTAAATGTAAATGGGAAATATTCAACAAAATAAATAAAAATACAATCAAACATAGGTAACATTACATTTAATGCTGAGTCAATATGTGGTCCGCAGAGATCCTTATGTACAGTTTAATGGCACCTGCTTCTATGTGAATTTGACACAACTGATTTAAAATGTAAGCTTCTCGAAGAGAGGGATTATTTTGCTTTTATCTTTGTATCTTTAGTGCCAAGTACACTGCCTTATACATAGTAGGCACTTAATAATTATTTGTTGATTTGAAATGAATCAGTTTATTGGATGTGCTACTAAATTGAACTTCCCTTTACATTCACTGTTGAAGGTCATTTTTTTTTGAGTATTGAATGACTAATACTGGCAATCTGAATCTGTCAGGTTTTGTCAGAACTGAGGCACATGCATTTGTATGTGGAAATTAGGTTTTGCTTCTCTTAAACTGCCTCCTTCAAGAGGTCTTACTGTTGATGAGTATGTATACCACTTCCTCTTTGCTTATCTCAATCTGCAACTGTTGTTTTTCAAGGGTGTTGATTGACTGAGGAGATATTGAGAAGTCTAAGGTCTCCTCTCCCAAGATTGCTCAGTGTGATAACTAGGAATGGAGTCCTGCCCCCAGGCTTCCCCATGCTCTCTCCTAGTCATCAGCCATAGCTAGCTTTGCCAACTTTGAGATGTTGTCCTTCATATAGGACAAACACCAACAAAGATTCTGCTCTCTGCCCATCACAGATGATGGAGCATATTGGCACTCTCTCTTCCTCTGCCATCTTCAGAAACACTGAAACCTATTGTGTGATGCTCACCCAGGAGCTAGATTGGGAATAGTGGTAGGCAATATAAACTAACCATAACAATCAAGAAGCTGTGCCTAGAAACAACTCCAAATGTTTGTTTTTTTTTATAACTGAACATAGTTTCAACTCCAAAAAATTAATATCTCTGTGATTTAGGGATATAAATTTAGGAACAAGTCAAATGGCATAATATGATGAAGGCTCAAAGTGTCTGGTGGCAATGATGATGACCAATTTAAAGTTCAACCTATTATGAAAGTGGGACATAGGGGAAAACAATGGATGTTCAATGAAATAGAGGACTTCCAAGCATTCTTGATGAAAAGACCAGAGCTGAGGGGTGGTCAGATGGCATAGTGAGTAAGAGCGCCGGCCCCACAGTCAGGAGATCTGGGATCGAGTCCAGGCTCAGATACTTAGCACTACACCCAGAAATAACTGGCCATGTAACCTTGAGCAAGTTACTTAACCCCAATTACTTTATAAAAAGAAACAAAAAGAAAAGACCACAGCAAAAATTTGACTTTCAAATACAAGAATCAAGAGAGGCATGACAAGTTAAACAGGACAGAGAAGTCACAAGGGACTTATTAAAGTTGAACTATTAACATTCCTACATGGAAAGATGATATTTGTAACACATGAGACCTTTCTCATCATTAGGATAGTTGGAGGGTATACACACACATACATATAGACAGAGGGCACAGGGTGAGTTGAATATGAAAGGATGACATCTAAAAAATAAAATTAAGGGGTGAGAGAGGAATGTACTGGGAGAAGGAGAAAGGGAGAGGTAAAATGGGATAAATTATCTCCCATAAAAGAGGCAAGAAAAAGATTTTACAATGGAGGGAGAGATGTAGGAAGTGAGAGGGAATGAGCAAACTTTACTTTTATCAAACTTGACTTAAGAAGGGAACAACATAAATACTCAACTAGGTATGAAAATCTATCTTACCAGGGGTGGCTAGGTGGTACAGTGAATAGAGCACCAGCCCTGGAGTCAGGAGGACCTGAGTTCAAATCCCGCCTCAGACACTTGACACATTTACTAGCTATCTGACTTTGGGCAAGTCGCTTAACCCCAGTTGTCCTCCAAAAAGCAAAAAAAAAAAAAAAGAAAGAAAGAAAATCTATCTTACCCTACAGGAAAGTAGGGAGGAAGGGGATAGGAGAGGGAGGATGACAGAACAGAGGGCAAATGGGAGGAGGGGATAATCAGAAGCAAACACTTTTTAGGAGGGACAAGGTCAAAGGAGAGAACAGAATCAATGAGGGGCAGGATAGGATGGAGGGAAATATAGTTAGTCTTTCACAACATGACTATTAAGGAAGTGTTTTGCATGACTACACTGTATAACCTATATCAAATTACTTGCCTTCTCAATGAGGGTAGGTGGGGAGAGAGGAAGGGAGAGAATGTGGAACTCAAAGTTTTAAAAACAAACGTTAAAAATTGTTTTTACATGCAACTGGAAAATAAAGCATATAGGTAATGGGGTATAGAAATCTATCTTTCCCTATAGGAAAATAGAAGGGGCAGTGATATAGGGGAGGGCAGATTGGGGGGAGGCGTAATCAGAATGCACATTGTCTTGGAATGGGGGGAGGAGAGAGATGGAGAAAAAACTTGGAACTCAAAATCTTGTGGAAGTGAATGTTGAAAAATAAATAAATTAATACAACTTTCTATTTAAAAAAGAAAGAGGGGTTGGAATTTGCCATATTTTATAATTGGGATGTGTGAGAAGATTATAAAACACAGAAGAAGGTCTGTGGGTAGAGTGAGCATCAGATGAACCTCACTTTTTTTGTATTTATTATTTTATTTTCCCCCAGTTACATGAAAAAACAATTTTTAACATTTGTTTTTAAAACTTTGAGTTCCACATCTTTCCCTTCCTCCCTCCCCACCCCAACCCCATTGAGAAGGCAAGCAATTTGATATAGATTATAAATGTGTAGTCATGCAAAACATCTCCATAATAGTCATGCTGTGAAAGAAAACAGACCAAAAAAAAAAAAACTCAAGAAAAATAAAGTTAAAAAAAATGCTTCATTCTGTTTTTCTGACACCACCAGTTCTTTCTCTGGGGATGGATCTCATTTTTTGTCTTATGTCCTTCAGGATTGTCTTGGATTGTTGTATTGATTAGAATAGCTAAGTCAATCACAGCTTATTATCTTAAAATATTGCTGACACTTTGTACACAGTACACCTCACTCTGTATCAAGTATTTACAGGTTTTTCTGACTGTTCTGCTAAACACTTCTTATAGTACAATAGTATTCCATCATGAAAACATGCCGCGACTTTTTCAGTCATTCCCCAATCGATGGGTATCCTCTTGATTTCTAATTTTTTATCCCCAGAAAAGAGCTGCTTTAAATATTTTTGTATATATAGATTCTTTTCCTTTTTGATTTTTTAATATGTTTTGGGATATAGACCTACTAGTGGTATTGCTAGGACAGAGTATGCCTGGTTTTATAGCCTTTTGAGCATAGTTCTAAATTGCTCTACAGAATAGTTGAATCAGTTTACAATTCCACCAACATTCATTGATGTCTCATTTTTTCCCACATCCCCTCCAACATTTATCACTGACTTTATCTGTCTAATTAGCCTATCTAATAGGTATGAGGTAGTACTTCAGAGTTGTTTCAATTTGCATTTCTCTAATCAATAATAAGTTAGAATATTTTTTCATATGGATAGCTTTGATTACTTTTTCTGAAAGCTGATTATATCTTCTGATCATTTATGAATTGGAGAATGACTCTTATTTTAATAAATTTGGCTCAGGTCTCTATATGTTTTAGAAATGAGGACTTTATCAGAAAAACTTGCTTCCCAATTTTTTTCACAGTTACTACTGCTAACTGTATTTCCCTCCATCCTATTCCCTACCACCCCAATTTATTCTACTCTCTCTTTTCACCCTGTCCCTCCTCAAAATGTTTTGCTTCTGACTATACCCTCCTTTGATCTGTACTCTCTTCTATCACTCCCTCTTCTATTATTCCTTTCCCCTCCTATTTTACTTTAGGATAAGATAGATTTCTATCTATTGAGTGTGTATGTTATTCCCTCTTCAAGCCAATTCTGTTGGGAGTAAGGATGAACTTCACTCTTATCTGAAATAGACAAAGGAACTTTTAACACACACAAACATGCAGAGTTTGGTGTAGAAATATAGCAAACTTAACAGGGAAACAAATAGAGATAGGAAAGAACTTAAGAACTTTAATTAAAGTGATGATCAAATGTACTCCCAGAAGACCTATGATGAAATGGGTTAACTATGTTCTGATAAATGGGATGGACTGAATGTGCACAAAGAGAGATTGATTTTTTTGGCATAGACATTGTAAGAATTTATTTTGCTTGACTGTACTTATTTATTATGAGGATTTTCTTTTCTTTTTTTTTGTTTTGTTTTTTTAATTGGAAGACACGTAAGGGGAAGAGAGAGATTAGCAATAATGATGCAAAAAGAAGAGGAACACTGAAAACTTTCTTTTAGTTTACAGAAAAAAGCAAAAGGAAGTTCAGAAGAAGGAAAGTTTGTAAAGTAAGATTTGGAATTTATTATATACTTTTTAAAAAGAAAAAGATATGAAGTGGAAACCCATGGTTTCATATTCAATCATCTTTTTGTGTTCTACAATGCATGCAAAAATGCTTTTTCTTTGTGTTAAATTAAGAATAAAATAAAGTAGAATAAGGAACAAAATAAGCCATTCAATAGTGATCTTAATGGGGCAGCTAGTTGGTACAGTGAATAGAGCACCGGCCTTGGAGTCAGGAGGACCTGAGTTCAAATCCAATCTCAGACACTTAACACAAAAACTAGTTGTGCGACCTTGGGCAAGTCACTTAACACCAACTGCCCACTCCCCCCCCCCCAAATATTGATCTTAGGAAAATTCATTACAGAGGCTTGAGAAGTAAAGAAACCAAAGCTGATAGAGAAGCCTTGAAAAAGAAGGATGTGGAAAATGTCTGGTCTATATAGTCATGAGAAGTCAAGCATAATGAAAACAGAAGTAAAATCAAGCAAGAAACTGAAAGCTTGTGGACCCTTAATATAATGGAGAACAGAACAGTTGAGATCCATTATTACTGGCTGTAATGGGAATGCAAATTTGAAAGATCTTCCCTGCCCCTAGGCTAAAGTGCACCTGAAGCCAGGGGTGGGAGGCTTGTTTTTCAGTAGATACTTTTTGATTGACCAGTGGGTCCAAGAGGTTGTTACATTCTCTGAGCCAGGAGAAGGCTATATAAGCCCTGATGTGAGGCTTTGTTTTGGGGGCTCACTTTGAGAAGTGTTCTGTGATTTGATCTGGATTCTGGGAAGCCGTTGTCCTGAGCCCCACCTCCCACCCCCCACTCCCAGCTTTGAAAAACCCAGATGTGGAAACCCAGATGTTGATTGGGTATGGATGTAATGGTTGGACAGTTTGGAAATCTGTCTACTTGATCTGTTTCTGTCTTGATAATTCTGCCTGTATACTTTGAAGTTCGGGGTGCTGACCTTTTTCCCCTGAACAAGGTAAACGATATATGTCTGACTGATTAAAGTAAGCTTGTTAACCCATTTTGAGTTGCTTTCCTTTAACAAAGCAGATCCAAGAACCTGTGGTGGCAGCAAACCTTGAGGACGCCAGGGTGCTTGCTGCTACACTGGCACAAATGATTGCACATGAATTACGGAAAAGCCTCGACCAGTTGCCTCTCAGACACAAGACTGAACCCACCTTTTAAAAAAATTTTCCTTTTTATTGCTATGATTTAAAGATCGAGTTTCCCTATTTCACCTAGATTGGAAGTTCAGAGGCTATTCACTAGCTCAATCCCACTACTGATTGGCACGGAAGCTTTTGACCTATTCTGTTTCTGACCTGGGCTGGTTGGCCCCTCCTTAAGTAAGTCAGTACCCCACACATTGTCCACTTCTGAAAGCATATGCCTTGTGGAAGAAAATGCTATACTTTGCATTTAAGACATAAGCATGCCAAAACCAATTTTTACTGATTTAGATTCAACTAATTCTAAGCCTTTTTTGCTTAGAGATGGGCAGAGTTAGCCCATGCTTTTGAAAAATCTCTTTAATATAAAGGATTTTGGAGTCACAATTTATAGTATTCTCAAATAATCAGCAAAATTCCAATGAAGATTGAGCAAGAGTTCAGAGTTTTGGTTTAAATGTTTAAAATTTGAGTTTAAAATCTCAGCATATCCAAGAGAATTAAAACCATCAATCTCTCTTTAACAGCTCCCTTTAAGGATTCTCTTTTCTTCCTGGGCAAATGTGAATATAAGAGCTCCTTGATCAACTGAAGTATCAAACACTTCTTCCTTCTGTTATTATCACTGTTACTTTAATCTGGTCAAAGCCTGGAGAATGAGGAAACAGCAGTTAATGTTGAATCATAAACCTGAGCTCAACCTTGGGCCCATTAATACCATACTCTAACCAACTGAACTAAGTCAAGAATAAAAGCTATGACCAAGCATGGCATGATGTGAACGCAGCTTCCTGATGGACAAAATAGTGTGTGTGGGAACCCCCAGGCTTAAGTCTTCATGTATTTCCTCTTTACTACCACCCCCACTTTGTATCACTAGTTGCATAGGGAAGTTAAGACTGATCAGCAATGCTCCACAAGCAAGGCAATTTTTTCCATGATCTCTTTATGTGTAAAGTGACTAACAAAGACTGCCTAAGACTGAAAAGTTTGCGCATGCTGTGGACATGTGCTTCTGCTGTGGGGACATTGGCTTTGGATTCTGACTTCCTGTTTACATGACTCCCTTTTCACTATAATTGCATATGTATTGAAAGTAATAATTTTTTTTGTTTTCTGCAGAAGAGCCATAAGTAATCTTTGTCATTATAGTCTATTTAGGGATTTCAAGGAATAAGAGTCATAGACAATCAATTCCATTACTCATTTATTGATAGTAATACTGACCTGTGGCGAAAGGGTCGAGTGAGGAGTTGTATATCCTGCCTCTTCCATTGTTGCTCTGGGGCTCAACTTTCTTCTGGTAGGGGTGGATGGAGTAACACACCAGGTAGTAGGTGTAACCAATACTACCTGGAATGATGCGCTAGTTTTGAGTGGCCTCAGAAAGTCAGAATTGGGTGGGGGGTCCCTTTTTTTTTGGGAAAAAGAATTTTAATTACTTTTTTATTGATGTATAGAGGGACCAGGAAGAGACTAGACTATAATTTTCTGGGGTAAAGTGGGACAAAGGACATTAGCCTTTTTATTCTTCACTAGCCCAGATCTGTCTTTTATATAGACCAGAGGAATGCGATAGTGTGTGTGTGTGTGTGTGTGTGTGTGTGTGTGTGTGTAGATATGTTCACGAAATCATTTCCTCAATACAGTTTCTACTTTTTTATTTAAGGATATACTGGGTATTCTCACCTTAGCTTAGTAGTTTAATAAGAAATAAAAAATAAGAAGTTAAATGGGTCTAGCCATAAGTCTCATGAAAAAATGAGCTAAAGGAATCAGGAAAGGAGGTAGAGAAAGACAAGATTTAAAAGACAAGAGGTGAGCTTAGTGTGGATATGTATTATCTTCTGGAGGAAGCTTGGCTGATGAGAGATAAGCTTCTTAACTATTGCCTGGCTGAGTAAGCTGTAGCCTTCCCCAACCAGGAAAGGGCTTACTAACTACGTAAACACTCATACATATATACATGCATGTAACATGCATGTATGTATTTATAATCTCATGAGTGATCCCTGTGCATATCCATTCTTCCCATTGAGTGGAGAGAGTGAGTTTAAAGTTTAATGGGGAAATTCATGGAGAGTGAGCTAAAGTTTGTTACTTTAATTGCTATGTAATTTCTTTAAATGCCTTTTCATTGACCTGTATATTTTTCTGGTTAGTAAAACTAACCACATTGGTGGGGATTCACAAGATGCTTTTTTGGAGAGGATATTGACCTACAAATTGCTTAGAGCCAAGATTAGTGTTTAGGGGACAAATAGCAGAGGAGGACCCTGGGTGCAAGAGATGACTTAAAAACATTTAAATATTAAACATTTAAATATTTTTAAAACATTTAAACATTAAACATAAACACACTTCCAATAGAGATTCCCTCAAAAGAACCTTTCCTTGCAACAATGTACAGTTAAGCAAAACCAACTGACGCACTGACCATGTCGACCACACTTAGCTCATTTTATATTATGGAAGCAGGTTTCTGCCACAGGATAGAGAAGTGGGCAAGGAATCAGAAACACCTGAGTTCAAATCTGGCCTCAGACACTTCCTAGCTGTGTGACCCTGGGAAAGTCACTTAACCTCTGTTTGCCTCATTTTACTCAACTGTAAAAGGAGGATAATGGCACCTACTTTTCAGGGTTGTTGTGAGGATCAAATAAGATAATATTTGTAAAATGCTTAGCATAATGTCTGACATATAGTAAACACTTTATAAATGCTTCCTTCCTTCCCTCCTTCCCTTCCTTCTTTCCTTCCTTCCCTTTCTTCCTTCCTTCCTTCTTTCTTTCCTTCCTTCCTTCCTTCCTTCCTTCCTTCCTTCCTTCCTTCCTTCCTTCCTTCCTTCCTTCCTTCCTTCCTTCCTTCCTTCCTTCCTTCCTTCCTTCTTTCCTCCTTCCCTCCCTCCCTTCTTTCCTTCCTTCCTTCCTTCCTTCCTTCCTTCCTTCCTTCCTTCCTTCCTTCCTTCCTTCCTCCTTCCCTCCCTCCCTTCCATTTCTCAAGATGAAATAAAGAGATTCTCATAGTCAAAAACGTTCATTTTATTGATCTTAATTCTGAAGAATCTTCACTTTGTTTTCCTTAATATCATGGCTATTATGCATATTTTCTCTTACTTCTAAGTACCTTGCTCTGTATAGGTTCCAACAAGTCTTCTCAAGTGTCTTTGAATTTTCCATAATCATTTCTGCAGCACGATAGCCCCTAATTGCATCCAGGCACTACGATTTGCTCAATTATCTCCTAATTGAGGGACATCCACTTTGTCGCTGTGTTACCACCCCCTCCCCCATCCTTTCTGATGACATCAACCTGAGGCAGGATAATTTCCATTATCCTGCAGGTTTACAATTTCCATTCAAGGGCAAGCCAGATAATGCACATCACATGGGGCTGGCATATTTGGCACCATTTGGATGAACCAAATGAATCACCCAGTAATCTCTGACTGTTTTTGGAAACTAATCCTTATGCACATTTACCGGGGTGCCATTTTTCTTTTTTAATTTTTTTCCTAATGGAGTGTTTGATGTGTAGGAGAGAAAATAAATCTCTGTTAAATTTAATTGTATATATATATTTCTTTTTCTAGAACTTACCTTCTTGATTGATACCTTTTGTTTTTATACCAAATTCATTTCTAAATATATCTTTCCCATTTCCTACCCAGTGAGCCATCTCTTGTAACAAACATTTCAGAAGACAGAGAAAAAGAGTAGTTTAGAAAAGTAATCAACCCACCGACTGCATCTGAGTATATATAGAATTCCATAGCCACAGTCATCCTCCTCCCTTCGCCCAGAGAGCCCCTGACCCCACCCCCATCTCTGTAATGAAGAGACAAATTCTGGCAACTTGTCTTGGGGACCAAGCTTGTTGTAAGGATAAACAAGAGTGTTGGCTGCTGTTATTGTTACTCCTTCCATTTGCACTGTTGTGGTCATTATGTATCTTGTTTTCCTGATTTAGCTTATTTTATCATATATCATATTATATATATATATATATATAAACACACACACACACATATATATATATATGTGTGTGTGTATATATATGTGCATGTGGATAGATAGATAGATAGATAGAACATATATCATGGATTTAGAGATGGAGGGGACTTTAGATGCCAAAGGTTCAATACTTTCATTTTATAAAGGTGGAAACTGAAAGGAAGAGTAGTTTTGAGAAGGCTGTCTACAATAGGCACCTCCATTCCCCTTCCTCTCTTTCTCAACTTTCTGTAGTCTGGCTTACATGGTGGTTCAACCAAAGCTATTCTCTCCAAAGTTAGCAAAAATCTCTTAATATCCTAATCGAAAGGTCTTTTTCTCAATGCAGTCATCCATCTTGACCTCTCTGTAATTCCTGTCACCCTCAATCATTCTCTTCTCCTTGGTATTTTTCTCTCTAAGTATGACTCTTCTCTATGCTCATTCTCCTCCTACTTATCAGACCACTCCTTCCTCGGTCTACTCTGTTGGATTTTTATCCAGCTCATGCCTACTAATAGTTGGTCCCAGGCAATCTCCAGCTGTCCTGATCTATATCTGGCCACTGGCTGGTAGCTTTGCACAACTCTCCTTCACCTAAATCCAATTCATTTCCAAGTCATGGCATTACTTTCCTGATGTCATGGTCCTCTTTGAGAATAAAGGACAGCTAAACGGTAAATAATGGTGGGGATCCTCCAGGTCTTTGTTCTGGGCCTCTTTTCTTCTCCCTTTAAACTATTTTATTTGGTGATCTTATCAGTTCCCATGGATTCAATTACTGCCAATCTCTCTGCCAATGACTCAAATCTACTTTATTGGTCAGTCATTTCAATAGTGTGCAAGCTTTTGTGACCCCATTGGGGGTTTTCTTGGCAAAGATGCTGCTGTGATTTGCCATTTCCTTCTCCAGCTCATTGACAGATGAGGAAAGTGAAGCAAACAGGGTAAAGTGACTTGCCTAGGGTCACACAGCTACGAAGTGTCTAAGGCTGGATTTGAACTTAGGTCTTACTGACTCCAAGACTGGTTCTCTAACTATTGCATCACCTAACTGCCCCCAAATCTTATCTAGCCCCATCTTCTCTGTAGAACTCTATTCCCCATAAACATCTTAAACTCAGTATGTCCAAAAATGAACTCATTATTTCCCTGCCCAAAACCTGTAACTCTTCTAAACTTCCTTATTACTGTCCAAGATGCCCCCAACTTTTCAGTCACCCAAGCATGTAACTAAAGTGTCATCCTGAATACCTCCCTCTCTCTTACCCTTGCCAATCTATTATCAATTCCTATTGGTTTTAGTTTTGTAACATCTCTCATATCTTCTCTACTCTGACATGGTCACCACCCTGGCTCAAGCCCCCATCATTTAACTCCTGGATTGTTGAAATAGTTTGCTGCTTGGTCTCCCTGTCTCAAACCTCTCTCCACTTGAGTCCATCCTGCACTCAGATATCAAATTGATCTTTCTAGTGTATAGGTCTGATCATGTAACCCCAATTCAACAAAGTCCAGAGGCTTCTGATTACTTCAGAATAAAATATAAAATGCTGAGTTTTTTGCTCAAAGACCTATAGAAACTGTCTCCTGCCTTTCTAGTCTTCTTAACCCTTGCTCACCCTCACATACTATATGCTCCAGTGACACTGACAAGGAATGACATTCCTTGCTGTTCACTATGGAAGGTACTCCATATGCTGACTCTAGGCATTTTCATCCACTCTCCTTCAAGCCTGGAATTCTCTCCCTCCTCATCTCTACCTCTTGGCTTCCTTCAAGTCCCACTTGAAATGCAACTTTCCATAAGGCTTTTCCAATCTCCCTTAATACTAGTGCCTTCCCTCTGTGTTTATCTCTAATTTATCCTGCCTCTGTCTTTTTTTGGGTAGGTAGGTTGTGTGGTGGATAGAGTGCTGGGCCTGGAATCAGGAGGATCTGAGTTCAAATATGGCCTCAGATACTTACTAGCTGTATGAACCTGGGTAAATCATTTAATCCTATTTGCCCCAATTTCCTTATCCATCAAATGAACTGGAGAAGGAAATGGCAGACCACTCCAGTATCTTTGCCAAGAAAACTCCAAAAGAGCCCATGAAGAGTTGTATATGAGAGAAAACGATTGAACAATAACTGAAGTATCTTGTTTGTACATAGTTGTCTGTAGGTTGTAATCCCCATAAGACTATGAGCTCTTTGAGAGCAGAGACTATTTTTTACCTTTCTTCATATTTCTGGTGCTTAGAACAGTGCCTGGCAGGGTCACATAGCTAGTAAGTGTCTGAAATAAGAGGTGGCTTCTCATGCAGCCTTCTCTCCTCTATTCCAGGATGCTTTTTCCTTCATAAAAGTCCCCACATGCTTCCCTAAATTCTTTTTTTGTTGTTGCTTTTCAGTCATTTCAGTCTTTTCTGACTTTTCCTGACCCCATTTTGGGTTTTCTTGGCAAAGATCCTAGAGTAGGTTGCCATTTCCCTTTGCCAGCTCATTTTGCAGATGAGTAAACTGAGGCAAACAGGGTTAAGGGCCTTACCCAGAATGACACATCTAGTAAGTGTCTGAGGCCATATTTTAACCCAGGTTTCCTGACTCCAGGGCTGTCACTCTATTTAATACACCACCTAGCTGCTGTGGGTCCCCATTGGGAAATCAGAATCAGACCCCAGTCTCCTGAATGACAGGAGGGGATACTCACCATTATACTGAATTCTGAAAATATAGTAATATTCATTACTTTCATGTGCCACAGTTTATTTAACCAGTTCCTAGTTGATGGGCATAGAACTATTTCTTAAAGGAAGTCATAGCAAAGGAAAGTCATGCTCAAGCATGTGCTGTAGCACACCTCTCTTGGGCCTCATCAACAGAGGCAATGGAAGGAGTGAGTAAGGGCAGCAAGGGCCCGCTCAGCAGCACGTCCTGGCCATCAGCACCCTGGCCAGAAGTAGCAAAACGGCAGCAGGAAGCTGGGTCAGCATGATAGCAAGAGATAGAGCAGAGCCCCTTGTGGCTGAGCAGGGTAGTGATGCTGCTTTAGGTACAGCACATGGTACATAGGGAAGGATTCAAAGAGGATGAAGAGCAGTATTTGCTACTAACACTAAGCTGGATGCTACTTTGTAGCTGAGTGACAGATCTGGAGATTTTTGGAGAACTCCCCAGACCCAGGAAGCCCCCAGGGGGAAATTGTGGCTACTAGTGGGTTTTCTTGGAAGCTTTCCCCAATGTGGGCATCTTTCTGTGAGTCTTTCTTGGTTCACTGATCCTTGGGAAGGTGAGCCACATGTTTAAGGGCTTCTCTTCCCCCTGGGCATAGTGTGTGCTTTCCCTTTTTCTCACATCTCCCCGGTGGCTGGAGGCTAGTCATGCAATGAGGGGATTTTGTAATGATAAGGTCTTCCTCAGATCGGTGATTGCTGACCTCTTCCCTGTCTAAGACTCTGTCCTTTCTGCCTGGGGATATTTCTGAGAGCCCCAGACATACCAACTGGACCCACAGACCGAGGTCTTTCTTCTCTTATTCCACTGATGGATCTGGCAGCCTTTTCCTTCCATAAAGGGCTTTGTCACAGGGATAATCCTATTCATGTCACCATGGTAAAAGGACAGACAATAACAATCATGAGAACAAACACAACAACCATTTAATAGGATCATATTTACATTAAAGGCAACTGATGGTACAGCAGATAGAGTGTTGGGGCTGGAATCAAGAAGACTTGAATTCAAATCCGACCTCAGACATTTACTAGCTATGTGACCCTGGACAAGTCATTTAATCTTTATCAGTCTCACTGTAAGATGGAGTATCATAACAGCAGCTACCTCACCTGTTCAAGTGTACGAGATAATGATTGTGAAGCACTTGGCAAGGTGCCTGGAACAGAGAAGGTGGTTAGTAAATGTTTATTCCCTTCCTCCTCTCTTTAAGGTTTATAGAATTCTTTACCTATACTCCTTCACTGATCCTTTTACTTTTTGGTAAAGTAAATTTATCTACATTTTGTAGACAATGAAATGGACTTACTCATGGCTCTGGGGCATAGAGATGGGCCTATCAAGCATTTAGCAAACAGAATAATCCTGCTGTCCAGTGGAGCCCAGAATCTCCCAAGATCCCCCAAGAAAGAGCTATCGAACTTACAGAATTTCAGAGATAGAGGAACCTCAAAGGCAGAGAATACTTCACAGTCCCAGGAGGCTAATACGGCTTCTCTTTCAGTGATGGGGTTCTGCCTTTCAGGGACGGCAAAGGGATTCTCACTCAGGACCAGGACTTTTTGGAGGTCCTGAGCCACAAGTGAATTTACAGTTATGTTTACCCCATTGTGTGGCATAGAAGGTGGGTTTGTCTTCAGGAAAACCTGCATGTGAATATACTCTCTCTCATGATCACGAGAATCACTTAATTTTCTCAGTCTCAGTCTCTTCATCTAGAAACTGGGTATAATAATCCCTGTAGCATTGCTCTCATGAGATTGGTTTGGTCTTAAGTGAGATCTCAAATGAAATCAAAGGATCATAGAATCAGATCTGAAAGGGGCCTTAGAAGCCAAAGAGTCCAACATCCTCCCTTTACAGATAGGAGACAGAGGTCCATAGAAGTTCAAGTCTGAGTCATACTACTAAATTTCTGAGGTAGGATTTGAATCCAGATCTTTCTATATCTTCCTATAACACTACTCTATGATGCTTCTCAATTTAAGTGATACATTTGGTAAATATTCAGGAACTATGTAAATTTCAGTTATTGTTACAAATTAGTTTACTCATTAAGTAAAATAAGCTATGTAGAAATCCATTCAAGGACATATGACAAAGGAGTTCCAGTCACTACTAAGGCCATCTTGCTTTATTATTTCTAAGAAACAGGATGAGTTGTTCCTCTCCATCAATTACATGTGTCTGAATGAATCATCTTGTGTGTCTACAGGTAACCTTGGCAACTATCAGCTACCTACATCATCAGCTGACTTTAAAATAAATATTATCCTACTTAAATGGTTGTTGTGATTTTTTTCATCATGTGTATCTACAGATAACCTTGAGCAAGTCACAGCTCTCCTCAGTCTGTTTCCTCATCTATAAAATGGGTATTACCATGTTTCCCCGATAATAAGACACTGTCTTATTTTTTTTTTGGACAGAAAAACAGCAGAGGGCTTATTTTCAGGGGAGCACTTATTTTAATGAACATTGATAGCAATTTTAATAAACAGGTAAATGTGAACAAAAAAATGTACCTTTATTCAATAAGCAAATCACTGGGGAAGAACAGGATGTTGCGCTCACTGCTGCAGCTCTGATTGGATGCAGCTTAGAGCGCGGCATGCATTTCACGGGGGGGAGGGGATGGTGCATACAGAGGGTACCGTAATGTAGCGTGTAGTGCAGGGGATCACCTTCACTACAGTAGCAATCTCAATAGGCCTTATTTTCGGGGGAGGGCTTATTTTAGAGGAATCTTACACAGTAAGGGGAGGGCTTATTTTCGGGATAGGTCTTATTATCGGGGAAACACAGTATAATAATAGCACCTACCTCCCAGGGTTGTTGTGAGATCAAATGAGATAATCATTATAAAGCACTTGGAAAACCCCAAAATACTATATAAATGCTAGCTGTTGTTATTATCCTTCTCACCATTATGTATGCACTTAGCATATTTTAGAGCATTCTATAAATGGTTAAGTGTTATTAGAATTTGTTTTGTGACCTTGGACATATGTATAGTGGCAATAATAACCTTTATATATATATATACATATATATATATATATATCCTATATATAACATCAAAGCTATTGGGAGGACCAAAGTGAGATTATGTGTGTGTATAGTAAGCTTTGCAAAGTTTAAAACATTATATAAATGTAATCTATTATTCTTTTTTTCCTGGTATTTCTCTATCACAGGGAGCCATTGAAATCATACTTTCTTCCAGACATGGTGTAAAAATCATATTCATTCTCTCCCACGTGAATAATTTCTTCCATAAAGACTATAAGACTGACGGTCTCTCAAGATTCTATTTCCTCCTAAAGAAACACTAATAGTATCTACAGTCACTGTGAAAGAGTCTAGTAAATTGGGTGCTCCATTTTGGTAAGCCAAGAATAGGTGCACAGCTTAGATCCGAAGGCAAGCCTTGTACAACTTAGCACAAAAGCTGGACTTCCTTCCTGGGCTCTACTCATTTCACTTCAGATTAGCTTGGCATTATCTATCTTAACCCCTTGTCAGTAAGGAAAACCCTTCTTTCCTGGCTCAGCTCTAGGTATAGTACAAATCCCTAGGCATAGAACATAGACCCCACACTTCCCCTTCTGGCAGCTCTGCTTCCTCATGGTCATTGTAACATACTGGTTACAAAACTCAGCATGGGCTTCACTCTTCAATTCCTGAATTTCCAGATTCAAATCCTGCCTCTGAGGTTTGCTACCTTGAGGCAGTAATTGAGACCTTGAAAAAGACACTTGACCTCTCTGGGCCTCGGTTTCCTCATATGTAAAATGAATGAGAAGGATGCCTCCAAGTTCCCTTCCAGTGAAGACGAATAGAGGTATTTCAAGAAGCCTGAAACCAGTAGTAGGCAGCTTCCTCAAGATATGAAGACACACTGGGGAAGAGAGGGAATGAATACCAAATTGGTGGTCTCTTTACATAAGTGTTTCGTTCAAGGTTGACTCCCATGAATCGTTTCCTCCTATTTTGAATTCAAACTGGAGTTGATCATTCTTAACTTCCTCAGGAGCCATCCTCAGTCCCTTTCCCTAGTCCTACTGGAGCCAAATTCATCCTTTCCCTTCCCCACTTTTTTTTTCCTGTTTCTTCCCCAACACTAGCAAGGTCATTTGTTACCCAAAGCAGATCTACAATCATAACATGATGATGCTTGTCTACAGCCAAACACAAATACAACAGATACACATGTAATTGGGGGAAGAGGTCAACATTCCAGTTACTGATGAAATAGAATTGGGAGAGGAGTAGAGGCCAGCAGCCAGGCTCAATCTCTTATCTCAGAATGACACTGATCCACTGGGGAGATCAATAGATTACCATAAATAAGTTATTTATGAGGGAGCAAGAGGCATTTCTCCATGCTTATGGTAATCGTGCCCTTATTCCTCCTCAATTTGTTCACAGGCAACTGAGCTATTCTCTGGTGTAATATGGTAATATCTTATAGCGTAGCATGGGCAGCTAGATGGTACATGGATAGAGGACTGGGTCTGGAATCAGGAAGACTCATCTTCAGGGGTTCAAAGCCTGCCTCCGACACTTACTAGCTGTGTGACCCTGGGCAAGTCACTTAACACTGTTTGTCTCAGTTTCCTCATCTGTGAAATGAACTGGAGAAGGAAATGGTAAACCACTCCAGGGTCTTTGCCAAGAAAACCCCAAAGGGGGTCATGAAGAATCAGACATGATTAAACAGCAACAAACAGTATATGCAGTATAATGATACCTTTGGTGTTTTTGTTTATCCTTCATTTTTGAAGAGGACCAATGATGTCATGGGTGATGTCTTGATTTGTGGGTGAACTGGTTTTAAGTGAGGCAGAGTTGCACAAAGTCTTCCACCTCATCCAAGTCCCATGGCAGGATAAACGTCCGTATGACTGGCGATGGCCTGGGCTGCAGTTTCCTTGATGACCTTGATGTCTTCGATGTCTGACCAACACTCCACAGTGCCTGCTGTCCCCCACCTCTCACCTGTGGCTCTGAGAAGCTGTAGCATGTGCAGCAGCCACACTCCCATAAAACTCTCTTGGCAGATGGGCTAAACCAGGCTGAAAGTAACTGACAAGGCCTCAGACCCATCAGTGAGGTAGAAGGATGTCTACCCTAAGCATGTGAAGACTTCCCCTGATAGAATGAGTAGGGTGAGAAAAAGAATACTATTTTTGATAATATCATATAATAACAATAATAACTAACAACAATAGCACTGAAGGTTTGGAAAGTGCTTTACAAATTTATTTTATCCTCACAAAAATCCTGGGAAGTAGGGGCTATTATTAATCCAATTTTACAGATTAGGAAACTGAGGCTGGGAGAAGTTAAGTGACTTGGACAGGGTCTCAGTCTAGTAAGTGCCTGAGCCAGATTTGAACATAGAATTTTCTGACTCAAAGGTCAGTGCTCTATTCACTGAACCATCTAGCAGTCACAGTATGGCTGTATATTGGGTCTGCCCTCCCTCTGACAGATTCCTCTTTTCCACCATTTTGGTATCCATCCCCTCCCTTCCCAGAGTGTGTCTCCATACCTTGGGGAAGCTGTCTGCTACTGGCTTCAGGCTCCCTTGGGATGGCCTACACTGAAAGGGACCTCAGAAGAGTCTTCTCCAACCTTCTCATTCATTTTACAGATGAGGAAACTGAGGCACGGGGGGTCAAGTGTCTTTTTCAAAGTTTCACTTAGTACCGCAAGGCAGTAAATCTCAGAGGCAGGATTTGAGTCGGAATCCAGAAGTGAAGTGCATGTTGTGTTTTGTAACCAGCCCAGTGTCGATGCCTTGATGAGCAAGAATCAACCTGCAGGACCCCAAGGACTCCTCCAGCACAGATGCTGCACTTAGATGTTCTTTAGGAATGGACTCGAGTCTGAGCCCCTCTCCTCTGAGACCAAGGTGGCATAGGCAAGAGTGCCCTTGAGTGCTAAAGTCAGATGCTTGCACTTTTGTCCTTACTATAGCTTTGAGGTAAACACCCCTTTGTATTATTTATATTTATTACATGGATTATACATAAATTCCTCAATTTATGTTGAGTGGTTAGATGGAACAGGGTCATTGGTCACTGGTGGTCAACAATGGGAAGAATTCACTCTGAACACACCTGGACTTGAGCTGATGTCCGTAGAGAAGAAACTTGCCTAATAACCCTGTTTATCTGCACCCTTCGGTGTCCTTGGCTTCCTTCGGAGCTCAGTTCAAAAGCAACCTCCTACCAGGGTCCCTTCCTCATTTCCCCAGTTTTCTATTTGTTGTTTCAGTCATGTCCAACTCTTTGTGACCCCATTTGGGTTTTTCTTGCTAGATGCTAGAATGGTTTGCCATACCTTTTCCAGCTTATTTTACAGCTGAGAAACTGAGGCAACAGCATTTAGTGATTTCTGCAGGGTCACTCGGCTGGTCAGTGTTTACAGTTGGATTTGAAGTCGGGTCCTCCCAACTCCAGGAGTGTGGCATTTTCTCCATTGCGCCACCTAGCTGCCATTTGTCAGAAGTCCTCAGATTGTTGTTTCTTATACATACTGCATTTACCTATCTGTGAACATGCCATAAAAGAGTGGAAGCTCCTTGAGGGCTGGAACTGTCTTGTTTTTTGTCTTTGTGCCTGGCACATAGTAAGCACCCAATTTATGCTTGTTGATTGGAATTAAATTGAATGGAATTGAATCACAGAAAGATACACCCAAGCCCTCTAAATCTAATCCCTTGGTTGAGAGTTATTTCACGTAAAGTCTTGATTTATGGCCCAGAGGGAGTTGGTTTGGTCTGCCCTGAGCCGTTGTCCCTGCTGGAGCCTGTGAATTGGCTGGTTAGCAATCCCGATGAAATCCGGAAGCAACAAGGGATAGTTGAGAGAGCTCTAGCTCTGGCTTCCGTGGACTAATTCTAACTCTGCTATACACCCACTTTGTGACCTTGGACAAGTCACTTCATTTCTCTGGCCTCAGTTTCCTCTCTTGTAAAATGAAGGGATTGGACTGGGTCGATATGTCTAGGTTCCCTTAGTGTTTTCCTTTGCCCCACCCCACTGTACAATCTTAGCTCTTCTGACTTCTGGGTCACAGATTTACATGTGGGTGTGTGTGTGTGTGTGTGTGTGTGTGTGTGTGTGTGTGTGTGTGTG